>NC_056435.1:38139094-38739094 GCF_018296145.1 Oncorhynchus tshawytscha | reverse complement strand
TGTGTGTGTGTGTGTGTGTGTGTGTGTGTGAATGTGTGTGTGTGTGTGTGTGTGTGTGTGTGTGTGTGTGTGTGTGTGTGTGTGTGTGTGTGTGTGTGTGTGTGTGTGTGTGTGTGTGTGTGTGTGTGTGTGTGTGTGTGTGTGTGTGTGTGTGTGTGTGTGTGTGTGTGTGTGTGTGTGTGCGCATGCATCCGTGTGTCTGCATGTCTTTGTCTACCTGTCTATCTGCATAGCCATTAGTGTTAATATTTGACTCAGTGGGACAAAGACAAACAGTATTAACTCACTCTGAGGAAGGAGTCCAGTGATCCGTTCTCCATGAACTCAGTGATGATCATGACGGGGGCACTCTTGGTGACCACACCCTCCAGGTGGATCACATTCGGGTGGTCAAACTGACCCATGATGGACGCTTCAGACAGGAAGTCCCGTCTCTGCTTCTCTGTGTAGCCCGACTTCAGCGTCTTGATGGCCACAAACATCTCCCTCTTGCCTGGGAGCCTCAGGTTCCCACTGCACACCTCCCCGAACTCTCCTACAAGACATAACAGAGAGACAGTTAATGACAGGAGATGTCTGACAGAGGGTACAAACATTCACATTATGAGCCAAAATGTAGTCCCTAATTCATTGGAATACAGACAACATTGAAAATATTTAGTTGTAAAAAATTACTGGCCTTTCTCTTTACCTGCGCCAATGACTTGCTCAATCTTTACAAAAGAGATGTCAATCTCCTTAGCAAACTCCCTCACAGCCTCGTTGGGGTCCTCATATGTAAACGGATCGATATATATCTTCATTCCTGGAGTCACTTGGAAAAAGAAGAAGCCGATATAATTTTGTATTCTGACATACACACACAAACTCTGCAACCGTGTCTGTATTTAACATTCAGAGTGTGCGTAATGCAGTATGTTATTATGAGAGAGTCAGAGAGGTTAGTGTTAGTGCAAGGTAGGAACGGTAGGTTTGGCTGGGGGTATCAGGACTATAATAATCAATGGGCAATGACATGGTATTCCCAGTGAGTTATTGGCAGTGATAAGGCAGGTTAATGTATGTATAAGTGCCACAGTGTCATAGCAGACCATTAACACCCAGGAGAGGCAGCCAGTCACTATACCAGTATTTCTCTCTGCTCCAGAAAATAAATTGGCTTTCTTAAGCTCTGATGCCAGGTAAATTGGCTTAAGGTGGACCTTAAGTGTTCAGTGACTTAAGTGTCCCAGGTTTCAATTCTGATTATTCTTGCTCTTACTTTCACATCTGGCCTGAGGTTTTTTAGTACAGTCATGAAACCTGCATAGCGGACTCAACTGAAGAAGTGTTCAAGAACAGATGGAGAGCCCCTTGAAAGTTCCCAGTCAGAACCCTCCTATCTCTTCCCAAATTATAGAGCGATCCAAAGACCACCCACAAGAGCATGGCAGAGACCACCTGACACAAGGGAGGACAGCCAGGAAATCTATGACCATAAGTGTGGCGATGAAGACACACACAGGGGAGTGGAACGGTATTATTAGCTGTGAAATGCCCTCAGCCTCTCTGGCAATAATCCCCACTGAATTACATCCTGGAAGAAACAAGTTCTGTAAATACAGCATTTGCTGCAATCTGATTTTATTGATTACACATGGGAAAGCTGTCTATATTGATAAGCCTGGAAAGCAGAAGAGCTAAATAGAAAAATGTATAAATAAATAAAACTGAAATAAGCTCAGGGAGGAAATATATCAGACCCTTTCTTTTTTAGCTGACTGACGGAGGGAAAATGATAAGCCATAAGCTCCCAGAGAGAGCCAAACTAGTTTCAATTGCAGCTCCTGAGCTCCAACTTGAAGATTCATTTCTGTTTCATGGAACTCTGGGCCAACATGGAAAACAAAATAATGAATAAAGGCCATTTCTTCACAATCTCCTTAGAATTGTTCAGCAATGGCAAAAGGTGTGCGTGGTATTAGCATGTTAATGGACTTAACAAGCTATGAGAAGACTAAATGCTAATTCCAAAACAATGGAATTAGTTGACTATGAAATGAGACCATAGAGCCAATACACACTTGTACACAAGCTATGTTGGGATAAATCCTAGCATGAAGACGGTTGAAGAAAACGAGAGACAAGATTACCAATGGAGAGGTGAGAAGAAGCACAGGGTTGGGAGGTAGCCAAGGACACTACAGTGCCAGGTGGTAGCCATGGAGACAGCAGCAGAGGGTTGAACGTTAGCCATGTAGACGACTGTGTGAGCCGGTAGCCATGGAGACAGGTGTGTGTGTGTTAGCAAGAGTGTGGGGGAGGTGCAAACAGTCACAGAGTGAGAGCGAGGATTGGGTTACTCACTGTGGCCGCTGGTGTAGTGCTGCAGCTTGTCTGTGTACTCTGAGTCTGCTCGGTCAAAGCCACGCCTCCTGGGAGAAAGACAAAGAGCTATAGCGCTGGCCCAGAGAGGGGGTGTGGTCTATGCACCAGGCCTACCCGCTCCACAGCTAGCTAATGACCACTAAACACAACCAGCCTATAAACTATAAACCCCCACCTTAACAAGCTACAGCACCCATTAAAGTACAATAACGAAGTAGGGGAGAAACAAAAAACACTAAAGCGAATGTGTTTAATCTGGCTGGCTTGTTTGACTGTTTTGTGATATGCAGCATTGGTTGGCTGGACTGATGCATGAATGACTCACCGGTTGCAGACGATGACAATGACAACCACTGCGATGAGGAAGACCAGACCTGCAGCTGCAGAGCCGATGATAAGAGGCAGTTTCTCCTGAATGCTGGTGTTGTACTCCTCTGTGATTAGACAAACACACCATCACACACTGAAACATATGGGTCGGTTTCTGAGCATATGCATATGGAGCAAACAGTGGGTGACAGACAGACAGACAGACAGACAGACAGACAGACAGACAGACAGACAGACAGACAGACAGACAGACAGACAGACAGACAGACAGACAGACAGACAGACAGACAGACAGACAGACAGACAGACAGACAGACAGACAGATAGACAGACAGACAGACAGACAGACAGACAGACAGACAGACAGACAGACAGACAGACAGACAGACAGACAGACAGACGGTTGGAGAGACCAATGGGCATCTTGGTTGGCAGCACAAGACCTCTCTCCAAAGCCCACTGTGCAGGCTCAAATGCCAGCGATATGGCCACCCGCTCGTCTGGAACTGAGAGAGCGTGTTTGGGGGAGACCCAGCTCCCTTCCCTCCAGAGCGTTGCCAAACACAGGGAATCCAGCATGGCAGTAGGCACATAATCTCACAACACCACCTCAGGTCCTGACTGCTCTGTCTGGGGTGGAGACTGGGGAGGGCTGTGTCATGGGTTGTGTCACAGGGTGGTACTGTATGCATCAAACTGTAATGCTGGGTTCTCTTTTGTCTGGCAGCGTGCTGGCTGCTTGCCGTGGAGGAGAAGAGAGCAAAGGAGAGATCAGGCTAATGATGGCCCTCGGCACTGCAGGTAATGAGATGTTTAGAGAACACCCAGGTCGCTGTGCTAACATCAGATGAGCTGCTTAGGAGCCAGGGGAGAAGCTAATCTGCCAAGCACTGTCCTTCTATACAGATTAGACACTTTAACCTGATGTATGGTTTACATTAGGCCACGTTTAATCAAGTACAGTAAACTACAAAAATATCTACATTCATGCATTACCTATCTTATTCAATGCCACAAAATAACTTCCCTGTGAGTTCTGCTGAGAAGATAATGAATGAAATCCACATAAATAAAACAATGGGTGTACTCATTGTTGGAGAGTTGTCTTGTAGACATCTCAAACCATCAAAACATCTCAAACCATTTCCCCATCAACATCTTTGTGTCTGTTGGGTCATTAGGTCTATGGTTTAATGGTCCAGGTTGGGTTGATGAGCATGCATGGGATGTGATAACTCTGCATCTCTCTATGCTCTATCTGAGCTGAGGGAATGTTAGCTGCACCCTCACCCTCAGTCATGGTTTGGAAGTAGAGCTTGCCGCTGTAGCGGCCAAATCCGGCCACGGTCCTGGCGCGAACCAGGAACACATAGATCGCGCCTGGTTTGAGACCGCGGATGACCACTGTGTTGGTCTGGCTCTTTATGATGGTTGAGTTGTACTCTGTCTGGTCCTGAGAGAGTAGGAAAGAAAGAGGGAGGAAGACAAATCAGTGCCATCCACAGAACAATTACCATACGCATGCATTAATCTCACGTGGCGGCAGGGTAGCCTAGTGGTTAGAGTGTTGGACTAGTAACCGTTGCAAGTTCAAACCCCTGAGCTGACAAGGTACAAATCTGTCGTTCTGCCCCTGAACAGGCAGTTAACCCACTGTTCCTAGGCCGTCATTGGAAATAAGAATTTGTTCTTAACTGACTTGCCTAATTAAATAAAGAATAATTTAGTGCCTTAGAAAAATAGGCTGATGAGCAAAATAACTAAGAGACTCAAATTTTTCTAACGCTGATGTATCTATTTGATCAAGCAGAATGAACAGAGAATGAAAAGCAACAGCCGGAGGCAGAAAGGATGGCAGTTTCAGGTCAGCTAGAATTAGTTTGTTTGAGCTGTGAGTTCTGACGATCAGTGCAACTTTTCATTGCCACACCGGTTCATTCTATCCACAAAGCTGACAGGTCTGTCTGGAAGAGGAGACTAAAACTGTGCCGGCTGCTGCCTTAGACCAATCACTCAGCAGCATGATTACAGTTGTGAGTTCTAAGCCACGGCAGGGGCCGGAACAATTGTTTTGACAGCTCTCCTCAGCAGTGTCTGAGAAAATAATTAGACTAAAAAGTGGAGCAGCATGGTGCGCAGTCACAGAGGAGTCCTCTTTGAACGTTGTGTGTGTGTGTTCTGGTCTGCTTGTATCTAAGTGTGTGAGCATGTGTTTGCGTGTGGTAGTATTTGTGACCGACCGACCGCCTTGACGGACAGACTCCTGTCTGTCAAATTTATTGTGAGAAAGTATGCTGTCTGTTGAATAATATTTTTATGGCAGTCAACGCTCCATTGTTTCAACCGCAAATCTCTCTGGAGGGCTGAGAGCGGTTTCCTTTCCCATTGACTGACCGTGATTATAATTGGAAGGGATCAAGCAGAAGTTGTACGCGGGATTCAGAAGCTATGTCTGCCTGCCTCAGTGAACACACTGTACACCAACAGGCAAAGATGTTCTGAATTTCAATTTGATAAAAAAAATGAGAGCTCGTTTTGCAGTCAGTGGATACCTTATTTTGGCCCTGCTGAGCTGAAGGAAGGGCAGACTCAATTATCTCTCCATGTGTGTCTGTGTACATGGAGCTGAGATAGAGCAGACTGTTTGTTAATGGGCAGTGTGCAGTGGGTACCTACCTTCTCATAGTACTGCAGTTCATAGTCCAGAATGACTCCATTGGGCTGGTCTGGTTGAGACCAGGACAGAGTGATGCTGTCCACGGTACGACTGATCTGGTGCATGATGGACACTGTCGACGGAGCTGCAGAGAGAGTAACAGATAGAACAGGAGAGATATACAGACACAGAGGGAAAGAAGGAAAGTACATAACAAAGAAAATGTAGCATCACAACATTCGGTCACAACGATTAGCTCTGAATCATAGATCTGAATCATATAATTAGTTCAGAATTATAGATCTAAATCATATAATTAGTTCAGAAACATACATCTGAATCCTAAAATCTCATCAAACAGATATCAAACAGATGCCTACTTCACTGAACTATGTAACGCCATAGTAATAGTGATATGTGGATAGTTGGTCTCATCGTTACCAGACATGCACTGCATGTAGACAGGTCACAACACACATCATCTGAGGGGACTTTCCAGCACTGACTCAGTACTATTTCCATGATTAATCCGTGCTTCCCACACTGTCAGGGTGTGAGCGCAGTGTCTGTCCGTCTGGCTGGCTAGCAATCATTCCCCTGGCCGCATCCTCCTAGCAAGACAAATTGCGGAGCAAGCCCATTTTGCAAGGCACATAAAACCAGAGAAAATCACCATAACCACAAGTATGCAATACACAATCGTCATTTAGTTTTTTTCAGCCTTCTATTTGTGTAATTGCAGTCTATGTTTACGCATATTTCTTGTGGATGACAACTTAATACACAATAGTAAATGGTTTGAAAGTGCAAGGACAAGAGTCATGGTCATGGTGGAAAGATATAGAGAATTATAGCATTTATTTTAATCACATAATATGTGGTAATCACTGTGTAGGAATAAGCCAGATCCTTTCAGCAGTAGTTGAGCCGTAAAGGACTGTTGAGTGGGTAGGGTTGTTGGCTGCCTTTATTCTAACAAAACCAAAGGACAAAACTTGCAACTTTCTTTTTGGTAAGGCTGAAGGGTCAGGGAAGGGCATGCGATCCACACGCCCTCATACAGCCATTAACATTAGTGCAGGGTGCCGTGGATCACAGTGAAGATAATGCAGAAGGTTAAAGCTCTGTCTGGGGCTGGGAGGGCAGAATTTATGGGTCCTGGGCCTCAGCTGCACACACGGCCCTCAGCCAGCAACACAGTGGCTCCCCAGAGCCCCAGCCATAAAGACAGAGGCCACCCCAGCAGCACGCGCTCTCCATGGAAAAACCACTGACTGGAAAACCCTCCCATCCTCCCTCGCTCGGCCCCACCCGCCATTATCTCGGAATCTAGGGGAGTGTGTGTAGTTAATATCTCATATATAAATCTCAGTGTTCATTTATTTTGTTGTAGTTCATGTAACAAAATGCTGCTAATTGCTGATGCTATCCACCACGCCATAAAAGCGCATTTCAGATGGGTTTTGGATTAAAATGCACATGTTCAGTACTGTAGTGTAAAGCCCATAACAAATCCCAGTGACCAGTGTGCTGTCAGACATGATGATGGAGAGGGCATTTTATGGCCTATTCGTTCTCACCAATGTGTCAGCCTTGCTTCACATGCCCTCTGACCCCAACAGAAGCCTCCATACTAGGACACTAATCATGAGATACTGTCTAAACAGGGATGTCCCCATATGCCAGCGGCCTTAAACATAAAGCGTGTACAGATAATTAATAGGCAGCCTGTAGTTTCATCTCCTGCAGCACTTGCACAAAGATAGCCTGCGATTCTTCCATGAGCATACATCATCCCCTTCAGAGAGACCCAAATGAGACGAATACTCACAGGCATCTCTTCAATCTCACTGTCCATTGACTTTGTTTGCAGTCACAAGACAGCTTAATAAGACAAATAGTCACTATACCGGGAACTACCAGGAATATTACAGATGTACATATATTCAGGACTGCATGCCACTTGCTTTTTTGTCCATTGCATTTCCAGTAGACAAGCAGTGTAGCCATCTCTGGCAACCTAATCCCAGGCATGGCAAACAGACAGAGTATGTCTTCATGTGTACAGAGGATGGGCACATGTCAACTTAAAATCTGTCCAAGAAGGACATTGTGGTCTTCCAGACTTGCAGCATGACAGACGAAATATCTGTATTTCACCAAACATAACTACCGATGAAGAACCAAACACGACAACAGAGACTAAAGAAGACCCTACTGTTTCTGGTGATATGGGGAAAATGTGTGTGGCGTGTGGACTGTACTGAAATAATGGTATAATTTTCCACTTGATACGCCAAAGCAGAGAGAGGGCTAACAGCAGAGTCTCTACCATGAGGAGGGTGATAATCACCAGCTAGTAAAATATATAGTAAAATAGTCATGGTGGAGCATTCCAAATAATTGCTGCTTACAACAGTACAGCGATGAGGACTATTTTTCTAGAATCCTAGGTGTTTAACTTTTTCCTGGCAAGCATTGTGAGCTGACACACTAGAACGATCATCCAGCACAAAAGAGGGCTCAGAGGGAGCGTGAATCTGTGAACAAACTCATCAGGAACGGATGTTTGCATTATTTTATCTCAACTACATCCAGGCCCAGAGTTTCTGAATAACATCCCAACATTGTAGAAGGTAAACCAACAATACTGTGTTATCTGTAGATGGGAGGGTTGTGGAGGGTTTAGAAGAGAGGGTTTACATGAGAGACCCTAAGGTGACACATGCTGAACGCAAAGTTTGGTTTATATACTTTTTTTGGATCCCGTGATGCGGTTAGCCTCAGTTGCAGTGACCACTACTATCTGTCCAGACCAAAAACTCTGAAGTTGTTTGGCGTAGCTAGCTACTAGATTAGCAGGTAGCTATCAAGCTAGCAGGTTATTCCAATAATAGCTTAAATACATCCAGCAATGCTGTTAGCCCTTGTGGGTGGGAAGTGTCCCAGGCGTGTGGTTGTATTCCCTGCTGCCTGTTGCTGTTTCCCTGCGACCTGAACTGGCTGGAACTGCGTATATATATCTAAGAACATCAGTCGACGCTGTCACCATGCCACCTAAAACTGCAGAGGACAGTGTTTCTCTAGCACAGGTGAAAGATGTGCTAGAGAACCACCCGCCAACCCCTCTTTTACGCTACTGCTACTCTCTGTTTATCATATATGCATAGTCACTAACCATATCTACATGTACATACTACATCAATCAGCCCGACTAATCGGTGCCTGTATGTAGTCTCGCTACTTTTATAGCCTTGCTACTGTTATTTTTCACTGTCTTTTTACTGTTGTTTTTTATTTCTTTACTTACCTATTGTTCACCTAATAAATTTTTTGCACTGTTGGTTAGAGCCTGTAAGTAAGAATTTCACTGTAAGGTCTACACCTGTTGTATTCAGCGCACGTGACAAATAAACTTTGATTTAATTTGATCCCCTGCCATAAAAATTCAATAAAAAGACCAACAACAACATTTTTTTCAATAGCAGGAGAAAAGCTTCAATAGCTTTGTCGAAATATTGGTGGATACAACAAACACAAGAATGGACGATCTGACCAGAAAAGTGCAAAGGGTTGCATTTCTAACCCAGGGAGAGCTTGAAGTGATGAAGCAGGACTGCAGCAAGAAGGACATTAACTGTACGACCACGAGAAACGACATCAGCACTGTCTATAAATCTATGTTAACAATTACAGGGAAACAGGATTATCTAGAAGGACAATCAAGGTGAAATAACATTGTTCTGGATGGAATCCCAGTGTCTCCACATGAGACCTGGGCTGATTCTGAGGAGAAATTGAGGAAAATGATAACTGAAAAGCTGATGATGGATCACAGGGAGATTGAGCTGGTTGAGCGCACCAAGAGGACTGGAAAAAACCTCCAGTCCGGGTGACAGACCCAGGTTGATAGTGGTAATGTTCCTGAGGTTCAAGGACAAGGTGGCTGTTCTGGAGAAAACCTTTTACTGGTTCTAACATTCGACCAATCAGCTTGCTGCCGGCTTTGACCAGATACAATGCAACACTACATGACCAAAACATGTGGACACCGGCTCGTCGAACATCTCATTCCAAAATCATGGGCATTTAATATGGAGTTGTCCCCCCTTTGTTGCTATAACAGCCTCCACTCTTCTGGGAAGGCTTTCCACTAGATGTTGAAACATTGCTGAGGGGACTTCAATTCAGCTACAAGAGCACTAGTGAGATCCGGCACTGATGTTGAGCGATTACGCTTGGCTCGCAGTCGGCGTTCCAATTCATCACAAAGGTGTTTGATTGGGGTGGAGGTCAGGGCTCTGTGCAGGCCAGTCGGGTTCTTGCACACCAATCTCGACAAACCATTTCTGTATGGACATCGCTTTGTGTATGGGGGCATTGTCATGCTGAAAAGGGCCTTCCCAAACTGTTGCACAGAATCGTCTAGAATGTCATTGAATGCTGTAGCGTTAAGATGTCCCTTTACTGGAACTAAGGGGCTTAACCTGAATCATGAAAAACAGCCCCAGAAAATTATTCCTCCTCCACCAAACTTTACCGTTGGTACTATGCATTTGAGCAGGTAGTGTTCTCCTGGCGTCCGCCAAACCCAGAATCGTCCGTCGGACTGCCAGATGGCAAAGCGTGATTCATCACTTCAGAGAACGCGTTTCCACAGCTCCCGAGTCCAATGTCGGCGAGCTTTACACCACTTCAGCCGACGCTGGGTTCAAGGTTCATTGCGCATGGTAATCTTAGGCTTGTGTGCGGCTGCTCGGCCATGGAAACCCATTTCATTAAGTTATTGTGCTGAAGTTGCTTCCAGAGGCAGTTTGGAACTCGGTAGTGAGTGTTGCAACCAAGGACAGACGATTTTTACGTGTTACGCTCTTCAGCACTCGGCGGTCCTGTTCTGTGAGCTTACAGTTGCCTGGGGCAGCTCTAGCAGTACAGAAAGTATAGAAATTAGACAAACTGGCTTGTTGGAAGTCTCTGAGCTCTTCAGGAAGGCCATTCTACTGCCAATGTTTGTCTATGGAGATTGCATGGCTGTGTGTTCTATTTTATACACCTGTCAATAACGGGTGTAGCTGAAATAGCCGAATCCACTCATTTGAAGGGGTGTCCACATACGTTTGTATATATAGTGTTTTTTTTGTTTGGACAAATTAACAACCGACTACTATCATGCTTATAGGAATGGGCACTCAACATGTAGGCCTACTGCACTGACACAAATTACTGATGATTGGCTGAAAGAAATTGATAATAAGAAGATTGTGGGAGCTGTATTTTTAGACTTCAGTGCAGCCTTTGATATTATTGACCATAACATGTCATTGGAAAAATGTATGTGTTATGGCTTTCCATCCTCTGTCATATCATTGGTTGAGAGCTGAGCTATCTATCCAATAGAACACAGATGGTTTCTTTAATGGAAGATTCTCCAATGTAAAACATATAAAGTGTAGTATTCCGGAAGGCAGCTAGCGGTCTTGGCCCTTTACTGGTCTCTATTTTTACTGATGATCTACCAACAGCATTAAAAGCAACAAAGCCTGTGTCCATGTAGGCTGATGACTCAACCACATCTAGCGAAATAACTGCAACCCTGAACAAAGTGTTGCAGTCAGTTTTGGAAAGGGTGGCTAGTAATAAACTAGTCCTGTACCCATCTAAAACTAAAAGCATTGTATTTGGTACAAATATTTCCCTATGATCTCAGTTCTAGACCTCTCAATCTGGTAATGAATGACATGACAGTTAAGCAAGTTAAGGGGACTAAACTTCTTGATGTCACTTTAAGACTGTAAATTGTCATGGTCAAGGCATATTGATGAAATTGTTGTAAAGATGGGAAGAGGTCTGTCGGTGATAAATAGATTCTCAGCATTGTTAGCACCACAGTTGACCAAACAAGTCCTGCAGGCTTTAGTTTTACCTATGTAAATACTGACTATTACCTGGTGATATTGTCAAGTGCTGTCAAGAAGGACCTAGAAAACCTGCAGCTGGCCCAGAACAGTGCAGCACGTCTTGCCCTTCAATGTACACAGAGGTCTTATGTCAGTCTCTCTTGGTTCAAAGTAGACTAGAGACATACAAGAAGCATTGTATTTGTTTATGCCTGGTCTGACAGACATACTTACCCCACCTTACATGCCATCAGTCCACAAATCCAGAATGAAATCAAGGCAACACACAATAGAGCAATGATCACATGGAACTCTCTTCCATCTCAAATGACTCAAGCAAACAGCAAAATTAGCTTTAAAAAAACCTAATAAAACAACACCTCTGCCCTATCTGACCTAAATAACTCTTAAGCACATGGATATGTACTGATGTGTGGGTAACTGTCAGTAATGAGGGTAACTGGGGTGACAGGTAGCCTAGTGGTTAGAGCTTTGGCTAGTATCCGAAAGGTTGCAAGATTGAATCCCCGAGCTGACAAGGTAAAAATCTGTCGTTCTGCCCCTGAACAAGGCAGTTAACCCACTGTTCCTAAGCTGACATTGAAAATATTAATTTGTTCTCAACTGACTTGGCCTAGTTAAATAAAGGTTAAATAATTAAATTAAATAAAACTGTCAGAAATTAGGATCACTTTCAGTATGAACCATTTTGGTTCTATTGTTCTTATTTTAAATGTATGTAGTTCAGTCCTTAAGCTGTTCTTGTTTACTCATGTTCTGTATTATGTCACGTTCTCTGTTTTGTGTGGACCCCAGGGAGAGTAGCTTCAGCAACAGCTAATCCTAATAAAATACTTGTATTATACTAAATACTTTAATTAGTAGTGTATTACTGTAAGTAGTATTGTCAGTGCTGTTTAATGTGAAAGTGTAGTGAGTTCCTGTAAAGCCCTTGGATCTGATAAAAGACAATGAGGCTTCGGGCTCTATTCTAGCATGACGCTCCGGCTGGGGCCCAGTAACAAAATATAAAAGGTTCTATTTTGTGCAACATCCCAATAGATGTTTTACTGTTGCGTTTGAACACCTACTGTAGTAACTTCCATAATCAATCAAAGATGGGCTTTACAGAGTTATTAAATCCATGCCAATGTAATGGGGCATGCTTTTGCAAACATAGAGAATCAATTTCCTCAGGCCACTGATCGATCCCATGTACATCCTCTACCCAGTCTACTCTTTGTTCTATACTCTTCTATTCTGCTACACTCATTTGGTGGGCTTTACCTCCCTCCCTCCCTGTCTTCCCCCATGAATGCTGGTCCCCTTTCAGCTCAGCCTATTGATTCTGTTCCCTTCTGAGCTTGATGGGCATCTTCATTAAGCGAGCTGGTGGACTGAGACCAGGCTGGCCTTTGATGGCTGATAGGCATGCAGGATGGGAGAGGCACAGGAGAGGGCCCCCCTGCCCATCACATCTCACCCTGCTTGGGCCTGGACAGGGCCTGGGTCTGGGTGCAGGACCACGTTGGCCAGCTGGAGCTTCTGCCACCACAGAGACAGAGAAGCAACAGCCATTACAGAGCCATACTCCGAGGGGTGGGAGGCACAGTCATTATAGTAATCACAGTTGCAGTTTGTGGTTTGGAGAGACAATGCCACTTCAAGTGATTTCCCCTTTCTCCCTTTGTTCCCCTTCCCATCTTTAAAACCCTGCACTATTACAATGAAAATCTAGTGAAATGCCAAAGTCTGCTAAAAAAACAAGGTTCGAGAGACAGAACAGTCAACCTTCTATCTTGGTTGTTGAATCTGGGAAAGTGACTTGGATTTAGGACTTCTCTTTGAATATCTGACTTGCCAATATGCAGCATGGTCAATGACCATGTGGCTATGGTTTGATTTGAGGTTCTAGTGCAGGGAGAAATGCTATGATTTGGGGGGTAGCGAGAACAGATCAGCCCTCGTAAATCCCTGTCCCCTTTCACAGTAAAACTCTGTTTCCTCCACGGCACCGTCTCTCCCAATGGGCCAGCCAGCTGCTCCTCCACCATGCAGTCAGGCAGCCTCCTAAACAGGCTGTTGGTGCTGCCTGCACTCTCTCTCCCTCCGACTGCTCTCCGTTTACGAGGCATGCTTCGAGAGCTCTTAAAGGGGAGGCCTGTATTTGCATATACTTTTAGCACGCTGGCAGCCGGCCCTGTTCCCCATCTGCAATGAATTGTGGGTTTTTAAGTCTCCAAAGAGTTTCCAATGCAGTAAAGCTACACAAGCAAGATTTCAGTTCATCAAGCTTTAAACCATCTGCGCTGGAAAAGATTGGGGCCTTAATGCACTCGTACACAAAAATCTAATTTTAAAATAGGCACTCCAGGGGCTTAAGAAGTTTCAGATGCTTACAGGGAGGTTAGATCTAATCTAAGCACACTACGCCACCAAGTAGTTCTGCTCACCCAAGACCTGAAGCAGAGACTGGGAGAGGAGTGAGGGGACAGTGTTAAGGGGCAAGGTGGGAACTCTCTCTGCAGTCACTTGGCAGCTACTGGTAGCAATACAATACATGTACTCTGCTGGGCGTGGGCCTGATTGGTTATTCAGTCTGGTCAATAGTTTTAGCAGTGCGCTATATGTATGGGCATCAAAGCTCTGACTCACAGGCTCTAGCCGAGCCACAGTTAGTTTATTCTGCATTCAGATTTTCTGTATCTGGCTTCTGAACCGGCTTCTTCAGGAGATAGTTGAGTGAAGCAGGGGTCACTAAATCTGAAGGACCGCAAAAAGGTTATACTACTACTTTTATTGTACAAGAATCAGTTCTATGAGTTTGAGTTTCTTTTGTCAAGTGGATAAGACACTTTTGGCCTTAAAAGGGTGTAGGCCTTCAGAAGGGCCTGAGCGGATGCTATAATACAAAACCATTGTCCTGGATAATCTACTGTGTACCGGACATTGAAAGACTGGATACAGAACATTTTCTATAGTTACACTGCACATACATTCACTTTTGTTTCCCACTTATACATTTCTTATCTGCATTTACAGATAAAGATTTACTATATGACACACAATGGCCAGGATTTAAAATAGATGATCTCAGCTTGAACTCAATTTACTTAAAACCTCAGAGTGAAACATGGGAAAGATATGTGCATGTAACTCGTGATCTTAGAGATTCATGCTTTTGACCTCACCTATGTCACACTGAAAGGGAAGACAATATTTGAAAGGACACCAAGGTTGTTGAGGTAAAGTAAGCAGTCCCTCATATTCCAAGAAAAACTATTTTAAAGGTTAAAGTTTAAATTAAACAATAGTGACTTTGTTTTGTTCCCGTGTGAATCATTATGTCAATATTGAATTTTCTACACTTTTCTAGGTAGTCATCACGCTTCTGTAAACAAAATAGATAATTGCTTCAACATTTTTTTTTACAGTGGTGTGTCTGTGTCGACACAGACATGTGCCTCTTTGTGTGTATGTGTGTGTCTGTGAAGTGTGTGTGTGTGTGTGTGTGTGTGTGTGTGTGTGTGTGTGTGTGTGTGTGTGTGTGTGTGTGTGTGTGTGTGTGTGTGTGTGTGTGTGTGTGTGTGTGTGTGTGTGTGTGTGTGTGTGTGTGTGTGAGTCAGTATGTACCCACATACAGTACCATCACTCTGCTGTAAATTTGCTTAGAGCAGACACTTAAATCCTCATCCGTTCCGGCACATAAAAACACTCATTCCTGTTAAATGGCTCCAGAAATAGAAGAGAAAGCAATTCCAAATGTAATCAAAGCAGAACAAAAAGGCCAGACAGGAACGTAACACATAAATATTTCAGAGAGCATCTTTCCCTCCGATACTTCAACAACCAGGAGATTAATTAGAGACCAGAGATGGAGAGGGATGGAGGAGGGAGGAGAGGTAAATATAATACAGCCCCCTTCTTCCTGTCTCCCACTTTGTTCTTACAATGCCTTCAGAAAGTATTCACATTCCTTGACTTTTTCGACATTTTGTTGTGTTGCAGCATGAATTGAAAATGTATTACATTTTTTGTTTTTGTCACTGGCCTACACACAAAACCTCATAATGTCAAAGTGGAATGATGTTTTAATTTTTTTTCTAATGAATTAAAAATGAAAAGCTGAAATGTCTTGAGTCAATAAGTATTCAACCCCTTTGTAATGGCAAGCCTAAATAAGTTCAGGAGTAAAAATCTGATTAATGGCTCCTATAGGAGAAAACTTGGAATGGATCATTGTAGTTACTCCACAAAAGTATCCTAATTGACAGAGTGAAAAGAAGGATGCCCAAACAGAATACAACTATTCCAAAACATGCCTCCTGTTTGCAACAAGGCACTAAAGTAATATTGCAAAAAATATGGCAAAGCAACTAACTTTTTGTCCTGAATACAAAGTGTTATGTTTGGGGCAAATCCAATACAACACATTACTGAGTACCACTCTTCATATTTTCAAGCATAGTGGTGGCTGCATCATGTTATGGGTACAGTATGCTTGTAATCATTAAGGACTGGACAGTTTTTCAGGATAAAAATAAATGTAATGGAGCTAAGCACAGGCAAAATCTAGAGGAAAACCTAGTTCAGTTTGCTTTCGAACAAGACACTGGGAGATGAATTCACCTTTCAGCAGGACAATAACTTAAAACACAAGGTCAAATCTACACTGGAGTTGCAAACCAATAGGAAAGTGAATGTTCCCGAGTGGCCGAGTTACAGTTTTGATTGAAATCTTCTTGAAAAAAATCTTGTCTAGCAATCATTAACAACCAATTTGACAGAGCTTGAAGAATTCTTAAAGAATAATGGGTAAATGTTGCACAATCCATGTGTGGAAAGCTCTTAGTGCTGTGTTTCCAAAACTCGGTCCTCTGAACCCCAAGGGGTGCACGTTTTGTTTTTTTCCCTAACACTACACAGCTGATTCAAATTATCAAAGCCTGATGATTAGTTGATTATTTGAATCAGCTGTGTAGTGCTAGGGCAGAAACCAAAATGTGCACAGTCCCGAGGACTCAGTCTGAGAAACCCAGTCTTAGAGACTTACCCAGCAAGACTCAGCTTTAATCGCAGCTAAAGTTTTTTTCTACAAATCATTGACTCAGGGGTGTGAATACTTATGTAAGTGAGATATTTATGTATTTTATTTTCAAAGAAAATTCAACAATTTCTAAAAACATGTTTTCATATTTTCATTAAGGGGTGTTGTGTGTAGATGGGTGACATTTCATTTTATTTCATGAATTTAGAATTCAGGCTGTAACACAACAAAATGTGAAATAGGGGTATGAATACTCTCTGATGGCACTGTAAATGTAAAAACAGAAATACAACTGAAAAAATATACACAAAAACATGAAGAAGGGTGTTTGCCAAAGAATTGTCATTTGTACTGACTTGCTTAGTAAAATAAAGGTAAAATAAAGGTAAAATTTAAAAAATAATAATAATTACAGATATATCATTTGGTCTTTGCATGAATTGATATTTACACCCAACTGTGGTTTTCTTCATTTTAAAATAGAAATGTCGCCTTTCACTCACAAGACACATTACTTATATATGTTTTGTTTAACCAGCACTGAAAATCTGAAAGCTCTTCAACCAGAAAATCAGGTTGTGCACAATCTCTTTTAGAGTCAGTTATTCTGACCTTTTATATTAACACATTCCAAGCAAAGATGTTAAATTATTCATGACTTATGCTTTACTCACCATCTCCACGAGCACACTGTGGGCAATAACAACAGTGAATAAATGACTGCATTAGTGCAATTTATTTACACATTTCAGCATCAATCAGAGCTATTCTGGCCTACAACAATTAGTTCCATCCTCACATGATACAACCCTTTACAGACCACTGGGCCAAAAGGGCCTGATTCTTTTTTTTTAACCCTGCTTGGTACTCATGCAATCTCTACTGCCATCTTCTTTCAAAAGTGTTCACAATTTAGTTAAACTCCAGAGACAGTATATGATAAAACCGACTGCATGACCTTTGTTTTTATATTTTTGTCTTGCCAAAACATAATCAATAGGTTATTCATACAATTTTTATTTTGTCTGGATAAAATATGTAGCATTGTACAAAGCATTGATTTATGAAAGTGAAGGGGGAAAAGGCTTAATAAAGTGCCAATCTATGCTCTAATTCTCTTAGGGTAGGAAGTAATTAAATGCATATTGAATGCGTAGGTTATCTAGCTAAAGTCATCTAACCTTACAGTCAGCTAGCTCCGCAGTCTGCATACCTAACGCCATATGCAAATGAAAATCACACACTCTCTGCTCTCTCTCCTGCCACTAGTTGGTCCTAAGTAGTAGCCACAGTATGTGCGTACTGTGCTGGCTGGAGCCCCAGTGTGTAGAGCTGTGCCACTCTGTCAGGGCTGGGCTGTGCTCCAGGTGTCTACAGAGGCCTCCTGTCTGTCTGGTCGCCTGACCCACACTGGCACCTTCCATATGTGCCCTTCCTGACACCTTCTGTCACTGTCACACCGCACACCCTGCATCCTATGCTGGCTAGCCTAGCAGCCTCTCTCTGCCCACTTCCCTCTACTACTGAATGCTGGACACATTAGCAGCACTGAAGCACAACAGAGGCGTGGAAAACACCCCTTTATTTCGAGCTGTAGTTTAGAAGGCATGAATATAAAAGCCCAGCATAAGAGGAATGAAGAATCAAGAGTATCAAATTTGAACTTAATGGGCTATTTTCATTGTTTTAGCTTGCTTTCATTTAGTTGTGGTGGCATTGGACAATGTCACTAAATTGGACAGAGCATAATCATTTATTGGAAGAGGTTTACCTGGCTGGCCCTACACCAGTGTTCCTCAGCAATGCCCATTGGAGCAGCCAAGCCGTCCCTAGTGGCCTGGTTATAGTTTGTTCCTAGTGGCCTGGTTACAGTTTGTTTCTAGTGGCCTGGTTACAGTTAATTCCCAGTGGCCTGGTTACAGTTAGTTCCTAGTGGCCTGGTTACAGTTTGTTCCTAGTGGCCTGGTTACAGTTTGTTCTTAGTGGCCTGGTTACAGTTTGTTCTTAGTGGCCTGGTTACAGTTTGTTCCTAGTGGCCTGGTTACAGTTTGTTCCTAGTGGCCTGGTTACAGGTTGTTCCTAGTGGCCTGGTTACAGGTTGTTCCTAGTGGCCTGGTTACAGGTTGTTCTTAGTGTCCTGGTTACAGTGTGTTTCTAGTGGCCTGGTTACAATTAATTCCCAGTGGCCTGGTTACAGTTCATTCCCAGTGGCCTGGTTACAGTTTGTTTCTAGTGGCCTGGTTACAGTTTGTTTCTAGTGGCCTGGTTACAGTTTGTTTCTAGTGGCCTGGTTACAGTTTGTATCTAGTGGCCTGGTTACAATTTGTTCCTAGTGGCCTGGTTACAGTTTGTTCTTTGTGAACTGGTTACAGTTAGTTTCTAGTGGCCTAAATAAATAAATAAAAAATAAAAAACAGTTTGTTCCTAGTGGCCTGGTTACAGTTCATTCCTAATGGCCTGGTTACAGTTTGTTCCTAGTGGTCGGTCTGGTTACAGTTTATTCCTAGTGGCCTGGTTACAGTTGGTTCCTAATGGCCTGGTTACAGTTTGTTCTTAGTGGCCTGGTTACAGTTCGTTTCTAGTGGCCTGGTTACAGTTTGTTCCTAGTGGCCTGGTTACAGTTTGTTCCTAGTGGCCTGGTTACAGTTTGTTCCTAGTGGCCTGGTTACAGTTTGTTCTTAGTGGCCTGGTTACAGTTTGTTCCTAGTGGCCTGGTTACAGTTTGTTCCTAGTGGCCTGGTTACAGTTTGTTCTTAGTGGTCTGGTTACAGTTTATTCCTAGTGGCCTGGTTACAGTTGGTTCCTAATGGCCTGGTTACAGTTTGTTCTTAGTGGCCTGGTTACAGTTCGTTTCTAGTGGCCTGGTTACAGTTTGTTCCTAGTGGCCTGGTTACAGTTTGTTCCTAGTGGCCTGGTTACAGTTTGTTCTTAGTGGCCTGGTTACAGTTTGTTCCTAGTGGCCTGGTTACAGTTTGTTTCTAATTGGCTGGTTACAGTTTGCCCTGGTAATTTAGGGGATAATTAAGTGGTAAATCTTCCCCAACTGTATGATAGTGGTGCGCCAGATTACAGCAGCCACCCGTGAGCTGAGTAATGGGATTCAGTCCCACAATGAGCTGCTCACCCGATAAGAAACCAATTCAGTCTCCTTCCTCCTTGTATTAGCAGCAGCTTCCCTGGCTCACCTTGGGCTAATGATACGCCTAAACAAACATGTCCTCTACAATTTAATAGAGCTACACACGGTATAGAACATAGTCAGAAGCATAAATGAGTAAATGGACTATGGAGGTCTGATTCATCAACTGCAGGGCTCCATGGAAGTCCCAGTCAGAATGCTAATGGTTTTGATTGAGGGATGAGGGAACATTGTTGCATCGACCATACGTACACTGTAACTATTGATGATCAGGGCAATCACTGTTGAGCAAAACATGACTATCCTCGCACCTACTGTAGAACCATTGTGATTCACTGCCTGTAAGGCAACACAAAATGGGACACTATCATTGATCATCTATACCATTCATTATCTATTTTGTGATTGGTGTAAAAGACATTCCCGGCAGACATGACTGACACGGTGATAACATGAATTCCTCTCAGAACCACAACATTTATCAGTCACTCATTGAAAGCTCTGGTGTTGGGCTTATGTGTTCCTCACTTAATCAAACAGCCCTTCAATGTGTGTGTGTGTGTGTGTGTGTGTGTGTGTGTGTGTGTGTGTGTGTGTGTGTGTGTGTGTGTGTGTGTGTGTGTGTGTGTGTGTGTGTGTCCATGCATGTGTGTGTGTGTGTCGGACCAGAGAAGTGAAGTGGACTTAGACTAGCGGTCTCTGTGTCTTTTAGAGCACAGGACAAAATCACATGCTGCCAGTGAGATGTCAGGGATGTGTCTGGTTAAACACTTAAAGGGGGGTGGTGGGATTTTAGCAACCATTTCATCCCCTAGCAATGATGATGAGAGAGAGAGAGATTGTGTGTGTTATGAATGATTAACCCCCATTAATCATTATGAAAGAAAGCTAAAGGCTAGCTTTGTCTTCAGCCATTTGTCCCCTCTACCCCTAGCCACTCTACATGTGTGTGGGTGTTTTCTGTGCCTTCCCACAGCCCAGGGGTATCATTCCAGCCCCCGAGGAGACAGCCAAAATAAACCATTGATTTTTTTGCTCAATAAGGCCTTGTTAAGGCTGCTCCCGTGCCACACAACAGATGAATCACTAAAGCAGTATAACCCAGGCAAGCAACTCCTGTATTAACATTCCAGCTCTAATAGTGTTACCAGAGGGTTGCAGATAGTATTCTGTGTCTGATGGTGGACTGAGGCATCACTACTCATCTGAGGGCTTGTTTCATCACTGCCCTCCTCTCTTCGTCTCTTGTCCTAACTCATCAAGTCATCGTCACACATTTGTGTCTCACTAAAAAAACTCCCACTCTGTTCTGCCACCCCTCCTCTGCCACAGACGTGCTGCCTCAGAGTCACACCAAATTACCTCTCTCTCCCCCTCTCCCTTTTTTCACTCTCCCTACTTCTCTCTTCTCTCCCTTTCTTTCTGTCTGTCCTTCTCTCGCTCTTTCTCTTTTCATTGTTTATAGGCCCACCATTAAATATTATGGAAAACATTGCGTTGATCATCTCTTTTCAATATTTGATGGAGGAGAAAAGCTGATCATTAGTGAATAGTTCGGTTGTGACTCATCATTATGAGGATTTCTGGGCTATTTATCAAGGCCAAAATCAGAACCCTTTCTGATTTTGTGGGAATTAGTCATATCCTCACAAAACAAGCGTCACTTTATTATGTGACTGACGCTACAGTATGAAAATAAATACTGCACTATTAGGCAAACATGCACGTCCTCAGTCACAGGAAAACTGTTGATGAGCATAACAGAGTGTGGTGGGGGTTACAGTATGTGTAATGTGCTTGATTGGGGGTGGTGAATGAGAACTTACCCTCGTCTCCTCACACCCCGTTCGTTTCCCCCTCGTCAACATATTCCAGCAGCCGAGGACGGGAGTCGTTCACATGAGGAACACTTTCACGCCAGTCACATCCAATTTACTTATTTATTTGTTTCTTTCAAGCCCCCAGCACATAGCTTTAGGTTCCAAACGTGTCTGATTAACAAAATACACACACGCACACACACACACACACTCACTCACGCACACTCACTTTCTCTCTGTAAGGTAAGGAGGAGGTACGGGGCCGGCACTGCTAATTAGGGGTGACATGATGTTTATGTAACCTCCAAGCTTCCCAAACCAGACACAATTACGGGCCCCTGGTCCCACTGACCCCGGCCCCAGCCCACTGTGGAACCACACAGCACTGCCCCTCTGTCCCGGCAGGACCCAGGCTGGTCACAGGGCAGGGGGAGGGGGAGTGAGCCAGAGTTCAGTCTCTTTAACAGCTCTCTCTGACGGGAGCTCTGGAGCTGTAATACAAAGTGACGGCCACTTCAGTGCAGAGCCCCCCAATTTCCGCCAGGACTCTATGGCAGGGGAAGGGGGAGAAGGCTGGGGCAGGGGTGGCAGACTTGTGGCCCAGTGTGTGAGAGTTAAAGCAGGGGCCTCATTAGAAGGCTTTACTGCACTCTGAGGCCGTCATTACCCCACCTCCCACATACACACACAATAACCACTTACTTCAAAACACACCATCAAAAAGAGGTGGTTCTTTCATTCAAAATCGATTTTAAACACAAGTTATATCAATAACTCAGATGTTTTTAAGCATTATTATTTGACTGACTACAGGATGCAACCTACTAGTATTGCATGCTGCTTTAAAAAAAAAGTCTGATTAAAATGTGTTGAAATGTGCTGTATGAGGCCCATATAGTGTATCTCACAGAATGCATAGCTGTTTCTTCCTTTTCAATACCTTTTATCTTACATGCATCTCTGCAAACTTCCTCGCTTGAATCATAGTGAGTCACATCCACGTAAGAACGTAAGTTGGAGGGAGAAGTTTTATATGTCCACTTTAATAATCCACAGTAACACAGGGCCTTGGGGAGCTCAGTCATAGAAGGCCAGTCAGATGAGAGATGACAGGCACTTACTCATACTGCCAACAGGACACAAAGCCCTGGCGTAGATAAAGCCTGTAGCCTGTATCCCCGCTCATCAGTGCTCCAGCAGCACAGCCTGGCACACCAAATGATGCGTCTCATACAGACAATTAAAGAGCAAATCAATTCTGCTGCTTGGATTGAATAATGGAGGCGCAGTCATTTACAACCACAAAGCACACAGTAGAAAACATGCACGGCTACCATAGTTACAGTAGACATTGATTGCAGCATGTTTCTCCAAGATCCCACAGATGAAAAAGTTAGGCCAATCACAAACAGACCTGTTTTTCATTAGAGGTTATTATTCACTGAAAGAACAATGGCTTCTTACTAATCTTCCCATTACTATTTTGGGTGCAGTTTTTAAGGCAGCTCGTAGAGGGCATGGGGATCATAGTGAATTCAAGGCTTATTACCAAAGACTTCATAAACTTAATAGGTAACACTAGAACTGAGTGGCTGGATGAAGCAAGGGCCTGAGATGTTAGGACTGTAATCACCACGCAGCAGTCAGGGGAGACAGGAGGGAGTGTCGTGCTCACTAAGCTGAGTTACTCTGTCTGAGAGCCCTGATGAGGTCACACTCTGAGGACCAACAGGCCATCAAACCCTGCCTGTGATGTCATCAACAATCCTCTCATTCCTGTTTAAGAACAAATATGCATACTTACTCCACACTAGAGGAATATGAAACTGCGTCATTGTGCGTGTGTGTGTGTGTGTGTGTGCCTGCGAGAGAGACATAGAGAGCATAAGGAAGAGTGTACTCACCAGCCTGGTTGGTTGTGATGTTGACGGAGGAGTACTGTGGTGAGTAGGGGCTCTGCTCGGAGACCCCATTGACGGCCTGCACCTCGAAGGTGTACTGTGTGTGAGCCAGCAGGTCACTGATGTAAACACGTGGCTCTGTCAGACCCAGCTGGCGGGGTACAAACTGGACATTGTCCCCACAGCGCGTGCAGCCTCCCCGGCCCCCTCCACAGCTCTTACAGATGATGTTGAAGACCACGTCCTCACGGCCACCTGACTCCCTAGGAGGCTGCCACTCCAGTATCAGAGACGTCTCATTCACGATAGACAGAACGTTCTGAGGAGCCGATGGCACCGCTGGAAACAAACAGACAATAGACAGTCAACTGAGATGGTTTCTGTTTGGAATGTGAGAAGCATTTACAGTAGTCTCATACACTACATGACCAAAAGAATGTGGTCGCCTGCTCGTCGAAACATTTCATTCCTAAATCATGGGCATTCATTTGAAGTTTGGTCCCCCCTTTGCTGCTATAACAGCCTCCACTCTTCTGGGAAGGCTTTCCACTAGATGTTGGAACATGTCTGTTGAGACTTGCTTCCATTCAGCCAAAAGAGCATTAGTGGGGTCAGGCACTGATGTTGGATGATTAGGCCTGGCTCACAGTTGGCGTTCCAATTCATCCCAAAGGTGTTTGATGGGGTTTAGGACAGGGCTCTGTGCAGACCAGACAAATTCTTCCACACTGATCTCGACAAACCATTTCTGTAGGACCTCGATTTATGCACGGGGGCATTGCCATACTAAACAGGAAAGAGCCTTCCCCAAACTGTTGCCACAAAGTTGGATGCACAGAATTGTCTAGAATGTCATTGTATGCTGTAGGATTAGGATTTCCCTTCACTGGAACTAAGGGGCCTAGCCCGAACCATAAAAAACAGCCCCAGACCATTATTCCTCCTCCACCAAACATTACAGTTGGCACTATGCATTCTGGCAGGTAGTGTTCTCCTGGCATCTGCCATATGCAGATTCGTCCGTTGGACTGCCAGATGGTGAAGCGTGATTCATCACTCTAGAGAATGCGTTTCCACTGCTGCAGAGTCTAATGGCGGCGAGCTTTACACCACTCCACCCAACGCTTGGCATTGCGCATGGTGACCTTAGGCTTGTGTGCACACAAGCCTAAGGTCACCATGCGCAATGCCAAACGTCGGCTGCTCGGGCATGGAAACCCATTTCATGAAGCTCCAGACAAACTGTTACTGCGCTTGCTTCCAGAGGCAGTTTGGAACGCGGTAGTGAGTGCTGCAACTGAGGACAGACGTGCTATGCACTTCAGCACCCGGCGGTACCGTTCTGTGAGCTTGTGTGGCCTACCACTTTGTGGCTGTGCCATTTTTGCTCCTAGATGTTTCCACTTCACAATAACAGCAATAACAGCACTTTTACGAACTGACTTGTTGGTAAGGTGGCATCCTATGACGGTGCCATGTTGAAAGTCACTGAGCTCTTCAGTAAGGCCATTCTACTGCCAATGTTTGTCTATGAAGATTGCATGGCTGTGTGCTCTATTTTATACACCTGGCAGCAACGGGTGTGGCTGAAATAGCCGAATCCACTAATTTGATGTGGTATCAGTACTTTTGTATATATAGTGTATGTGGAGTGTGGTTTGTCTACAGATTTAAGGTGTAAGAAAAACTAATGGACTCAATGTACTCTAGTTAGTTCAAAATAACTACTTCATGACATTTAATTCAGATGTTGGCAGGGGAATTAGGTTTCCTGTGTCCTTGGAGTTCTTGAGGGTAGGAATACCAGAACTAGTATCACCCTACTCAAATAACCCTTTCACTGGAGGAGAGAGAACCCACACTCCTACAAATACAGTACAGTCTCTTTGAGGTCTTTGCCTGGTATGCTCAACTAAATCCTTCCCCCAGGAAGCCCATTTAAACACACTGGACATCAACATGAAGATAGGATGACTTTTCATGTCCATGTTGTCACATATTTGTATCAATCTGTTGGTTATGTATAGCAGAGCATCATATGTACTGCAGGACAGAGAAAGTGACTGTTGCTCATACACAACCACTACTTATAGAGGCATTATTGGTTGAAAGTAACATTCCCCATGGCATCACATTTGACTGACAGCCCAAACAAACACAATGAGTACTGTTTATCTTTTACGGGCATGTGCAGCTAATTAGGGAGGATGCCCTCTCCAGGGCTAATGAGATAAACAACAAAATTCCCCCTGCCCATAAAGTCGTAAACCTGAATTGATCACTTATTTAACCGCCCTTTTAATTGGCTCCCATTAACAGACCTCCAGGCCTGGAGCAATGCCCATTGAAGCCCTCTGTGTCTCTCTCTCTCTCTCTCTCTCTCTCTCTCTCACACACGCAAAACAGCCTCCTAAACATTGTCTCTTTCCTGGGGAGGGCTGGAATGGGCGGCTAATGGCCCCTGTTAGCTTGAGGGCCACTCAGATGGGCCCGTTTCCCTCTTTTAATCATCCCGGGCCCGCTGCGTTTAATACCAGCGACGTGACGCTGCTTTCTCATTCACAACAGCTGCTCTGTTCCCAGAGCCGGGCTTATGCAAATCTCCTTTGTTGGAGGCGCTCAAATATTTCTGTCCCTCTCCCTTTCACAGAGGAGGGAAGGAGAAAAAAATTGCCTCGGTTGTGAAAGGAGCTCTCTCTCTCTCTCTCTCTCTCTCTCTCTCTCTCTCTCTCTCTCTCTCTCTCTCTCTCTCTCTCTCTCTCTCTCTCTCTCTCTCTCTCTCTCTCTCTCTCTCTCTCAGCACACTATATATACTGCATATTCCTCTCTGTCCCTCTCTGTGTTCATGTCTTCCCCTTAATCTTTATCCCGCCTGTGTTCTCTTTCTCTTTTCTTAGACCCTCCATTAACCACAAATTCAAATGGCTTCATTGGCATGACAAGAGGAATCTAGGCCTAGTCTATTCTCCCTGTCTGTCCCACTACAATGCTGCATGGCCTGGCCCAGTAACCTCTGCTCTGGCTGAGGGCAGCAGGGCTCTGTGATGTGAGGTGGGTAGGCTGGCCTATGTGTTTTGGGCCAGACCTGTTGGCAGTGCTGGGTGTATGTGAGGGACTGCTCTCTGACAGGCCTCCTCTGTTTCTGCTCAGAGAGGCTCTGGTGTCCTTTGATCTTTGATTCCTCTCAGTTCCTCAGGACCAGGGTGTGAAATTAAAAGAGTGTGTTTGTGTGTGTATGTGTGTGTGTTGGTCGATAGTACATACTTGTGCAGGGCATCTGGAAGGGATCTGAGTCAGTGCGATAGTAACCGTTGCGGCACACACAGTTAGTGGCTCCTTCATTGGTGGTGCGGCTGTTGATTGGACACTGCATGCAGGATACATCACCCTGTATAGGCTTGAAGAAGCCCGATGGACAAGCTGGGATAAAATCAGAAGAGAGGGAGAGATGAGATATGAACATATCCCCATTTACATACTGTATTTCATGTTTGGTCAGTTTTATTCCCTGTTTGGCTTCATCTCACTTTACGAGACATGTGGTCCAGAGACCACAATGCAAAAGAGACAAACACAGATCACAGCTGAGCATAAATATACATTAGTGCATCCTCCTCGCATGTGAGGGTTTCTCTGTGGAGATGACAACAGACAACATGTACAGTACTGTGTTTAACTTTAATTATTCAGCATGCTCACAGCACACTAATTGCCTGAGACCCTCTGGAGTGGTCTACTTCCTGTTAAGTGCTCTTTAAAGGTCCTCTACTCTTGCTAGGAGAGTGGCAGGAAAACTTGCAGCCATGGTTAGGGGTGGTGATCACACACTACTGTGTGTGTGTGTGTGTGTGTGTGTGTGTGTGTGTGTGTGTGTGTGTGTGTGTGTGTGTGTGTGTGTGTGTGTGTGTGTGTGTGTGTGTGCATGGGTACACATGTAAAAAAAAAAAAAAAAAGCAGTCAAGCACTACCATTTACAGTGAAACTCACTCTCCCTGATATCCTCTTCATCCTTACCTCAGTTACCCCCACTCCTGCCCCCACTCCCACCACACACACACACACACAGTGGAACCCTTCCCAGAATGCACAGCAGCCCCTGCTCAAGGACCATGTCAAGAGCTGTTTTTGTACTGGGGCCAAACCAGCTGAGGTTGGTATAGCTTGAGATAATCACCACCCACCTCCCTCCCTGTCTCCCCATCCGTAAAAGGAGGAAATGGAGTAGTATGGGGACTCGCTACGAGCTAAAGTCACGCATGAAAAATTCACACACAGGAGGTGCCACACTTATGAATGACCTTCACACAGTTATGAATGTCCTTATGCCAATGCTACCTGAGAGCTATCCTGTGATACATTATGTAACACTGGGATAAAAAAAATAAAAAAAATACATCTGGAGGGATCCTTATCCTGTTGAATACTCTGCACCATAACCCATCTCACAAACTCTCACTATGTTCCATATCTAGGAATAATAAAACCGTCATTTCCCTATCATCCCTGGTCTGAGCTGCCAATTACAGCTGGATTAAAGTGTGTGTCATATGGAAACGTCTGCAGCTGGAACTTTATTTGGAGAAGGTCAAATCACAAGGCAGGATAAGTCTGTGTTCAATCCCACTGTTTATACTAGGAAGACAGATACCAGTTCCCAGTGACCATGCTGGAACACCATGCTGGAGCAGGATTACTGCTCTTTTCCAATCCCCACTCCCCACAAACTCCCTGGAAAACACATCTCAATCATCGTCCTCTGTCCAAAACTGCTGCACACACTAGAGCACTGCTGTGCTTTAGTAGCCTAATCCCTGGCCCTGGCCCATCAAACTCAGATTCCTTAGAAAAAGTGTCACACAAACAGAGCAACATTTTCAGTGAGGCTGATGCATCCTGTGGAAAGATCATTGTCATAAACATCAGTCACAGGAAGCAGTATTGGGGATAAAACGGAGGAAATCTGATCAAGCTCTTCAATAAATATTAGTCTCAATATATAGTTTTCTTCTCCTGTGATTGATGGGGGAAAGCGACCTGGTACAGAGTGAAACATGAGGCTGGCACATTCACACTCCCAGTCACCAGAGTCACTGAATGAGGCCCCAGCTACAGATCTGTGGATTGGGACTGAGACTAAAGAACACAGTGGTCTATGGCAGTGAAGAGCTCAGAGGAGCGCCACCAAAGAAAATAGCAGAAAGAGCCAGCGAGAGGGAAAAGAGAAGAGGTGGAGCAGAGGAGAGAAAAAGAGAAAGACAGAAGGCAGTAGGCGGCGCTTAGGATTGAGTAATGGGTGTTTAGGGCAAGCATGTTTTATATTGGAAGAGGGAGTTGGGAAGGGGGAACAGTGTCAACAACTTGGCCTATTGTCTATTGTTTGGTAACCGGATATGGCCAGGTATCGCTTTTTCTGTCTTTATTGTTCCTACTGTCCTGTAGCATCCATGACAGAGACAGAGAGATAGAGAGACTGACAGACAAAGACACAGACAGACAAACAGACAGACCAGGCTGTGTTAGATGTGGGGCTCAGCTTGTCACCACCAGTCTTTCAAGAGGCTGTGTTGGAGGGCTGGGGAGCTGCTCGGTGTCAGATGTAGCCTACGGACAAGTACATAGCTCTGATTAAAAAGCAGATCAGCACTTTGATTCCCTCCTCACTCAGATTGGTAGTGTTGAGCTGTTTGATCACAATCTCCCTCAACTCGCTCAGTCAACATGCAATGGCTAAAGCCTTATTATGATGCAGCTTCAGACATCCCTCTGGCAAGGGGAGGTAATAATGAGGGGAATGTTCATTGCTGGAGTTTTATTTTCCCTCCTTTGATTCTTTTTAAATATATGTCTCTATTAATATCCTTAAATAAATAAGCACGTTTTCTCAGCTTTCTGGATTTTGACAGAAGTGATGAAACGCTGCATTAAGTCAAGAAGAAAAGGCGCACAGAAACATTCTAATGGAATTTATAAACACTTCAGATTTAATTTAGTGTCAGCTGTGTCAAAGGGTCCAGATCACCTCAAAGTGGTTCCAGGCACACGCCAAGAAAGGAAAGGCTTGGCTGTCACATCTCAATGACTGCTGTTTTCCAGAGCAGAGGCAACTCCGTGACTGGCTAGAGCCCAACCCTTTCTGTCTGTGTTATGAACTTTAATAACACATCCTGACATAAAGAATTGATTTGGGAGTACTGTTGACTCACTGTATAAAAAGGGTATTGTGAGAGGTAAGTCCTCCGTGCCAGGGAGCCAGTCAGGTTTTACAGCAGGTAATTTGCTGGTTGTTTCAAAGGCTTCCGGGAAGTTTCAGCCAGGCAAATGTATGTTAATTGAAAGAGAGAACCTGCAGCTCAAAGCCACTGTATCCAGCCTAGTCTGTGTGAAAAGGTGGGGCTCCATTGTTTTCAGTGGCAGTGCTGATGATGAAGCCAGCCACTCTACTGGAAGCATTCTGAGCTGACAGTGCATCTGGCTTCTCCAGCTCAGTTTGAACAGACACACACACAACACACACACACGTGCACGTACAGACACATACAGTACATGCACACACACGTACACAAATGCACAGACGCACACACACACAGACAGAAATATATGCAGGCAGCACAGCAGCAAAATGGTGTGCCCAGACAGTCAGGAAGAACCCAAACAAAGGCTGGGCATTTGACATTTCCATCATGGCTGTTTGAGCTGTGCAGTGCCTTACCATGGCCAGGGAATCATCTGGCTGATAACAGCCACTAATCCAGCCAAAGGCATGTCTATTGAGAGAAACCCATGACCTGTTCCACACCTCTCCCGTCCCCGTCCCGTCCCCCAGCAACCCCGCCCGACAGAGAGGTCCTTTGTCCACACCCCCCACGCCCTCTCCTGTTTCCCCATTCCTCCTATTCAGCTGCTTCAAAACCAGCCCCCAAAAATGCTGAATTTAATGAAAGCAGCATTCAAAAAGAGACAAGGGACAGAAAGGGGTAAGGTGTGTGTGCGTGAGTGTGCGTACATGCGTGTGTGAGTGTTCATTACGTGTGAGTGTGAAAGACAAAAGGCTGGAGGGGAAAGAACTGGAGGTGTGAGGTTTTGTTAGCGCAGCAGAAAAAAAGTGCTGAAAGCTGTGAAAATGGTCAGAGTCACAGGGCTTCTCTGTGTGGACGTTTTCTATTGTCACAGAGAGAGAGGGCCACTGTAGGGAGCGATGGGCTTGGTCGTCATGGCACTTCTGCTCTCTGTTTACTGTCTGTCTTCTGTATAAACAATTTGGATCACTGGGAAAAATAGATCAGATGTTATCCCTTAATAAGGATAGACCATAAAGAGAGAGGGGCTGTTTTGTACCATACTCACTCGCCGATGAAGGAGCAAATCGGATCCAAATTAGAAGAGCAAAAACTGTTAGCTATAATATGGACAATGAATACACTTGTACTGTTCTGAATCCTGAGATGTTTACTCTGCAGTGGTTTACTCTGTGATGAGGAGCTAACCTTGTGATGGGCCAGCCAGCTGTGCAAGCCATGGCCACAAGTTAACCTAAGGAGAGCATCCATATTGTAGGTAGGGGGTGTAGGTAAAGCCAGTCTGTCCCCTTCATGCCGACCCTTCCTTAGGGAACACACTTCTATTTGGCTGAGCAGTGACACACAGGGCCCCAGAATTCAATTAGGGCCCGGGCCGCGCCAGCTAATTCAATCAAGGAGGTGTGAAAGCAATTAGACGACTGGCATTCGCTTCACCCCACACACAGGCACAAATTAGATATTAATTTCCCTCTCTAGGTTTCCCTGTCTGATGCAATTAGCGTGCCTGTATCTCGGCGTGGCTCGCACTGGGGAGCAGGGTGTGAGGTTGACCAATGACCTACTGGACGTAAATTAAGCTCCTTTCCATTTCCTGGACAGGACAGGAACACTTCCTGTGTGAGTAAGTTGGACGCCCACTTGCACTAATAAGGAGAGGAGAGGGCTGGACTTCACAGTGATTCAGAGGCTGGGGTCAGAACAGCAGCCTTCACTGGTTGTGCAGTCCCCTCAAGGCCCAGTGAGTGATGGCTGCTTTCATCTTACATTCTATGTGTGTGAAGACTGCACATGTATGTAAGTCTATGTTGTCATTGTGTATTAATTATGCATGAATGTGTGTGTGAGTGTGTGTATCTGCAGAAGGATCTGGTAGGTGGGAGGTGAGTCATTGTCAGTGCCCCTGCTCTAAGCTATGTTCCTCTACAGTTGTCAGTGAGCTCTCCTCAGACAGCATCCAACCCAAATCCACCCAGCGGGCGCCATGGAGACAGATTAGGTGCTGCGGCGGAGCCCGTGTGAGTGGGAGATTAGTAGGAAACGTGTGACACCTGGGAAATGGCCTCTCAACAGCTGGAGAGGGGAGGGCCCAGGCTCACAATACAGACTAGAAAGCCGGCACATGTCCCAACACACACACACACACACACACACACACACACACACACACACACACGCACACACAATGCTGACAGAATGCATTTATAAACAACCCCTGGCCACAGCCCAGAGGACAATTTCAGCTAACTATACATCTCCTAGGTGCCAAATACCAGGCTCAGATGTACTCTGTACCCCAGTCTTGGTATCAGAGGTTTCTCTCACTGGGGCACAGAGTACATGAGTACGGCACAAAACAACCCCCAGTATAACTGCGGTATGGGTTAGCATTCAAGGACAAAAGGCACATGGGCCAGGTCAACATAGTAGCTCACTAAAAATAATCTGCTGGTGGATTAAGAATGTTGTAACCTGATAACAGCAGTAAAGTTATTTCCAGAAACCCAACGTCCTCATTCATTATCCCCATTCATTACACGTAAGAAACCAACAAACACCTCTACACACTTAGACCCTCTCCCCATACCTTATTGTCACATGTGGCAAACATTATCTTTCTCATTCAAACGACATATCCATAGTGTTCCTTGAGTTGGAACACCACGCAGTCGTAATGATTATCAGGTCATAAATACCGCCAAAATGTATAATCAGCAAAGGGAAAAGTGTCTTAACCACAGTATTTCCATAGTGTCTGATAACTACCATGTGTCAATAGAATGGGGGAAAGATGAAAGGGAAGAATCTCTGGAGCCATACATGCAGCACAGTAATAATGTCTGGAATTTTCACTGCTGCTTTTTTTTCCCTTCCTCGTTTTTTTCCACACTGAGTATAAAAACTGAAATGGGGTATGGTAAAATTACAGGCATTTGTGCCGACACAAAAAAATGTGAAGGGTCATTTCATGCAGGCAGATCACTTGACAGCTTGCTCTCTGGAGGGTCCAGGGGGCCAATCAGGTTGGAGGTAGACCCTCGAGCCCCGGCCTTGGTATATGAGGCTGCAGATGGTTGGGGTGTGGCCTGAGAGAGTCAGGCAGACCCCTGTAAAATAATTAATCTCCATTAAAGATGCCCTGTCAACCTCAACCTGCTACATCTCCTGCCTGCAGTCACAGGAGCTACCTCTGAAACTCCCCTTATCTCCCTACTGATAATTAGGATGATCACAAGAAATAGCAAAATAGGAAGATACATGCAGCATTGAATTGCCTGTAGAGATGACTGTTGTCAAGCACAAAAAAAACATACTTGACACATAGATCCTCAGTTGCTAAATCATGCTCTCTGGTGAAGTTACACAATGGTACGTCAAGTGGAATGTACAGTACCAGTTAAAGTTTGGACACCTAGTTATTCAAGGCTTTTTCTTTATTTCTACTATTTTCTACATTGTAGAATAATAGTGAAGACATCACAACTATGAAATAATACATATGGAATCATGTAGTAACCAAAAAAGTGTTAAACAAATCCAAATATATTTGAGATTTGAGATTCTTCAAAGTAGCCATCTTTTGCCTTGATGACAGCATTGCACACTCTTGGCATTCTCTCAACCAGATTCATGAGGTAGTCACCTGGAATGCATTTCAATTAACAGATGTGACTTGTTAAAACTTCATTTGTGTAATTTATTTCCTTCTTAATGTGTTTGAGCCAATCAGTTGTGTAGTGACAAGGTAGGGTTGGTAAATGGAAGATAGCCCTATTTGGAAGTCCATCATTACTTTAAGAAATGAAGGTCAGTCAATCCTCCACAGGAATGGAAGACCCAGAGTTACCTCTGCTGCAAATGCAAAAGTTCATTAGAGTTACCAGCCTCAGAAATTGGCAACTAACTGCACATCAGATGGCAGTCCAAATAAATGCTTCACAGAGTTCAAGTAACAGACACATCTCAACATCAACTGTTCAGAGGAGGATGCGTGAATTTATTTATATTTATTTATTTTACCTTTATTTAACCAGGTAGGCAAGTTGAGAACAAGTTCTCATTTACAATTGCGACCTGGCCAAGATAAAGCAAAGCAGTTCGACAGATACAACGACACAGAGTTACACATGGAGTAAAACAAACATACAGTCAATAATACAGTATAAACAAATCTATATACAATGTGAGCAAATGAGGTGAGAAGGGAGGTAAAGGCAAAAAAGGCCATGGTGGCAAAGTAAATACAATATAGCAAGTAAAACACTGGAATGATAGTTTTGCAATGGAAGAATGTGCAAAGTAGAAATAAAAATAATGGGGTGCAAAGGAGCAAAATTAATTAATTAATTAAATACAGTTGGGAAAGAGGTAGTTGTTTGGGCTAAATTATAGGTGGGCTATGTACAGGTGCAGTAATCTGTGAGCTGCTCTGACAGTTGGTGCTTAAAGCTAGTGAGGGAGATAAGTGTTTCCAGTTTCAGAGATTTTTGTAGTTCGTTCCAGTCATTGGCAGCAGAGAACTGGAAGGAGAGGCGGCCAAAGAAAGAATTGGTTTGGGGGGTGACTAGAGAGATATACCTGCTGGAGCGTGTGCTACAGGTGGGAGATGCTATGGTGACCAGCGAGCTAAGGGGGGACTTTACCTAGCAGGGTCTTGTAGATGACATGGAGCCAGTGGGTTTGGCGATGAGTATGAAGCGAGGGCCAGCCAACGAGAGCGTACAGGTCACAATGGTGGGTAGTATATGGGGCTTTGGTGACAAAACGGATTGCACTGTGATAGACTGCATCCAATTTGTTGAGTAGGGTATTGGAGGCTATTTTGTAAATGGCATCGCCAAAGTCGAGGATTGGTAGGATGGTCAGTTTTACAAGGGTATGTTTGGCAGCATGAGTGAAGGATGCTTTGTTGCGAAATAGGAAGCCAATTCTAGATTTAACTTTGGATTGGAGATGTTTGATATGGGTCTGGAAGGAGAGTTTACAGTCTAACCAGAAACCTAAGTATTTGTAGTTGTCCACGTATTCTAAGTCAGAGCCGTCCAGAGTAGTGATGTTGGACAGACGGGTAGGTGCAGGTAGCGATCGGTTGAAGAGCATGCATTTAGTTTTACTTGTATTTAAGAGCAATTGGAGGCCACGGAAGGAGAGTTGTATGGCATTGAAGCTTGCCTGGAGGGTTGTTAACACAGTGTCCAAAGAAGGGCCGGAAGTTTACAGAATGGTGTCGTCTGCGTAGAGGTGGATCAGAGACTCACCAGCAGCAAGAGCGACCTCATTAATGTATACAGAGAAGAGAGTCGGTCCAAGAATTGAACCCTGTGGCACCCCCATAGAGACTGCCAGAGGTCCGGACAGCAGACCCTCCGATTTGACACACTGAACTCTATCAGAGAAGTAGTTGGTGAACCAGGCGAGGCAATCATTTGAGAAACCAAGGCTGTCGAGTCTGCCGATGAGGATGTGGTGATTGACAGAGTCGAAAGCCTTGGCCAGATCAATGAATACGGCTGCACAGTAATGTTTCATATCGATGGCGGTTAAGATATCGTTTAGGACCTTGAGCGTGGCTGAGGTGCACCAATGACCAGCTCTGAAACCAGATTGCATAGCAGAGAAGGTATGGTGAGATTCGAAATGGTCGGTAATCTGTTTGTTGACTTGGCTTTCGAAGACCTTAGAAAGGCATGGTAGGATAGATATAGGTCTGTAGCAGTTTGGGTCAAGAGTGTCCCCCCCTTTGAAGAGGGTGATGACCGCAGCTGCTTTCCAATCTTTGGGAATCTCAGACGACACGAAAGAGAGGTTGAACAGGCTAGTAATAGGGGTGGCAACAATTTCGGCAGATAATTTTAGAAAGAAAGGGTCCAGATTGTCTAGCCCGGCTGAGTTGTAGGGGTCCAGATTTTGCAGCTCTTTCAGAACATCAGCTGAATGGATTTGGGAGAAGGAGAAATGGGGAAGGCTTGGGCGAGTTGCTGTTGGGGGTGCAGTGCTGTTGACCGGGGTAGGAGTAGCCAGGTGGAAAGCATGGCCAGCCGTAGAAAAATGCTTATTGAAATTCTCAATTATGGTGGATTTATCAGTGGTGACAGTGTTTCCTATCTTCAGTGCAGTGGGCAGCTGGGAGGAGGTGTTCTTATTCTCCATGGACTTTACAGTGTCCCAGAACTTTTTGAGTTAGTGTTGCAGGAAGCAAATTTCTGCTTGAAAAAGCTAGCCTTGGCTTTTCTAACTGCCTGTGTATAATGGTTTCTAGCTTCCCTGAACATCTGCATATCACGGGGGCTGTTCGATGCTAATGCAGAATGCCATAGGATGTTTTTGTGTTGGTTAAGGGCAGTCAGGTCTGGGGAGAACCAAGAGCTATATCTGTTCCTGGTTCTAAATTTCTTGAATGGGGCATGTTTATTTAAGATGGTTAGGAAGGCATTTAAAAAAAATATCCAGGCATCCTCTACTGACGGGATGAGATCAATATCCTTCCAGGATACCCCGGCCAGGTCGATTAGAAAGGCCTGCTCGCTGAAGTGTTTCAGGGAGCGTTTTACAGTGATGAGTGGAGGTCGAATGACCGCTGACCCATTACGGATGCAGGCAATGAGTCAGTGATCGCTGAGATCTTGGTTGAAGACAGCAGAGGTGTATTTAGAGGGGAAGTTGGTTAGGATGATATCTATGAGGGTGCCTGTGTTTAAGGCTTTGGGGAGGTACCTGGTAGGTTCATTGATAATTTGTGTGAGATTGAGGGCATCAAGTTTAGATTGTAGGATGGCTGGGGTGTTAAGCATGTTCCAGTTTAGGTCGCCTAGCAGCACGAGCTCTGAAGATAGATGGGGGCAATCAGTTCACATATGGTGTCCAGAGCACAGCTGGGGGCAGAGGGTGGTCTATAGCAGGCGGCAACGGTGAGAGACTTGTTTTTAGAGAGGTGGATTTTTAAAAGTAGAAGTTCAAATTGTTTGGGTACAGACCTGGATAGTAGGACAGAACTCTGCAGGCTATCTTTGCAGTAGATTGCAACACCGCCCCCTTTGGCAGTTCTATCTTGTCTGAAAATGTTGTAGTTTGGAATTAAAATTTCTGAATTTTTGGTGGTCTTCCTAAGCCAGGATTCAGACACAGCTAGAACATCCGGGTTGGCAGAGTGTGCTAAAGCAGTGAATAGAACAAACTTAGGGAGGAGGCTTCTAATGTTAACATGCATGAAACCAAGACTATTACGGTTACAGAAGTCGTCAAAAGAGAGCGCCTGGGGAATAGGAGTGGAGCTAGGCACTGCAGGGCCTGGATTCACCTCTACATCGGCAGAGGAACATAGGAGGAGTAGAATAAGGGTGCGGCTAAAAGCAATAAGTATTGGTCGTCTAGAACGTCTGGAACAGAGAGTAAAAGGAGGTTTCTGGGGGCGATAAAATAGCATCAAGGTATAATGTACAGACAAAGGTATGGTAGGATGTGAATACAGTGGAGGTAAACCTAGGTATTGAGTGATGAAGAGAGAGATATTGTCTCTAGAAACATCATTGAAACCAGGAGATGTCATTGCATGTGTGGGTGGTGGAACTAATAGGTTGGATAAGGTATAGTGAGCAGGACTAGAGGCTCTACAGTGAAATAAGCCAATAAACACTAACCAGAACAGCAATGGACAAGACATATTGACATTAAGGAGAGGCATGCTTAGTCGAGTGATCAAAAGGGTCCAGTGAGTGGAGGGGTTGGTTGGGGGTCACGGCGATTTAGACAGCTAGCCAGGCCATCGGTAGCAAGCTAGCATAGGATGGAGGTCTGTTGTTAGCCACCTCTTGCGTTCCGTCAGTAGATTAGTGGGGTTCCGTGTGGAACCAGGCCTTCATGGTAAAATTGCTGCAAAGAAACCACTACTATAGGACATCAATAAGAAGAATAGACTTGCTTGGGCCAAGAAACGTATGTACATTAGACCAGAGGAAACCTGTCCTTTGGTCTGATGAGTCCAAATTTGACATTTTTGATTCCAACCGCCGTGTCTTTGTGAGACGCAGAGTAGGTGAACGGATAATCTCCAGATGTCTGGTTCCCACCGTGAAGCATGGAGGTGTGATGGTGTGGGGGTGCTTTGCTGGTGACACTGTCTGTGATTTATTTCGAATTCAAGGCATACTTAGCCTGCATGGCTACCACAGAATTCTGCAGCGATACACCATCCCATCTGGTTTGGGTTTAGTGGGACTATCATTTGTTTTTCAACAGGACAATAACCCAAAACAAACCTCCAGGCTCCTTGTGGTTAGAGAGTTGGACTAGTAACCGGAAGGTTGCAAGTTCAAACCCCCGAGCTGACAAGGTACAAATCTGTCGTTCTGCCCCTGAACAGGCAGTTAACCCACTGTTCCTAGGCCGTCATTGAAAATAAGAATTTGTTCTTAACTGACTGGCCTAGTTAAATAAAGGTAAAATAAATAAAAATTTGACCAAGAAGGAGAGTTATGAAGTGCTGCACCAGATGACCTGGCCTCCACAATAACCCGACCTCAACCCAATTAAGATGGTTTGGGATGAGTTGAACAGCAGAGTGAAGAAAAAGCAGCCAACAAGTACTCATAATATGTGGGAACTCCTTCAAGACTGTTGGAAAAGCATTCCAGGTGACTACCTCATGAAGCTGGTTGAAAGAATTCAAAGAGTGTATGAAGCTGTCATCAAGGCAAAGGGTGGCTACTTTGAAGAACCTAAAATATAAAACACTTTTTTGGTTACTACATGATTCCACATGTTATTTCATAGTGTTGATGTCTTCACTACTATTCTACAATGTAGAAAATAGTAAAAATAAAGGAAAACCCTGGAATGAGTAGGTGTGTCCAAACATTTGACTGGTACTCTAGGTGTTACTCCTCCCCAGCTCATTATAGTCACTGATGTTGTCAGTGGTAAGGAGGACAAGAGTCTGCTCCTGTCTTTATCCACACAAGGCATTTCAGACAGGTGCTAAAAGGAGTTACTCTATTCATCATCTCTACTGGCTTTGTACTGCAACACTTCACACTGTGAATGGTTTTACATAAAGCACATAGCTGTATCTCTCAGACTGATTCAACGCAGATTCACTCAGCACTGCATGCTACCATGATTTAAGAGAGTCATGGTGGCTATTGTACTGGGAGTGTTACAGTGATCCAGGATGGGGAGGAAAAAAGGACTTTCTCCATCGGCACTTGAACGGGAATTCTCTGTTGAGAATTAGAGACGTAAGGGACAAGTAGGAAACGGGACGACGTAGAAGTGATCTCGTGTCAGAATTTCTCCCGTCACTGTGAGGGGGACAAAGGACGTGGACACATACCCTTATACACCCCCTCCCATGGGAACAGCTTACCTGCCAATACTCAGGACACACCCAACAACATGGGGATTGGGGTTGATAAAGCAGTTGGTCATGACATTTCCCCCTTACTGGAACAGTAATATCTTGGATAATGAAATCATGCTTTTTGCTTTATGAAATGTATCGCGCCTCTGGGATAGGGCAGACAGCGCGCACACACACACACATACAGAGCACATATAAACACACACACACAACATGCTATGATTCATAGGTTTATTTTAGGGAGTATGCGTGTCTCCACTACACTATCCATATCAATGTGTTTGGAGTCTTTCTGAGTTTTGACAGCGACTGTCAGAGCCCTGGCCCCTAAACTCCCAAATGTACCCTTTTCTCAAGGACAGGCTGTTGCCTGGGAAACAGGAGCTCCTGTCATGGAGGACCTCACCGTTCCGCATGCTGCACCTAGAGCTTCGAGCAGTGATCAGAGACACTGTCTAGAACAGGAGGAGGAGGAGAAAGAGGAGAGGGAGCACCTCCTGTAGACAACCACGACGTTAAAGTGGAACGGACAGCATTTTAACAACGTGAAATAGTATTAACATTTGTTCATATACACCCCTAGAAAGAACATGATGCCTTTGTTGTTATTTTCTGACAAGCAAGCACTCATTTTCACATTTTCATACATTCAGAGAATGTTTGGGACTGACATAGAGTAAGGGATTTGTGAAAATTCTATAGCAATATAGACTGGGAAAGCAGCTGTCCGTTTGGACAATTAATAGACATTGTAGTAAATAAAACCTAATAAAAACATCTGTCATGTCCAGGACCGGAGTCTACACAGACCAGTGTGCCATAGCCAATCAGAGTTACAATAGGCCAATATGCAAATAAGCCATTTACCACATAGGCAGACCCCTCTAGCGACTTTTCTTGGTAAAAGATTCTAGCGACAAATTCAGCTACTTAAACGGGCCTCCCATCATTCACTTTGAACTGGACTGTGTAATTAGAGGCAGTAGCAACACCCGACTTTAGATTATTAGAAATCATTCACCAAAAGCCATAAATACACCTGAATAGATTTCTGCAAATATGTAAATCCCACGGGTGTCCTCTTACATTTGGAAACGTTACGTTCCTATCAATCAAACAACCATGAAATGCTAACTCTCCCTCAGTTGCCTATGCACATCAACAACAACAAAATCAACAACTAATGTTAGCCAAAGCGAGAAGAACTCAAATCTAATGAGGGAACAGTAGATAAACCCTCTCAAACTTTGTCAGTTGGCCGTCACAATTGTACTCATAAACAATGTGGAATAGTAGTCTGCTCGCCCTGCAGCTTGCCTGCCAATGCATGCCCGTCCCAACCCACGTTTTAACAAATGAATGGGAACTTGCCTGCCTACCCGCCCATTTGATAGATGCCAAATACATTTGATTGACAACTGAGAGATATGCTAACTGTGGATAACAGAAAAATGAAATGGGGAGGGGGGAAGTTGTCAACTTACCCACTCGTCCAATGACAACATCCTCCCAGCAGCAGCAAACATTAGGCTCCAGGTTTTTAGCTTGCTAAATAAATAGGGACAAAAATAAATAAGCTAGCCCATTAGCCACATTATGACTGACTTGTGACCATTGCCCTTGCTAATTTGATTGTATTGACATTCCAGGCCATTCCTTACATTTGTCAGTTTTTGTCGAACATATTGAGTCATTGTAACTGAAACAGTTTATCCCGAATGGCTGGAGGAAGCAAACAATGTACCAGGCCAGCTGTGATTTACAACCTGATAGCAATATTTGACTACCAAGAAATGTATTGGTGAATTATATGAATCATGCATTGAACTGCATCCATCTATTCTGCCTTACTCTACGTCATGGACTTGTTTTGTCAAATATAACCTATTTTTAAAACATCTTGTAAAGTTGGTTTGTAGCAAAACTGGGAATTTGATATTTTGACTGATATTATGATTGTCTGTTTCATATCTGAAAAGTAGTTAAAACACTGTCAGTTCCACTTCAACGTGTACATGACAATAAGAGGATTCTTTGAATTCCTGTCAATGATTTGTTGATTGAAATCATCCGTATCAAAACCCCTGGGCAGTATTTTTTCACCTAGCACAAAACAACTAATCCCCGGATGGCTGTGGGTATCCCGGGTAGGTGAGAAGCATGCAGTGAGGGATCTTTTGTTGCCAAGAGACAGATGCAGGAAATAGCTGACAGAGGCTGTCTCTACTGTGTGCATGGAGGAGGGGCCTCCCTCTCTCACACTCTCTCTCACACTCTCTCTCTCTTTCCCTCTCTCTCTCTCTCTCTGTCTCTCCCTCTGTCCAAACAAAGCCAGTGAGCAGTACTAGTCCAGCCCTTAGTGACAGAGGCTCCCCAAGGTGGGGTGTGCATGATGGACAGGAGGCATAAAGGGACTGTGTTGCCCGTTACTGGAGACAAGGAGGCAACATGGGGTAGTCAGATGGGAGGGGGGGGGGCACATTGCAGGGAGCAGCTGGCATTGAATCCTGTCACTGTCCCTATGTAACCCTCTGACGTACCCACACACGTACAAGCACATACACACACACGCCACACACACACATAGTAAGATAAACATCGTCATTTACGAAACCCTGGGTATCATATTCATAATCTGTGTCTCATGTCTGAAGCCTCGTATCCCTGGAGTGTATTTATTAGAGATGATATCACTTCTGACCACAAGGATTTAATGAGATGATGGGGAGTCTGAATTCTATTATCCATCCAATCTTTAACAGAAAAAACAACAGCTGCACCGAGCCCACCTAGTCACACACACATACACATACGTATGTCCCATAAAAAAAAATGAAATAAAACACAGTACTAGTCAAAAGTTTGGACACACCTACTCGTTCAAGGGTGTTTCTTTATTTTTACTATTTTCTACATACGGAATCACGTAGTAACCAAAATAGTGTTAAACAAATCAAGATTCTTCAAAGTAGCCACCTTTTGCCTTGGTGACAGCTTTGCACACATTTGGCATTCTCTCAACCAGCTTCAATAATTAATCACCTGGAATGCATTTCACTTAACAGGTGTGCCTTGTTAAAAGGTAATTTGTGGAATTTCTTTCATTAATGCGTTTGAGCCAATCAGTTGTGCAGTGACAATGTAGGGGTGGTATACAGAAGATAGCCCTATTTGGTAAAAAACCAAGTCCATATTATGTTAAGAACTGCTCAAATAAGCAAAGAGAAACGACAGTCCATCATTACTTTAAGACATGAAGGTCAGTCATACAGAAAATGTCAAGAACTTTAAAAGTTTCTTCAAGTGCAGTCATTAAAACCATCAAGCGCTATGATGAAACCTGGCTCTCATGAGGACCGCCATAGGAAGGGAAGACCCAGAGTTACCTCTGCTGCAGAGGATAAGTTCATTAGAGGTTAACTGCACCTCAGATTGCAGCCCAAATAAATGCTTCACAGAGTTCAAGTAACAGAACATCAACTGTTCAGAGGAGGATGCGTGAATCAGGCCTTCATGGTCGAATTGCTGCAAAGAAACCACTACTATAGGACACCAATAAGAAGAAGAGAGCAATGGACATTAGACCAGAGGAAATCTGTCCTTTGGTCTGATGAGTCCAAATTTGAGATTTTTGGTACAAACCGCCGTGTCTTTGTGAGATGCAGAGTAGGTGAACGGATGATCTTTGCATGTGTGGTTCCCACCGTGAAGCATGGAGGAGGTTTGATGGTGTGAGGGTGCATTGCTGGTGACACTGTCTGTGATTTATTTAGAATTCAAGGCACAATTAACCAGCTTGGCTACAACAGCGCTCTGCAGCGATACACCATTCCATCTGGTTTGCGCTTAGTGGGACTGTCATTTGTTTTTCAACAGGACAAACCCAAAACACACCTCCAGGATGCGTAAGGGCTATTTGACCAAGAAGGAGAGTGATGGAGTGCTGCATCAGACTACCTGGCCTCCATAATCACCCGACCTCAACCCAATTGAGATAGTTTGGGATGAGTTGGACCGCAAGGTGAAGGAAAAGCAGCCAACAAGTTCTCCGCATATGTGGGAACTCTTTCAAGAATGTTGAGAAATCATTCCTCATGAAGCTGGTTTAGAGAATGCCAAGAGTGTGCAAAGCTGTCATCAAGGCAAAGGGTGTCTACTGTCGTGTCTTTGGCTATGCCGGATTAAGTGATATGACATGCTATTCTATAAAATTATTTCTCCGTAATTAATATCACCTGATTGAGCTAATCATGTAAATGTAATTAACTAGAGAGTCGGGCACCACAAAATAATATTTATAGAGCTGTTATCTTCCGAATAAACTCTTAAAGACCTAGTAATATTTTACATCAATAGCAGTCAATATTAATCGTCCTCTTAATTCAGTCTCATCTGAAAGTTGTAAATTCTTGGTCTGCACGAACCCTGGCTAACAATTTGAATCAGCAATACAAAATTGGGTTTAATTATTTATTTACTAAATACCTAACTAATCACACAGAATTACACTTATACATAATTAAATCATAACTTGATTACAAATTACGTCATAAAGGAAAACGTCCCTAGCGGGCGGAACAGATATGACAGCTTGTTACACAAAGGAAAAGGGCTGGGTTTGAGTGAAAGAGCGGGAAGATTGTGGGACACAGGGAGAAGCTGTGGTATCGTAAATACAGTATCTGATGCATTCTAAATTACCGCCCATTTGGAAAAGGAAAACGCAATAAATATTTACTCTGAGCTGCGCTTCGGTAGGTTGGTGGTAGATGGAAGGCCGTGTTGCCAAACCGAGTCCTTTGAAGAATGTCTCTGGTTGTCAATTGGATACGTTGTAGTAACGTCGTTGGGTGATAGACAGAATACTCTGTCTGTTCCTTCCTAACCCTCGTTGCATCTGCTGTTGCTAACTCAACGGCTAGTAGGTATCACTTCTGTAGTGAATAAGAGTTCAAAGTTCATACCATTCGCAACCAAGCTCACACTGATGTTGGCTTTGTTCTGCAGTTATTATCTGAACCATTCTGACATTGGACCGTCGTCCTCACATCATCGGAACAGGAGGTTATATTGTCGTCAAGGGCAGGGAGAGGAGGGCGTGTTTGAAAAGTTTTATAGCCCATGTCCCTTCACAGGGGCGGGCCACTGATTGAGCAGCACTATCTTATGAAAACCCAAATCTCACATTTTAGAAGCTAAAATCACATTTCATCCCATCACAAATAATTTCATATTCAAAAATTTAAATTGAACAACAATTTCATGTGAATCCGATAACTCTGATGTGTATACTTTCCACTGTAGAGTTTATGTCATCTTATCATTGATGAGAATGTCTCAGATGACAACCGAACTGACATCATATTCATTAAGTACCACTGCATATGTTCAATTGTTCAGATTACCAGAATATAGTTCATTTCCCCCCCACCTTCTGATGTTCCCAGAGTCTCTATGTTAACCAAGGGTTTTGCAAATGTAACCTCAGTAGGGTAGAGAGATGAAAAATGGGGGAAGAGATATTTATGACTGTCATAAACCCCCAGGCCAACGTCATGACACTACTTTGAAAAATCTATTTTTTGGTTACTACATGATTACATATGTGTTATTTCATCATTTTGATGTCTTCACTATTATTCTACAATGTAGAAAATGGTAGAAATAAAGAAAATAAATGTGTCTTTGCTGCCCTTCTTGACACCAGGCCATCCTCCAAAAGTCTTCGCCTCACTGTGCATGCAGATGCACTCACACCTGCCTGCTGCCATTCCTGAGCAAGCTCTGTACTGGTGGTGCCCCGATCCCGCAGCTGAATCAACTTTAGGAGACGGTTCTGACGCTTGCTGGACTTTCTTGGGCGCCCTGAAGCCTTCTTCACAACCATTGAACCGCTCTCCTTGAAGTTCTTGATGATCCGATAAATTATTGATTTAGTTGCAACAATATCCTTGCCTGTGAAGCCCTTTTTGTGCAAAGCAAAGATTACAACACGTGTTTCCATGCAGGTAACCATGATTGACAGAGGAATAACAATGATTCCAATGACTTTGTGAAAATTAATATTTGTGTCATTCTCAAAACTTGTGGCCACGACTGTATAAATATTTTAAGTCGTGGCTGTCATTTGATGTATTTGATGTAGAGTATTTCAACAAACAGAGGTACCCTGTCCACCTATCCCCCAACCCCCTGTGTTTTATCACTGGTTGATAAATACTGCCAAACCTGTACAGTTTATACATGTCATTTTGAAGTATTATGTTGGCAAGGAACCATCATGGTCTTTTTGCAGAGCCAATCCAGTTCTCAATCATGGACTAACACCTTTCAGGAATCAACCAGTTCTTGCCTGTACTTGATATTGCATGCATAATGTCAACACATGATCCAAGCCTCACAGAGGTGAAGAAAAATGATCCCTATTCCACCACAATTAGCGTTTTTCATCATGAATGTTGTTCTGGAGGCAGCTCTACAGAGTAGTCACTCGCTAGCACAGCCACAAAGACATTGAATCAGATTTTAAACCTAACCCTAACTTTAACCCTAACCTATTTTCATACATTTTTATAATATAGCCAATTTTTACTTTGCAGCTGGCCTATCTAAGGGGAAATCACTCAGTTTTGCCTCCAGGACAAGACTTGTGACAATAAGCATCAACCTGCTATTTCACCACTGCAGAACTCAAAATGTCCCCTATCCTGTGACCCACGTATACTTCATCAGATACTTAAGCATTAAGGTCTGAGGGGGTGTGGTATATGGCCAATATACCACAGCAAAGAGTTGTTCTTATGACTGACACAACGTGGAGTGCATGGATGCAGCACTTAGTCATGGTATATTGGTCATATACCACAAACCCCCGAGGTGCCTTATTGCTATTATAAACTGGTTACCAACGTAATTACAGCAGTAAAAATACAAGTTTTGTCATACCCGTGGTATACCACGGCTGTCAGCCAATCAGCATACAGGGCTCGAACTACACAGTTTATAACTTCATTTGTCAACTGGGTGTTAAAAAAGATCCACTGATTCATGAAAATGTGTGTCAAAACAAGCCACACGAGCAAACCACCAGAACATGATTCCACCTGGTATCTCATCTCACACAAACTCTAAACAAACTGTGCAGCAGGAGACATACACACACACATGCTCTTTAATAATGGCTAGCTTCACTATGCCACTACACCTGCGCCTGTCTGAATGGCAGAGGATTGTTCTGAGGTGATTCAGTTGAAAGGCTTAATGACGCCTATGTAGGGGTGGAATACATTAAACGTCTCAATCATGGATCCAGAGTGAGGTGGTGCCCCAGAACATTTACACTGAATGATTAGCCTTTAAACATGTAATTGATTCATCTAAAACAAGGGAAGCCTCTGCTATTCATCTTGGTGCTCTTATTGTCTACCACCCTCCATGACTATGTCCTTAACCCCGTTACAGAAAGGGGCTAGGCCAGCCGGGCTTCCCTCCATTTGTCCTAATCAATGGAGCCTGTTCAATCCAGACCTGGGGGGGTCAGTGAAATTAAGTACCCAGCTCACACTGCAGCGAGTCGGGGCCAACACAGCCTGGGCATGAGGGAGATGAGCATGGCCTTTGTTGCCATGGTAACGCTGGCTAGCCGAGCCACTGCCACTTATCCCTCCCTGTCCCCTCCTTATTTATTTGGCAGATCCAAAATGGCTGCGCAGTGGAACAATGGCACTCCTCCATGACACTGAAGCAAATGTACTTCAAAATGAAATATACACATTTTCACCCTTCATTTTCTCAGAGAGATGATTAAACACTGGTGGACTGGGAGAGGGTGTGTCCTTATTGGAATTGTTTCCATAGTCTAAACAACCCATATGTCACAGAGTTATGATCCAGAAGTACCATTCCCCAGGGCATAAATAAACAAGATGTATTGTATTGTAGCTATTGATCTAGAGATAAACCACTGTATTAATGGGTTTAATAAATAACCACACACCACTATAGGACACTGTAGATGGTCAGATATTGCAAAATAGAAAGAGTGGGAATGAGCTTCAGACTGGCAGGGAAGCCAGTGATGGGGGAATGGAGAACTGGGAGTAACCATGCCCAGCAGCCTATCCCATGGCATCACCATGGCGGCAGGTGGTGGACAATGATGTCTATCATCACAAGACAGAATATGTCTCAGCACTGAAACAAACACATTACCTCACCTGACACACACACACACACACACACACACACACACACACACACACACACACACACACACACACACACACACACACACACACAGTGTAATATCTTATTTTTCTGAACAGATATACATCTATCTGTTTTTTCTACGCATCGGCAGGACAGAACGGCAGCTACGGGTTATGAAGCTCAAGTGGCAATCTTTAATATTAAGGAAAAGTTGATGTTCTGCTCACGTCAGTTAGAATACCTCATGGTAAGTTGTAGACCATACTATTTACCAAGAACGTTTTAATCTGTGTTTTTCATAGCTGTCTATTTACCCCCACAAGCCAATGCTGGCACTAAGACTGCACTCAACGAGCTGTATAAGGCCATAAGCAAACAAGAAAATGCTCATCCAGAGGCGGCGCTCCTATTGGCTGGTTATTTTTATGTACAGAAAAAACTCTTGCTCACCTGTACTCCACACAGAAATGCATACAATGTTCTCACTCTCTCTCCATTAGGCAAATTTGACCATAACTCTATCTAGGGCTGGGCGATATGGCCAAAATATATCACGGTATTTTTTAAAACGGTATGACGGTATTTTTAGTTTTTGAATAATGAAAGTTATACATTTGCTTTATCAGTAGTTAGTGATCCTATAGAGGCAACACATACATGCTAAGTGATTTCAATTAGTCTTCCTTCATACTGATTGTTTTATACTGTTCAATTCAACTTCAACCAAAACAAATTTCAGCAATTTTATAATTTCTGCATTTCCAACATAGTCGTGAAGAGGGCACGACAATGCCTCTTCTCCCTCAGGAGGCTCAAAAGATTTGTCAGGACCCTCAGAACCTCAAAAGGTTATACAGCTGCACCACTGAGAGCAGCTTGACTGGCTGCATCACCACTTGCTATGACAACTGATTGGCATTCGACCGCAAGGTGCTACAGAGGGTAGTGCGTACAGCCAGTACATCAGTGGGGACAATTTCCCTGCCATCCAGGACCTCTATACCAGGCGGTGTCAGAGGAAGGCCTTAAGAATTGTCACAGACTCCAGCCATCCAAGTCATAGACTGTTCTCTCTGCTACCACACGGAAAGCGGTACCGGTGCACCAAGTCTGGAACCAACAGAACCCTGAACAGCTTCTACCCCCAAGCCATAAGACTTCTAAATAGTTAGTTAAGTAGTTAACCAAATACAGTGCCTTGCGAAAGTATTCGGCCCCCTTGAACTTTGCGACCTTTTGCCACATTTCAGGCTTCAAACATAAAGATATAAAACTGTATTTTTTTGTGAAGAATCAACAACAAGTGGGACACAATCATGAAGTGGAATGACATTTATTGGATATTTCAAACTTTTTTAACAAATCAAAAACTGAAAAATTGGGCGTGCAAAATTATTCAGCCCCCTTAAGTTAATACTTTGTAGCGCCACCTTTTGCTGCGATTACAGCTGTAAGTCGCTTGGGGTATGTCTCTCAGTTTTGCACATCGAGAGACTGAAATGTTTTCTCATTCCTCCTTGCAAAACAGCTCGAGCTCAGTGAGGTTGGATGGAGAGCATTTGTGAACAGCAGTTTTCAGTTCTTTCCACAGATTCTCGATTGGATTCAGGTCTGGACTTTGACTTGGCCATTCTAACACCTGGATATGTTTATTTTTGAACCATTCCATTGTAGATTTTGCTTTATGTTTTGGATCATTGTCTTGTTGGAAGACAAATCTCCATCCCAGTCTCAGGTCTTTTGCAGACTCCATCAGGTTTTCTTCCAGAATGGTCCTGTATTTGGCTCCATCCATCTTCCCATCAATTTTAACCATCTTCCCTGTTCCTGCTGAAGAAAAGCAGGCCCAAACCATGATGCTGCCACCACCATGTTTGACAGTGGGGATGCTGTGTTCAGGGTGATGAGCTGTGTTGCTTTTACGCCAAACATAACGTTTTGCATTGTTGCCAAAAAGTTCAATTTTGGTTTCATCTGACCAGAGCACCTTCTTCCACATGTTTGGTGTGTCTCCCAGGTGGCTTGTGGCAAACTTTAAACGACACTTTTTATGGATATCTTTAAGAAATGGCTTTCTTCTTGCCACTCTTCCATAAAGGCCAGATTTGTGCAATATACGACTGATTGTTGTCCTATGGACAGAGTCTCCCACCTCAGCTGTAGATCTCTGCAGTTCATCCAGAGTGATCATGGGCCTCTTGGCTGCATCTCTGATCAGTCTTCTCCTTGTATGTGCTGAAAGTTTAGAGGGACGGCCAGGTCTTGGTAGATTTGCAGTGGTCTGATAATCCTTCCATTTCAATATTATCGCTTGCACAGTGCTCCTTGGGATGTTTAAAGCTTGGGAAATCTTTTTGTATCCAAATCCGGCTTTAAACTTCTTCACAACAGTATCTCGGACCTGCCTGGTGTGTTCCTTGTTCTTCATGATGCTCTCTGCACTTTTAACGGACCTCTGAGACTATCACAGTGCAGGTGCATTTATACGGAGACTTGATTACACACAGGTGGATTGTATTTATCATCATTAGTCATTTAGGTCAACATTGGATCATTCAGAGATCCTCACTGAACTTCTGGAGAGAGTTTGCTGCACTGAAAGTAAAGGGGCTGAATGATTTTGCACGCCCAATTTTTCAGTTTTTGATTTGTAAAATGTTTTTGAAATATCCAATAAATGTCATTCCACTTCATGATTGTGTCCCACTTGTTGTTGATTCTTCACAAAAAAATACAGTTTTATATCTTTATGTTTGAAGCCTGAAATGTGGCAAAGATCGCAAAGTTCAAGGGGGCCGAATACTTCCGCAAGGCACTGTAGCTACTCGGACTGTGCCTTGACCCCTTTTCCACCAACTCTTCTGACTCATCACATATGCTGCTGCTACTGTTTATTATCTATCCTGTTGCCTAGACACTTTATTCCTAGGTATATGTACATATCTACCTCAATTATCTCGTACCCCTGCACATCGACTCTGTACTGGTACCCTGTGCATATAGTCAACTTATCGTAACTCATTGTGAATGTATTATTATTATAATAAATTATTTTATTATTACGTGTTTTACTTTTTTATTATTTATCTATTTTCTTTCTCTCTGCATTGTTGGGAAGGGTCCATAAGTAAGCATTTCACTGTTGGTTTACACCTGTTGTTTACGAAGCATGTGACAAATAAAATCTGATTTGATTTGAGTACTGCACCCATACCCTGCCACTGTTCTAGGGTTAGCTAGCTTTCCCCCGGCACTCCTCTGAACGTTCCACGGCCACATACCTGACATATCCAGACAGGCTGATACAAATCTAATCTCTTACATTAATACTGAAGTGATGAAAAGGTTATAATACAAATAGAATGCGGATGTAGACTGCTGTATTTCTCAAAGGTTGACCTACTGTATCTTTGTTCTGTACTGGTGATGCTGGTATACTTATGCATGTTTGTCATGTATCTTCCAGACACAAACACACAGATGCTAAACACATACACAAACAAACTGCATTAATACAAGTTTGCTTCTAAAATCCTGTTTTTGCGTCAGCGAAAGGTCAGTAAACCCAAGCGGGGCGTAATAGAACTCCGGGAGATTAGGAACTCAGTGGTGGCCTGCCTGCCTGTGCCGAGGAGACTGGTGGTCGATTAGTCTTGGGTTCCTGGAGGCAGCAGGATTATCTAAGAGAGGCTGGTGGGGGTCGGGAGACCGTTGGGCTCAGAAACAGATCCCTGTCCAGAGTGTGAGAAAATATGGGAGTGACGCAGGCGCGGGGAGGCAGGGTCCATGACAGTTTGACGAGGAAACGTGATGGGATTCCATCCAGGACACACAGACACACGCACTGTGGACCATTGTTAGCCAAGGTCACAGACAGGAAAATACAGCAAAACCCTCTTACAGATGAGATCACAGACATGGTCTCTTTCCTTAGAATGCATCATCAAGCTTTCATCAGCGTGTCAGAATTTTAAAGAGCCACTGAACATGCTGATTGGCACGTGTTTTTCTGTTGCTCATTCGAAAAATTTGATTTCAGTCTTGGAGGTGTGTTTCCTGACCGATTCTGCATTTGGTTAATGACGTTTGTCCCCCATGAGACACTGTAGATGCGGAAGCCTATTTCACTTCCTCAAAATCCCCAGAATGACTCTAAGATAACTCAAGAAATCTGTAATTAATGTTGATGTTTTTGTGAGGATGTTTAAGTTGAGCAATTTTACATTTAACTAAGGTGTTGCAATATTTCGAAAGTAAAAAAATATGCGACATGTTGTCTTACGTAAACAAATTGGGCTGCTGGGCAGGTCTGTCTCACTGTCTATGCTATCGGATAGAGAGAAATCAAAGCAAATGTTCACTCCATGTTAGTGTGCAAATGTACATCGTCAAATCAAAACCCAACCTTCATTTACCCGTTGTGACGCACGGATGTTCCAAATTTAGACGAGACTGACTTCACACCCGAAATGATCCTATTTAGACTTTGTAGTCAATTTGGACACTAGAATAACTGTTTCTGACTCATATCAATGCCACATAGGCTGTTTTCAAAGGGATTTGATGCTTTTTAAAAGGCAGTCGCTCTTTAACACAGAGAGACTAATCTAATTATTGTCACTAGGAGAATTTGAGTGTTCTGCATTCAAGTAATACCCCACCCCCTGCTCTCACTGTCATTTTGTTGCTCGAGAATAAAATATTGAAGTAAATATTGAGAAACGCAGAACACTGTTGCAATGTCAACACACTGCTAATTGCATTATTTTGCGTCATAGTTCATATAGTTCATATGTTACTTTCATAACATATGAACTATACTTGGAAATTAGTTGGGGTCCCTTCCAGGATTGAAATGCTTTTCTGCTGAAAGGCCCAGTTCTAGAGGGCAGGACTAGGGGCCTCCTGAGAGGTCAAATACCTGCTTATCAGCACATATACTGTACAGGTTCTGCCTAGACACGTTCAATTAGCCAGCACTTAGGCTGTGTATGAGAGGGCCACGTTCTCAGCATGGGGCACATATCAACAGAACCAGGGCGATGACAGAGGCCTGGCCCACAAAGACCTGATTGAGACCTGAGTGTGGCCAGACAGGAAATAAGTACTTATTAATAGCGGACTTGAAAAAGAGAGATGGATTTCTGCCCCCTCATATCAACATCCTTAGCTGATAGCTGTTAACAAGATAAATGCAGTAACTTCAGGATTAAGTCAATATTCAAGATTGAGATGAGGAAGAGATTACAGTTAGATGATGAAACGCATGTAAGAGATGCATATACTACAGATATTACTTCTGCCTGTGAGAAGAACTAGTCCTCATCCATTGCACCACACACACACACACACACACAAATCTACAGAGCAAAAGCCCAAACTCTCTTCGCTTCACTGTCAGCAAAGTCAAGTGCTTCCCAGACAGCTTCCAGCAGTCCTTTCACAGGGGAGCTGCATTTCAGATGGGCAGAGAAGGCTGACGTGTCTGGGCTTGTATGTCTCTATTGCTTTAATATTGCACTCATCTTGTTGTCTGTATTCATAGATCTCAGGTGCTTAGGACGGCATATTAACATTTGTGTTGAAGCTTGTCCCTACTTCTATGATCTCTAACATAGCCAGCAATGTAGTCCCATGGGAAGCATGCATGCTGGCGTTATGTATACACAGATGGAATTCAAGCCGGCATTTGCCAACCTTTCATTGGCCTTTTCCCTATTGCCACACTTTAATACCACTGAAGTAAAACACTGTAAATGATCCATTCTCAGTAAGGCTGCTTGCAGACCCTGTTGGTTTCTGGTAATCTCAAAGCTTTGCACCGTGTCGAGATAAAACATGGCCTGGCTGCTTGACAGTGTACACCAGCCTTCAGTCAGTGCTGGGATCAAATCTTCATAAAAGCCCTGCTTTAAAATGAACTCACACAGAGGCACTGCACAAGAGGAGACATACAATCACAGTGTTGTCAAGAGACCATAATGTATTCATTAGAGGAATGAATTGTATATAAACAGCCATTGCAGCCATTGCTACACACACAAGTTAAGTCCACTTCTGTCATGGACACTGCTCTGTCTCTTTTTGATATACATACCCTTATTTTACCTGATAAGCTGACTGAGAACACATTCTCATTTACAGCAACAACCTGAGGAATAGTTACAGGGGAGAGGGGAGATGAATGAGCCAATTAGAAGCTGGGGATGATTAGGTGGCTATGATGGTAAGAGGCCCAGATTGGGAATTTAGCCAGGACACCGGGGTTAACACCCCCACTCTTACAATAAGTGCCATGGGATCTTTAGTAAACACAGAGAGTCAGGACACCCATTTAACGTCCCATCCGAAAGACAACACCTCCTCCCCTAGTCGGGGAACTGAGTTTTCCCAACGGCTCCTTTACTGGACCTATGCAATCTAATGGTAAAATAGGTCATTGTGTGAATAACATGCGGTTAACACACTGCGTCCCCAAATCAATATGTGACATGCTATATTTGGTAACAAGGTCACGAGGAGGAGTTGTTGAGGCTGTATGGGGAGCGAGTGACATCATTCCAGTCTCGAGTCTAGGCCGCTTATTTTAGATGGAGATGACTTCCAAATGTCTTCTCGGGTGAGAGCTTCTGTCCATGGAGAGGGAGATATCCCCTGCTGTATTTGAGAATGTCACATTTTATTCAGTGTCAATGTCACACGAGCGCCCCTCCAGGCAACACACACGACATGATATTCATTGTAATCAAATATTCATAGAATGTAGGCCATTTATATTTCAACTAACTGAATGATATGTTTAAGCTCAAGTAGGGAGATTGGGCAAGGAAGAAAAATGTAGCAGTGTGTGACGAGTCCAGACACTGTGTTCCCAGTCTAATTTTCCCTGCTGTGCTCTGGGATCGATAATGTTAAAATGTCTAGTCTTGAGTTCGGCAAACACATCAATCAAGACCCTTCATTAGCTCTGGACAACAGTATGTGTGTGTGTGTGTGTGTGTGTCTGTGTGTGTGCATATGTGAGTGACTGTGTGTCTGTTTGTGACCATGTGTGTTTGTGAGTGACTGTGTGTTCATGTGTGAGTGACTGTGTTTGTGACCATGTGTATTTGTGTGTGTGTGTGAGTGTGTGTGTGTGCCCCATTAGCTGTGGATAGCATCACAAGGTGAAGACTGGAGCCTTTACATCCCACAGTCCCGTTTCTAAGTGTGTGCCACTTGATGTTTCATTATTGCACTGTCTGCAGAGACATCCTACATTCTCAAAGAACACATACTAATATGTCGCACCATGATACTGTACATGAATCCGTTTGGGATAACCAGTCCTATCAAGTATTATCCATTTCACTAATAGGATAATACAACACCCTTGATTATCAACTGAGCTTATCCCTGTTTCGTTATCATACTGTTGATAACCTTAAACTGTGGAATACTGAACTCACTGGATCATAGCTCACTGTAAGAGGAGAGGAATCCAGTCCACTGCCAAGTGCATAGCATCGTGTAGTGTGGTTTAAAGATACATCTATCATGGGTGCTTCCTCAGCAGACTCCCCCTCAGAGCTGACTAAGCTAAGCCTAGCCTGTCGGTTTCACCAAAAGCCTTAGCATCGCAGTCATTTTCATACAGAGTGGAAGAAGAGAATCAAAACAACCTCATTAATAACAGGACTAATGTCTTCCAGACGCTAGCTGTTGTGAGCCGGGTTATTTCACGAAGAGAGGATGCCCATCTCCTGACAAGAAGCAGGGCAGTCGTGGTGCGTCGAGACGGTGCCACACAGTGTCTGCTGGCACCAGGAAGAAACAAAACAACCCCTCAATTGCCAGTTAACACGCAAAGAACCTCCCCCATGCATGCTGCCCAAATAACTCAACAAGGACTGCAGCCTTGTAGTTGACCACAATGCACAACACCGCACCAATCTCAGCAGGAAGGCAACAGCTCCCAGGCATCAATACAGTGACTGGCCAATCCTGGCTTGATGGTAAACAGTGGTGGTTGGTTCATGTCCTAATGTCGTGGCAGTGTGGGAGCGGGGGAGAGCAGAGCAATGATTGTGATAGTGTTTACCCAGCAGCCTCTCTGGCTCACTTCTGAGCCTCTGTCTCTCCACAGCCTGAAGCCACCACCCTGTGGCCTTCACACTTTAAACGCCACAGTGTTACACCATACACATTAACACGCAGCACGACACAACGGTGGGCTAGGCTGGCTGGGTGGGTCACACAGCACAGCATCGATTCCTTAGACTCACTCTTCTAAGGCACTGTGTTTTTCTAGGATGCATTCCAAACTATCACCATTCTGCATCTGGGATTTTATCCAGAGCTGTATTGGTGCTTGGAATGCTTCCTTTCATAAAAGATAAGTATTGGTTTATATGGAGTATCGATTGGATTGCAATAAAGAGGCAGTGGTGTAAAGTAATGAAGTAAAAATACTTTCAAGTACTACTTAAGTCTTTTTTGATATCTGTACTTTACCATTTTATTTTTGACAACTTTTATTTTTCCTTCACTACATTCCTAAAGAAAATAATGTACTTTTTACTTCATACATTTTCCCTGACATCTAAAAGTACTCGTTACATTTTGAATGCTTGCAGGACAGGAAAATTGTCTAATCCACACACTTATCAAGAGAACATCCATCCTCATCTACTGCCTCTGATGTGGCAGACTCACTAAGTACAAATGCGTTGTTTGTAAATGATGTCTGAGTGTTGCAGCGTGCCACTGGCTATCCGTAAATTTAAAAAACAAACAAGAAAGCGGTGCCATCTGGTTTGCTTAATATAAGGAATTTGAAATTATTTATATTTTTACTTTTGATACTTAACCCTCCTGTTGTGTTCGTTTCATGTTAATTAATTCTGTGTTCCCGGTCTAAAATGACCACCCTATTATAGCTGATTATAAATCAGATCTTTTTATCAACTTAAGTTCTTGTGAACATTACAAGTTTTGAACTTCTATTTGCTAATTATGGCCTGTAGGCCTCATTGACCTGAGCTCATACAACTAATTTTGAGTTTTTAAAAAAGCATAATGTATGGATTATTTTGACTATAACAAATACTCAGATGAAACATATTGTGGTTTTTATCACAGATTACTTTGTGTCAAAGTTTAACAAGGACATTTGTTTTGAAACCATTTCAAATGTTTAAATAGTGGCATAAAATAACATCTGTTGTGTTCCTGGTCAAAACTGACCGGTATGATTTTATTAGCAAAGAAAGGACATAGGCCCCAAACTACACATGAAAAAACAAAATTAATGTCTGAACACAAAAAAGAACAAAAGTAACAATAACCGTATTACTAACAATAACAAAAAACATTAAAATCTTCACAATCTGTCAATCAATGGTGGTTACATTTTGTGTGTTCTCATGCACATGTTTGACAATCCCTGGTGGTTGTTGCATGTGCCTTACAAATATATGCACTGCATTTATGGCACATAATGCTTGTTTTGACATCTCTTGGTGCACACAGATTGCACCTCTTCCTTTTGTCTCTCTGTCTCTGGCCTCCGTAGGTCTTTCTTCTGGCCCTTGTATATCTCACCAATCCAGCAGAGGATGGTGTTGGAGGAAGGTGTTGGCGCCTTTGAATGAGGGGTGCCACCATGGCTTTCCCCAACTCTTCTAGGAATGGTCTCCTCTTGAATAATTTCCTCTGCTTCCAGCCTGGATTCACCTCCATCCACACCACAAAGGCGTTGTAGGCCGACACATCTAGGATGTTGAAGAACACCATGGGCCAATGTGCCGTCATCCTCTTACAAGAGTATATGCCAGTAACCTGCAAAAGTGCAACGATCAGTAAATAAAATAATGACAAGTAATACAAGTAATAATTCATGTCTTGCATAGTAACGTGAAAAATTGCATCAAAGTGTTGTTTTAATTTATCACATCTAAAACATATTTACATATTCAAATGAATAGAATTGACTCCATATTGTTCACAAATTCAATGAGCATTTCACCAAACAACAACATGTCTTATTTTTATGGTGCAGATAAAACAATCTGGTAATAGAAATCAAAAGTACATGAGACTTAAAAGATAAAGAGTAACAAACCTTATCAAGGTTGTCAGCTCCTCTTTGTTCCTGTTGTAATCCAGGACAGCGTTGGGCTTCTTGTCCTCCCTGGTACTCACAGCGCCATCCCTGTGCAGAGTTGTCATCAGGAGCACATTCTTCTATTTCTTCGGCAGTAGGACACAAGTGTGTTTGTATCGGTGAATGCAAATTTAGAGGAAAAACGATCCTTGACCTTGGTAGTGAGTAGGCAGGAGGCAACTCAGGCTTGTTCCTTCTGACCATCCCCACCTTGGTCATTTTTTTGGAGCAGCTCCTAACCAAGAGCATATGAGGTGCATAAATTGTCACATGTTATGTTGTGCCCCTGGAGACCTGCAGTCATTTCCAGGACCACCCACTCCCCCTGGTTCCTTTACAGGAACACCATCAGCAGGTTTCCTGGTGTAAACCTGCATGTTCCAGGCATAACTTGTCCTGGCATCAAATGCTGCCCATATCTTTATTCCATATTTAGACGGTCTGCTTGGCATGTACTGTTTGAATGGGCAGCGACCAGACGCTCATCCACTGTGATGTCTGGACTTGGGTTATAGATGAGTGGCAGGCGCTCCACCCACTTGTGCCAAACCTCTCTGATCGCTGCCAGCTTGATTGTTGACAGCGGCCTGGTCTTGTATCACAGTTGTCGAAGTGAATCACCCGTGACAACATGTGAAATGTCTGGAGTAACATAGTGGCATGAAAAATTGCCCGATCAGACTCTGGATCCCATAAACTGGTGGTAGATTTGTTTCTGAATATGGACACACCAGCCAAAATCAAGAGACCCACGTCTGTCTGGTCTACCTCCTTCCAGTTGTCTTTGTAAACGCATCTCCCCTCCAAGTTGGTCATGTTTATCACTATAGTTTCGATTGACTGTCAGGAACAGTTTGAAGCAGGATTTTATGTCATCAACCCGGGATATGGCGTATCTCGTTGGCCCTGGGCTCATCCTGATAACATTTCCAGCCGACAGCTGACCTCTCCTCTCAGGTAGGGATGAAAACCAGGACAAATTCCCATTCTTTGACTGGAATGTAACAACAACCTCAGCAGGGCCCTCTTCCTCATCACTGGAATGTAACAACAACCTCAGCAGGGCCCTCTTCCTCATCACTGGAATGTAACAACAACCTCAGCAGGGCCCTCTTCCTCATCACTGGAATGTAACAACAACCTCAGCAGGGCCCTCTTCCTCATCACTGGAATGTAACAACAACCTCAGCAGGGCCCTCTTCCTCATCACTGGAATGTAACAACAACCTCAGCAGGACCCTCTTCCTCATCACTGGAATGTAACAACAACCTCAGCAGGACCCTCTTCCTCATCACTGGATTGTAACAACAACCTCAGCAGGACCCACTTCCTCATCACTGGAATGTAACAACAACCTCAGCAGGACCCTCTTCCTCATCACTGGATTGTTCCACATCGGTTGTCTCTTGGTCTGGATCATATTCTGTGTTGTCTTCAACTTCTTACACTTCTTCCTCTAATGCATCTTCACTGTCAGTTTCCTGGCCTCTCTCCTCCTCACCAGTGTCATGATCAAAGAAATGATCAAGAGCCTCACATACAGTATATCGTTTGGTCATTGTGCGACGTGTGTCCATCTGATGAATGGGCATGTGCCTGAACTCAATTTTAGACACTAATTGTAGTCTCACCCATTCATTTCTAATGACCGGTCATTTTTGACTGGGAACACCACAGGTGTACAAAAGGTAAATAAAACACTCAAAATGTTATGAGAATCATCCAAATGTATTTTGTGTGTCCACATGCCCTGTGTGGACAAAGTCATGGAACCTTATGACAATTAAATGAACTACATTTTTCAGAGAGAAAACTTGTAAATCGGTCCAATTCAACCGGAAACAACAGGAGGGATAAGTACATTTTATCAATTACATTAACTTTTGATACTTAAGTATATTTAAAACCAAATACTTTTAGACTTTTACTCAAGTAGTTTACTGGGTGGCTTTCACTTTTACTTGAGTCATTTCTATAGTGTATCTTTTACTCAAGTATGACAATTGGGTACTTTATCCACCACTGTAAAGAGGTAAGCTACCACAAAGAGGTATTGTCCCATTTCTTTGTTGAGATTATCAGTGCATTGAAGGTGCATGGGAAAACATCACCTATGGACAATGTGTAAACACACAAAGGTATTCTGAATGTCCTGGAATATGGAGAGTGTGTGTTAGCTGTAAGAGGAGACTAAAGTCCAATGGACACCCAATATTTACAGCATTGACATACATAATTCACTATGAAGGATTTCCCCTCTCTTATTAAATTCATTATAGATGCTGTAGGCTACTGTGAATCTCAGAAGTTTATCTAATAAACAAAGGCACATTTTTTTTTTTACAATTATTTTATGGGCATGAAGAAATGCATACTCTCCCAGCATTGCATTTAAACTCACCCTGGGTGACATGGAAAACAGCTTTATTTATTTCACACAAGGCAAAATATCACACTTTTCATGTCATTAGCAATTTATATACCTCCTGTTATGTAGGTTGTATAAACAGAGAATCCCAAAAGGTTTACAAACTAGACCTGTGAAAAATTATACACTGAACAAAAATATAAACGCAACATGTAAAGTGTTGGTCTCATGTTTCATGAGCTGAAATAAAAGACAGCAGAAATTCTCCACATGCACAAGCTTAATTCTCTCCATATTTGTGCACAAATTTGTTTAGATCCCCGTTAGTGAGCATTTCTCCTTTGCCAAGATAATCCATCCACGTGACAGGTGTGGCATATCAAGAAGTTGATTACACAGATGCACCTTGTGCTAGGGACAATAAAAGGCCATTCTAAAATGTGCATTTTTGTCACACAACACAATGCCACAGATGTCTCAAGTTTTGAGGGAACGTGCAATTGGCATGCTGACTGCAGAAATGTCCACCAGAGCTGTTACTAGATAATTCAATTTTCATTTCTCTACCATAGTTTTAGAGAATTTGGATGTATGTCCAAGCAGCCTAACAACCGCAGACCACGTGTATGGCGTCATGTGGGCGAGCGGTTTGCTGATGTCAATGTTGTGAACAGAGTGTCCCATGGTGGCGGTGGGGTTATGGTGTGGGCAGGCATTTTATCGATGGCAATGTGAAAGCACAGGGATACTGTGACGAGATCCTGAGGCCCAATGTCGTGCAATTAGAATTGCATTTTATCGATGGCAATTTGAAAGCACAGGAATACTGTGACGAGATCCTGAGGCCCAATGTCATGCCATTCATCCGCCGCCATCACCTCATGTTTCAGCATGATAATGCACAGCCCCATGTCACAAGGATCACAATTGCACTTTATCGATGGTAATTTGAAAGCACAGGGATACTGTGACGAGATCCTGAGGCCCAATGTTGTGCCATTCATCCGCCGCCATCACCTCATGTTTCAGCATGATAATGCACAGCCCCATGTCACAAGGATCAGTACACAATTCCTGAAAGCTGAAAATATCCCATGGTCTACATACTCACCAGAAATGTCACCATGTTTGGAATGCTCTGGATTGACGTGTACGACAGCATGTTTAATTTCCCACCAATACTCAGCAATTTTGCACAGCTATTAAAGAGGAGTGGGACAACATTCCACAGGCCACAATCATCAGCCTGGTCAACTCTATGCGAAGGAGATGTGTTGTGCTGGATTGGGCAAATGTTGGTCACACCAGAAACTGACTGCTTTTCTGATCCAAGACCATACCTTTTTTTAAAGGTACCAACAGATGCATATCTGTATTCCCAGTCATGTGAAATGCAAATATTAGGGTCTAATGAATTGATTTCAATTGACTGATTCAAACCATGGATGTTCAATGTACTGGCTAAACTATCCTCACTGACTAGATAAGGATTACTGAATTGTGTAATTTCTTTCATCTTTCAAATAAGAGGTGAAAAAATTCCTCTATCCGCGATTGACTGTTCGATCTTGAAGGCATTCCTAGTCGATCACCTAACATTTTGGTAGAAAAGCCAACGATAGGCATAAAGGCTTGTGGTCCTGTTTTGTAAAACCTTTTTTGATGCTGGCAATAGGTGCAGTTGATTCAAAAGCCCTGAGCACCGGGTAGGCAAAGTGTTCCCATTTGTAACCATTTAATTTTGCTGAAAAGTCAAACGCTCCTGCGCCCTGGCAGATCTGTGGTTAAATCGAGTGCTCCTAATGCGCTGGTTAATCGGATGGCACAAATTACCGTGCCTAGCTACAGCTTCCACGACCCCGGCCACAGCGAAGGTTGATACTAGCCTAGGTGAGATTTCAGCACTTTTAAAACTATGGACAGAGAGAGACTGTTAAAGAATACAGCCAAGACCTGCTGTTTATATGAGTGAGTTCATGTCAAAGTTTTATTCAGCAGAACTGTCAAAACTTTTTTTATTCAACACTATTACAAGACATAAAAACGCTCTTGTGTCTACTTCCACTCGCGCTGCAATGAATGAGTGGCTGTGTATTGTGTATTGAGTGAATTGTGTATTGAGTGAATTGTGTATTGATTGCCATGTGTTTTTATTATTATTAGCAGCTCGTCGTGTCTATTTTAATATCAAGGAATATTTCACTTTCTCTGGTCATAGGAACAACATGAATTTGTGCCAAAGGCAGATGCGGTGAGACTCAAGTTTTGCCATCAGGTCGAAGACTGTCCCCTCTCTGCCTCACCGGAAGAAAGGAAGGAGAGAGCAGGGACCATGAGAGGCAGACCCTTTGCTGCTTCTCTCCCTCCCTGCCTCCCCCCCTCCGCTGAGACTAATGTCGTGTTCAAAACAACAGCGAACTCTTGGAAAAATAGTTTTGAACAGTCATCCAACTCGGAAACTATGGCATCTTTCTAGAGCTCAGAGTTTTCCGATCTGAAGTTCACTGGCGTCATGATTTGACATAGCTTTTTCCGAGACCTAGTTGTCTTGAAAGCACCATGACCATCAGTCCAGTAAAATAAAAATAAAAGCAAACAATTTAGTAATTATTTCAATTTATGCTCAGCTGTCCCTCGCAAGTGCATCACCAACTGATCCATTTTGTTATCAAAGCTTGAGTTTTGAAATAAAATATGGTTTGAGAAGATCAATGTTGGCAGGCAAGACATATAGCTATGACAATGTATTACAACTGTTTTTATTAGGTTAATGTAAAACATTATGTTTAAAAATGATTCGGGGGGGGGGGTGGATCTCAGCTTGCTTTTTGACTGTGAAAGTGACCACTGCTTTAGATTAACCCATTTCTTCACCAGAGTCGTAGGACAAAAAATGTATAGTAGCGTTCTACCTTCCAGCCAGCAGCTACAGGTATGCACAGAGGAGTGGAACTGCTCATTACATTGGGTAATTTATTTGCTTAGTCAATGCCCGAAAAAAATGTGTCGTACATGTTGAATATTCTGTAACTAAAGCATTTACACAGCTGGGTTGTCCTCTAGAGCTAGTGCACTAGGACTCCCCGCAGCGGGCAGCTGAGGGCTAAACCAGGCTACTTTCCCAAATGTAACACAGTAGACGACCAAAGTTCAGACGAACACTCATTGCTCTATACACAAAGATAGAGTAAACCCTAGACTCGCTGTGCCATGCAGAAAACACGACCAGCTCTGCCTGTACAATACAGCAGGCCTATGTGCTTGAGAGTGTAAAAGTGAAGGCATCTCTACCTGCCATGGCTAAATGAGGCAAGCTGAGGCTGGGGGGGAGAGAGACATTAATAAACCCTGTTGATCAGAGAGTAATCTGACAAAGCAAACAGAGAGTAATCCTCCTGAGGTGTCTTTCTGGGAGATAGGAGAGAGCAGAGAGAGCTTAACTTTGCACTGGAGGCTGAGTGTGTAGATGAGTGTGATCCATTTCAAACTCAAACAATGCCAGAAAGTCTCATGGGAGTGATGACAAAAACGTTGATATCAGCACTTCATTCCAATATCATGCTAGCATCAACTCCAACTTTTGAGTTTACACTAGCGTACAAAATTCTAAACATCTTGGAATCTCCGAGAAACATATATCCCTATATAAACGGTTAGATTTTTCAGATTAGCCAAATCTGTTGTTAGATAAAAGATGTGGAGGCCATAAACACCACAGAGAGATTCAGTGGGGTTACGGAGAGATAATGCCCTTGACACAAAGAGTACTACTTGCTGTCTGTTGTTTTCCTGCTAGGCTGTAGCAGTGAAATAAAATGTTAATGGAACATTCTCCTTCTGATTTTCCTTTGGGTATAGCTATGCTTTCTACATTCCATCTCTGTTCTCTGACAACATATTACCAAATATACTGTAGGTTCAGGCGGTCAGCATTGTTTGGTTGTATACCGCAAACAGAATACACCTCTCAGCCCTCAGTGTCAATAGTGCACTTAACTCTATAGTGGAGAGGAGCAGTGTATGCTCTCTGTCTGTATGCCTTCCTCTTAGCCTGCTGTTCAAGAGGAAAGTGCTCTGTTGCTCTGGTTATTAGTGCAGTATGTCATAGAGCAGTGAGGCGTCTAGCACTGACAACCAAGCTACGAGGAGTGAGTCATCCGTAGCTCTATGTATCCTCTCTCCCCTCACTCACTCCTGTTTAATCTTTAAACACCTTTAAAAGAGGGGAGGTCTTTGTTGGAGGGCTGGCTTTCTAATTTTAGACTCCATTATAGTTTGAAAAGTGTCTCCTCCACCAAGGAAGAAATCCCTGTTCTCTGCTTTACATTACTGTACTTTACTGTGTAGTACACATAGTGCCATTGTGCCACGGCCAACTACATCCCATAAATCACTTATCTCTATCTTCCAAACGCTATCTCTAAATCAGTCTTGTAATCTGTCCAAGAATCATATACCTTCATCTTTACCACTCTTTGTAAGGCAGCACTTTAAGCCTCCCATGTAAGGCTCCATGCATGCCTCTACATTAAACGCCTTACTGTTTAGTGTAACATCATCCCATGAATGACGTTCCATGAGATTGGATGACAGCGTGGGGTGAAACACGATCTGGGGTTTACCTTTCAGTAAGCAACTGGGGGTCAATTGTGTGAGAACAACTGGGCTTGTCTCTGGGATACTATGTCCACATAACACACATGGTACATTCATTCACCCTACGCCAGGAATGGAGAGCAGCTCTCTCCGTGCACTTTGTTTTAGAACAGACCGACTGTATACAAAGCATACTGCATGAGTCACTGTATGTCTACAGTCTGTTCAAATGTTGACGAAAGTGCTTATATGTCAATGACAAACAAGGTCGCTTCAACTGTAGCTCTTATTTTCATGTTTTGTCAGACACTCACAATCCATCCCACTCCCTGGCCATTTGTTTGATGATGGAATGCAGTGAAGCCTTTAACAGGACATGAATGGAGACATCTGAAGGAGCTTGTTTGGAGAAGGCTCTGGTCCTGTCTCTAATGAGAAAAAGAGGGAGGCATCTCATTCTGCTTGCGTGGCTCTCACCCATCCACTAATGGAATGTCCTGCCCAGAGGGAAGGCTATCTGAACCAGGGGTTACAGGGGTCATTGTCCTATACCTCTTTCACACAAGACCAACAGACCACTGTCTGGAAAAACAGGCAGTCTTGATAGTCCGAGGCGGCACGGCGGACACACAGCATTCCAAAGAGATGGCGTGGGATAAGGAGACAGACAGGGGACTGAACCCAGCACACGAGGAGCCATATGGGGTAGGACCCAACACAAGCACAGCCATATGGAACAAGTGTACGCAGTAAACAGGCCGTGATCTCTGAGCTGGAGGTGATTCGCAGACATCTCACCTGGCGGTATCACATTCCAATGTGATGGATTTGTTGGGATAAAAGGGATGATACATTCTGTGTTTGTGTGAGTGTGTGCGTGTGAGGTGGGGTGGGCGGTTGGAGTACATGGTTACTGCTCTGTGAAGTCTGCTGTTTAGATGTGTGCTGTGCTCAGAGACAGAGACAGAGAAAACACCTGGTCAGGCTGAAATCCCATCACCGTTGAGAACAAGGAATAAAGGAATGGGACTGCTCCCCAGAGTCTCTGTGGTTGGCTAAGACGTCCCACAGCTCCAATGTTCCCCTTCTGCTGCAACACTATTTGTAAAGGTTCACAGACCACACCATTAACCTACAGTATAACAGCCCCTCAAATCATGAAATAGACTTTCAATTGAAGCATCTATTTAAAAAGTCAACTAGTATTTTGTATGATATTTGTCAGTCATATATTGGGATGATTTACATACTGTGTGGATGTAAATGTGGACATCCTTATGTGCCTATTAAAAGGATTGAATCTGTAACCGTATAATCACATGTATAGGATTAGCTTCAATGTGAGTTTCTTGTGTCTACAGTATGTAGTGATTCTAAAGGTTTTCTCTTGTCTCTCAGAATTCTCCTTCATGTGCCTTTGTTTGCACATGCAGTGCAGCAAAAGCCTTGGGGGGGTGTGTTTGTTTTACTTTTGCCTGGTTCTAGAGTGCAGGGGTTGGAGGTCTAAGTGTATGCATGGCTGTGTATGCCCCATGTTTGCTGTTAGTCAATTAGAGCTATAATTAAAGGCAAGGGCATCCTGGGAAATAAAGGCAGCTGCAGCAGAAATGTCAGTGTTTTCCCTAGGATTCTTTTCAGCAGTGGTGACAAGGGTAGCGGGGTGGGGGGCGGCTCCCCTCCTCATCTCCTTTTCCTTTTCCATGCAATCATGCCATGGCCAGCCCATCCCGGGGCACACCTTCTCACTTAATCCTCTCTAACTCCCTGTATCTACCATTACATTTGAATGAAGGATTACTAAAGCGCCCCTCGTTAATCTTCTTGCTTTAGATGTGCAACAGCAGAGCTAGCATCAGGCAGCTCAGCCCACACTACTGACAGAGACCTCACCACATCTCACCACATCCAAGAGGAGAGAAACACGTTGATGTTTCTCCACAACCTGACAGGGCAACCAAGCCAGTAATAAACTTGTATGAGGACCATACAGAATGTTTGCTATGAGGGTCCATTAATTAATATTAATATTGATTCTTGATTCTTTCTAATTTTGCATTAATGAATGCTTTTGAATCTGTGAGCTGTGCAAATGTAGCATTCCATCCTGTTCCCCCATGGCCTCTTTCAGGTAACAGTCTGTGAGCTGTCAGGCTGTCTCATGTTTCACACTGGGCTTTTCTTTGCGTGTCAGTAGGAAAGATCATGCAGTCTCCTGTTCCTCACATTCTACACCCTCAACTGTCATGGATGTCAAGCAGAGGTATTTGATGTGGTGTGCTGAATGCTTCCTTTTATATCTGTGCAGCGGGACATTGCCTGTGTAAACTACGCTGGTGACTTTACAGCGTTCCCCTTCCTCAAACGGACTAGTTAAAGAACTACTGTACGGTTACTTAGTGCTGTTCGAAACTTTTACTGTAAATGTGACTTTTGCGTCTCTGTCTGAACATTCATTGCTCCATAATATGAGACACACTCCCACAGTCAAGACCCTTAAAGACACAATGGCATGGGGTTAGATGATCAGATTACAAGAAAAAACACACATGGGCATTGTTAGGGAGTTTGCATTTCCACCCCTGAACATGGCTCTCATTGTACCCTTCTAGAGAGAGAGTGCTTTTATTTCAACTGGTACGGCAAGGATGAACAGGACCCCATGTGTGTGTCTCTGTGGTCCACCATCTCCTCAGGCTCGAAGGGTAATCAGATCTCTACTTTCAGGGCCTTTTCTGTTCAGAGACCCTGATTTGCCCCTGGCACTATGAGAAGTAACTTCATCTGGTTAGTAACACGATCACAGAGAAAAGCCCTGCAATTTAAATTGAAACAGCGCTGTCTATTGTCAATATTTTGACAGATTTCATGTCAAAGTGTAATTATTTGCGAAGGGCCGTGCCAAGGATTTAATTGATACATGTGTAATTACGTCTTGTTGCCAATGTGTTGGAAAAAGCATCACTTGCCTCATTAATAATATTGGCGTAAGACGGCTCTTTCATCTTCACTGTTATATTATTTTCTGTCTGTGGTTCCATAATCCTCTCCGAAAGAGGATACTGAAGACTCCCTAAGAGGGCATCTTTCACAAATCAATTCATTACCCAAACATGAGCGGGCAAAGTCGCATCTTTCATAAATCAATTCATTACCCAACCACTGGCAGTTAAAAGGCACTTACCACAGTCTCACACGGCGATATCAACTTTCAATGTGGAGAAAGATAAATCCACAAATACCAAACGATGACAGGCCTCGATCAAAAATCAAATAAAAAAAGGCTTACCATACAATAGGCCAACCGCAAGCAATAACAAATTTCATCTTTAATGATTTAATTTTCTTATTTTGTATCACACACATCTTATAACTATTGTGTGCCTATAAAATCCATCTCTATGCCAGTGTTTTGCTGCATGCCACAGCTCCACTCTAAGATAATGCATCCTGCTCATAAAGTTTTAATAGTACACTGAGTGTGTCTATGTTATCACTGAAGACCTAGCCACACTGAGAAAAACTGAAAAAAAACATCTGCTTGTACACACTGGGTAGCGGTGTGTATGTTTGAGCCTTGGCCTTGCTGACACGAAACCACTCTCAGTACAGCAGAAGTGCTGATGATTTTTTTCTTTAATTAACCTTTATTTAACTAGGCAAGTCCGTTAACAACAAATTCTTATTTACAATGACAGCCTACTCTGGCCAAATCTGACGACGTTGGGCCAATTGTGCGCTGCCCTATGGGACACTCAATCACAAACAGATGGCCTCTGTAATTTGGAGAAATAAACAGGAGGGTGATAAGGAACTGGAAGGTAAAACACTACACCCCAACATGTGCCGAAGGTGAAACACTGACACTGCCCAGCCCTCTAGAAGTGATTGATTGAAAAACGTTCATTTCAATTGAATGGCCATCAATTGAATTGTATAATCCAGTTTCACACAAAAATCACTGTGATTGAGGATGCCCATGGGACGTTTCAATCCGACAGTGCAGTGAATTACATGTAGGTCAAAAAACAACCAGATTTGTTTAATTATGCAAGGGTTTCAAATTATAGCAGATATCCTCCATGCTCCTCTTATTGGTGTATATCCCTTAAGGAGGGCCTGTGCTTGTCCTCATTAGCAGTCATTGAGCGGAGGTACTGTTTTGAGGAGCAAGGCGAAGAGCAACAGCGCCCATCACTGTCCCTCCTCTCTGCAGAACCAGAGCCAGAGCTGCTGGGGGCTGTGGGGTAATTACAGGCAGGCTTATGACAGAGGCAGCAGTACACAGGCGGCTGGAACACAGGTAGGCGGTTTATTGTGCCTGCCGGCTGGCTGCCTGGCTATGTCAGCGTGGGCCTTGTCTGCAGGCTGCAAGCTGCAGGCTGCAACTGCCCTGTTTTGCTGTCAGCCATCAGGCTCTCTGACCACGTCCAGCCAATATCACCTGTCGCACAACAAAAGGGAGTAGCAGCACAGGTGAGGCTGAGCACACTGATGTTCTGAAATGGTAAATCGATCTGGACCACGAGGGATTCCAGTCGATGATAAGAATGATGGGTGGTAGGCGTTTGGTGCAAATCTTCTCTGTACATTTTGGTGTACCCAGTAGGTGTGTGTGGTAGCTAACTGACTCAACACTGCAATGCACCTACAACAATAGATCTGATGCTCCTACTCAGCTTTGATCTTATTTTGGCTGTTTGTGTTTTCATTAGAAAAGCTATCATGGGCTTAAAATCAAATCAACTTCAGCCTTCACTGTGAGAAACTGAAATATTAACCTCTTTACAGCCTTTTCCACCAGAGCTGGAATATGGAATGAGAAGAGCTATGACAAAATGATCAAATGTAACATATTCACACATCCTACACGCATTAGCATTACAGCTTCCCTTGAGGTAAAGTCATGCATTTAATAGAATTCTCCCAGTCAGGGAAATTGTTTCCTTTCTATGTGGATTTGAATGGAAGTGTAAGATTACATCCATTACACCGTGTAGAGTATTAAAAGTAATAAATAACTCCAGGCTATGACAGACCTATGTGACTGGAGTCCAAACACCTCTGATCTGACAGTCCTCTTCCTTTAGAGTGCTTTAGAAATGAACCAGGCATGTTCTATGTTCGCCCACTTCAACAAAAAAAAGACATATTCTGCCATATATACTGTATAACCTTAAGCACATCTGTTACATATGTGAAGTAACATTCACCAGTTTATTATTGGAAAAGCTTAGGAGTGATCATTCATATGAAACTGAGACCGTAGAGCCAACATGTACTATCCACTGTGATATGTGATCATCCCATCCTCCTGTTTACTTATTCAATACATGGGCGTATTTTACAAGCGTAGACTGTCTGTTCATAGGGCATAACCTGATCCCTAGAGCAGCATGAAGTGCAGTATGCAGACAGGGACAGTATTAAGTACTGTGTGTATGCTCTGCTATCTGGATTACTCTGTTATGAATATACAGCTGACTGGCTCTGTAAGGTTACTGTGTCCTCTGGATAACAGAGTTGAAGAGAGAGGGATGAGAGTGGCCCTTACCTCTACACACAGTCCCGTTCTCCACAGCCTCGTGGCCAGCCTTGCACATGCAGCGCCCGATGGGCACCATCCACTCCCCATCCCCGTTGCAGTACAGTTTGATGGGCACGTCCACCTCCTCCCCGTTGGAGATACACACACCCCGTGCTGCCACCAGAGAGGTGCTCTCTGCCCCAGACAGGGTCTCCTGAAACACAGCTCCATTCTGGATGACGCGGGGACACTTCCTGTAGAAGACACGCACGGCGATGAGGGACATGCAGCCGCCGTAGTCCTGGAAGGCCAGGTAGAATCCATGTTTGGACACGGGGCCAAAGCTCCGCACCTCTGTGTTGATCTTCATCACCCGGCCGCCAAGGTCGACCTGGGAGAAGCTTTCATCGGCCGCGATGGTGTCCACCTTGATCCAGGGGTTCTCCATCCATGGCGGGGACACCTTGTTGGCCGTGTCCGAGTCTGACTCATAGTAGTACAGGTTAAAAGTCTCTTTACAGGAGCCGGGCACATTGGGGATGGAGCTGCAGTCTCGCACGGAGAACTTCATCTCCACGTGGATCCGCTGTGCACCCCGGCGCCGGATGTACTTGGTGCGGACCCAGTTGTTCTGGTTGTTGTCGAACACGTTGCACACCTGGTAGGTGCGGATGGTGTTCATGTTCTCATCGTATCCACTTACCTCCTCCCACTGTGGAAGAAGGACACAGAGGTAAAGGGTTATTCTGTCCTTGTGTTGACCGTATATATTTTGGATTAGTAACATGTTAATACCTCCAATTCTTTACCAATACAGTACCTCACATAACCCAAGGGCAATTGTGTACTCAGCATCATGGCTACACTACCACCTAACCATACTCCACAGATAAAGACAGGGCCATTCCCAGCGGCAGTGCTCCCAGTCAGGGCTGAAATTAAACAGCAGGAGTTTGGGAGGGTATAATATGGGCAGGGTATAATTTGCTCTCTGGCATTGTAATGCTCGCACAGAGTTAGGGGGGGTTGGCATCTGTCTGTGCCCACTAGAGACCCCACTTGGCTCCCTGTGAACCTGGCCTGTTTTTTCTCCTCTGCTCTGCTCTGAGACAGGACCATGCATTATTTATCTAGTAAAGGAGAACAGGTGTTAAAGTCTACTCTTCATACAGCCAGCAATGCTTTGTAGTGTAGCCTCCTCTCTGGATCCTCTCTGTCCTCTGGCCAAATAGAAAAAAAGAAACTATTTGCATAACGTCGATGTCGGAAGCTCTTCAAGGGTAACAAATACTGGGAAAACAATCCCCTGGTCTAAAATAAATGAGGAAAAAACATTTTCTCCAGGGCATTGGTGATGCACCCTATTTTCCTGTTTTTGAGTTACAACATGTTATTGAATACTAGAATGGGCAAATCTCTGAATTAGTCCAGCACCAACACATCTGTTACTGTGAATGAAACAGGTCAGTCATTGTAATGAAACACATGCATGACATGAACATAACCCTAATCTGAGTCACACAATAAAACAGAACTGGGGTAATCACATTACACAGGTAATTATCTGCAAAGGGAGAGAAGATTTCAGTTTGGTGTTTGGGATAGTTTTCATTTCAGCACACAAACAACAACGCACACACACACACACACCTAGACAACATAAACTCAGCAAAAAAAGAAAGGTCCCTTTTTCAGGACCCTGTCTTTCAAAGATCATTTGTAAAAATCAAAATAACTTCACAGATCTTCATTGTAAAGAGTTTAAACACTGTTTCCCATGCTTGTTCAATGAACCATAAACAATTCATGAACATGCCCCCATGGAACGGTCGTTAAGACACTAACAGCTTACAGACGGTAGTCACAGTTATGAAAACTTAGGACACTAAATAGGCCTTTCTACTGACTCTGAAAAACACCAAAAGAAAGATGCCCAGGGTTCCTGCTCATCTGCGTGAACGTGCCTTCAGCATGCTGCAAGGAAGCATGAGGACTGCAGATGTGGCCAGGGCAATAAATTGCAATATTCGTACTGTGAGACAGGGAGACAGGACGGACAGGTGATCATCCTCGCAGTGGCAGACCACGTCTAACAACACCCGCACAGGATCCGTAAATCCGAACATCACAACTGCGGGACAGTTACTGGATGGAAACAACAACTGCCCGAGTTACACCAGGAACGCACAATCCCTTCATCAGTGCTCAGACTGTCCGCAATAGGCTGAGAGAGGCTGGTCTGAGGTCTTGTAGGCCTGTTGTAAGGCAGGTCCTCATCAGACATCACCGGCAACAACGTCGCCTATGGGCATAAATCCACCGTCGCTGGACCAGACAGGACTGGCAAAAAGTGCTCTTCACTGATGAGTCACGTTTTTGTCTCAGCTGGGGTGATGGTCGGATTTGCGTTTATCGTCGAAGGAATGAGCATTACACCGAGGCCTGTACTCTGGAGCGGGATCGATTTGGAGGTGGAGGGTCCGTCATGGTCTGGGGCGGTGTGTCACAGCTTCATCGGACTGAGCTTGTTGTCATTGAAGGCAATCTCAACGTTGTGCGTTACAGGGAAGACATCCTCCCCCCCCATGTGGTACCCTTCCTGCAGGCTCATCCTGACATGACCCTCCAGCATGACAATGCCACCAGCCATAGCACTCGTTCTGTGCGTGATTTCCTGCAAGACAGGAATGTCAGTGTTCTGCCATGGCCAGCAAAGAGCCCGGATCTCAATCCCATTAAGCACGTCTGAGACCTATTGGATCGGATTGTGAGGGCTTGGGCCATTCCCCCCAGAAATGTTCGGGAACTTGCAGGTGCCTTGGTGGAAAAGTGGGGTAACATCTCACAGCAAGAACTGGCAAATCTGGTGCAGTCCATGAGAAGGAGATGAACTGCAGTACTTAATGCAGCTGGTGGCCACACCAGAGACTGACTGTTACGTTTGATTTTGACCCCCTCCCCCATTGTTCAGGGACACATTATTCCATTTATGTTAGACACGTGTCTGTGGAACTTGTTCAGTTTATGTCTCAGTTGTTGAATCTTGTTATGTTCATATACATATTTACACATATTTACACACTGAAATGTAATGCAGTTGACAGTGAGGGGACATTTCTTTTTTTGCTGAGTTTATTTTACTAGTAGTGCGTCTATATGCAACATCTGCTGTTACTCCAAGGACTCCAACCACCGTGACCTTGACCTCAACAGTTCATCTGAGGAAAGCCTTTTCTTAACCCAATGTCTTTTCACACCAGTCAGCCGCACCCGTGCTGCCTCAACCCTAACTCTCTCACCCCCTCTTCACTCTCCACTTCACAGCTGATATAATTTCACAAATTAGTGCCCACTTACCAAGGATTTTGACAGAGGTTTGACGGGTAAGGAGGAGACAGTCAGCCCTCATGTTTAAGACCCACGTTCTATCAAACACTCAGACTAATTAGAGCTTTTCTGCTTTATTCCCGTGTCCCAATTATTCTCTACAGACAGACATCATGCCAAATATGTACAGTTCATTAATAACAGTTGTTAGATGTTAGTAACTGGAGGGATTTGAAGGAGACAAGTATGATTAAAACTTGTAAGATTGGCACTAAACTCAAAACAATTAAGATTGTGTTTGTAGACAATGATTAAAGAGTCCTTGGATGGGATTCAACCAGATGGTAGCTATATGTCTTCATTTTGAGGACACGCATCTACAAATCCTTTATAATTCGCAGAATGCAATAGATATGGTCCATTAATGTGCAATTAAAGCAACACATGAATAAGTGTTAGAATGTTAATATTAACAAGTGTATGAATGTTACTGTTGATTGATGGGGTAAATCTGTTGGTTGGCCCATTTCTCCACCCATCCAAATGGACACAGCCATCCAGGGTCACGGGCAGCCATTGACCTTTCCACCTCCCTTCATAGATTGACGCTCTTTTCAGACAGAGGTCGTGGACCGATTAAACAGGAAAAGACAGAGTGTGACGTCCTCTTGTTCTTAGTCTCAAGCATCAGCCCATCAAACTTAAATAAAGTGAACTGGGGTTGAGAGTGGGGGGGTAGCCACTAATGAGAGATAGACTAGGAGAAGGGAGAAAGGGGAAGGGAGGTGGGGTATGGCCAGGCTAAAAAGAACCAAACAAATGTGTTTTGATGGAGGGCCCCTGTAAGTCCTGTCACAGCTTTGCTGCCCTGCTTTCATATGAGCCAGTGGAGGGAAGCAAATGGGACATAACAAGATGCCAGCGATCAAGCGCTGAGTGTGAAATAAGAAGAAATGTCTTCATTTTCACAGCTTTTCCCCCAGTACAAGAGTGGGAATGCGGCTGCAGGGCAGTCAGGTGTTAGGTAAGGTGGTGGAGTTGGTGGTGGAAGCTGAGAATTACAACACTAACTCTCTCTCCTTTGAGATCGTTTTTTTCCCACTCCAGGACACATGTGAGTCCAGATCTATTGAGTGGGGTATCCATCATGACCACCATGTAGAGTATCTTGATTAGATGTAGGCTATGTAGCAGGATGCTATAAAGCAGAAGATACTGTACAGGGATGATACCAGTATTGCGATACTCGTTAGTTCGTTACTATCATGGCAAAGAAACAACACAAAGGTCGATTTAACTTCTTTAGGAAAACAGCCTAATGTTGGAAACAAACTTCATTATGTTGTCATCCAGAGTCACATTGATTTATTTTCAAAGCCGTGGCACACAATATTTTTTACATAAAGCATGTTTTTAAAAGACCAAAGAGTCATGTTTTAATTTTGCCATGGAAAAGAATTATGCGATATTGGTATCGTCCCAGCCCTACTGTACAATGTGTTCAACAATCAAATACATTCTTGGGGGCCCTAAGCAAAATCGTGTTCGACCATGATTACTACAAGTTTAGATAGCTGGCCGATTCTAAAAAATGTTCTGAAATGGTCTAATTTAGTGACTGCCAGTGACTGACATAACAAGAAAAAACTGCCGATGCACAAACAAATTTACAAATTGCACATTGTATATTTTATCATGCTAACCCTCAACAGTAAAATATTTGTTTATTTATTTTTGGGAAACTGATCCTGGGCCTACAAATGACGGGCCAGTTTCCCGTGGCTGATCTATGGACATAAAGAGCTCACAGACTGAGACAGAACAAGTGAGTGCTTGCAATCAACAACATGCCAAAGGAGTTGCTCTCTTCAAGGTTCTGTGTTCACATAAAGGAGGTCCTTCTAATGGGGTGTCATCGGCTCAGAGGTTGGCACCCAAACATAAAGAGGACCATCATGAGTGGGGCGCCAAAGTGTCCGGGGTCGCAGCTATGTCTTTGAGGGTCGTACCCAAATATAAAGACAGCCATCAAGGCGCTAGCGGTGCAGAGCACTGTGCACCCTGCTGCACCGATCTACTGAGTGGGAACGGGATGTACAGTGGGTGAGGCAATTGTCAATAGTCTTCTAATTACAGCTAAATGAATGAGTTTGAACACCACTTATCCTCTTGACTCACATTCCTATCCCATGTGTATTATGCTGCATGGTGACACTTCCAGTAGATCTCAACAGCTAAATTGTGTTGGTATATGACCTTTCAATTAAAGATAAATGGCCTTATAATTCCATGAATGTGGTCTGTATAAGCTATGAAGTACAGTATATAAGCATTTCGCTGCACCCGCCTTAACATCTGCTAAACTGTGTACGCCACAAATAAACTTTGATTTCAAGTTCTACTGAGTATGGAGTTTGGGAAAGTACACAATAGCGACTGCCACCCACCAGCCGCTTACTGTAGCTGTATGAAGTGATAGAGCATAATGGTCTCTGAGAAAGAGGTTCGCGATCAATACCTCACATGGCTGCCAGCCACTCCAGGAAGGAGTGAACATTCAGCTGACCTGCAATCTATAAGTCTCCCTGACAATGTGTCTCTGCTTTATCTGTAAAGCCAAGCGGAACACACTGTCAGAGTCATAGAGGACACTGTCTCCAAAGCAGAAACTATTCCCAAAAGGCAGCTTTTGCAACATGAAACTATCAGAAATAGAGTCTATCTGGTCTCTAGGATGAACTTCTGTGTCTAACTGAACCTCCTTCCTGTGGTGGAATCGGCTGGCAGGGTGAGCTGTAGTTTCCTCCTGAGACATTTTAAATCATTCAAAGGCCACAGTGGCATGTATGACACAACATGAAATGTGTACTTCAGTTCTCACGTCTTGTCATTAGAGTGTGAGGATCAACCTGGGGTGGCTGGAGAATCAGAGAACAGCTACACACACACCAAACATTCCAGCACTCCGTCACCGATACAAGTAAATAAATAATTCACACAAAGGAGAAAGAAGCCGATGGAAATCTCTTGGGGCTGAGTTGTCCAATTTACAGTTGTGGGAAATCTGTCAGAGTAAGAGTGCTCTGCCCTAAGGGGACAGGGGACAAATGACACCCAGTCTCTACATTGAGTTACAAAGAGGGGAACAAAACAGGCCAAGTACTGCAGGAATCCCAGCCACATGGAGGACACAGAGAGAGACACACGGAGAGACATAAGTGGAACTGTCTGATGCAGTCAACTTCAACGACCACTGTTTACTCGTAATGTACAACATGTGAAGTTAGACAAACACGTGTCCTATTGCCTCTTTAACCTGCCTCCACCAATCTACATGAGGATTGTGTTCACATTTCTCCTTTGGTGTAAAACAACAAGACAATAGAATATATACCAAGTTCCCAATCTGCGATTGTCAGTGCAGTGCTCACATAAAATCATAACCACACAAAGATGCTTTCATCCATGATGAAGAGATCCGAAAAAAACGTGAATAAAGTTTTACAGACCCACTTTAATTGACAGTCATACTAAATGAGGGGTCACTCTATTCTATAATGAGTTCCATACACTACAATGCTCTAACAAATTACCATTTAGGGAAAGAAATGGCTATATGCAAAGTTATGACCAGGCTCTTTCATAACCAATCAAAACTTGCAAATGCACTTGTGATTGACTCAGACACATCTTTGGGTCATCGTCTCATCGTGGAACGTATTGTAGGTTGCAATACAAAAGGTTTAGCTAAATTGCCTTGACACTAATTATGCACAGCCTTATGTGGTGTTTGGTATTCAAGATTTGATATTAGTAGCCTAAGTACCTTCCCTGAGAACGTCAGCGGATGTTGCTCTAAAATGACATGAATATGGAATAATTAATTTTGTATAAGACTTCCATATTCCCCAGTCACTGAGTTCATTATAGCCGACTATAGAGAACGTACAGATCTATACGTGCTTCAACACCTGCATTGCTTGTTGTTTGGGGTTTTAGGCTGGGTTTTTGGACAGCACTTTGAGATATCAGCTGATGTACGAAGTGCTATATAAATAAATTTGATTTGATTTGATCTATAGATCATCCCTCAATCGTCTCTTCGAGGTAGATTTCAACTTGTGCCAAATGAATCAACCTTACATAATAATGTCTTATCAATCTGAATCATGTCACAAGTTGGCATAAAATGAAATACATTTGTCATTGCTAAAGCAGCAAACTAAATTAAAGTGCTACACCCAGGGCTAGAATGTGCTGTGGCCTACACATGCCTTTACCTCTACTATCCGGTTCTATGTCCTGAAGTCACACAGAACATTTTCTTACTGGTGGATTTCCTTACTGGTGCTTACAGGCCACAACATTAGCCCTTAATATATGGAAGACCTCAATATCCTCTCCACAGAATATGTCTGGGTGTTTTTAGTGCATTGACTACATTCATTTGCAACTGCCTGCAGATTATGCTCCCCACATAAAACAAATACTACAGTTTACTATAGAATACTATAGTACTTACTATAGAATTCTGTAGTAAACTGTGGTACATTGTAGAATCCTATATTCTACACTGTAGTATCCCTTGACCGTATAGTGCTTACTATAGACTTTTGTAGTGTACTGTAGAATACTATACAACACACGGTACCAACCCTTGAACATGTGTAGTACTTAGTTTAGAATGTTGTAGCATACTGTGAATACTATATTACACACTGTAGTATCCTTTGCTCATGTAGTGCTTACTTTAGCATGTTGTAGTATAATGGCAAATACTATACTACAGACTATAGTATCCCTCGATTGTTTAGTGCTTACTGTAGAATTCTGTAGTATACTGTAGAATTCTATACTACGCACTGTAGTATCCCTCAATCGTGTACTGCTTAATAGAATACACTATATACCAATAGTATGTGGACACCTGCTCATCGAATATCCCATTCCAAAATAATTGGCATTAATATGGAGTTGGTCCCCCCTTTGCTGCTATAACAGCCTCCACTCTTCTGGGAAGGCTTTCCACTAGATTTTGGAATATTGCTGCGGGGACTTGCTTCTATTCAGCCGCAAGAGCATTAGTGAGGTCGTGCACTGATGTTGGGCGATTAGGCCTGGCTTGCAGTCGGCGTTCCAATTCATTCCAAAGATGTTCGATGGTGTTGAGGTCAGGGCCTAGCCCGAACCATGAGAAACAGCCCCAGACAATTATTCCTCCTCCAACAAACTTTACAGTTGGCACTATGCATTGGGGCAGGCGGTGTTCTTCTGGCATCTGCCAAACACAGATTTGTTTGTCGGACTGCCAAATGGTGAAGCGTGATTCATCACTCCAGAGAACGTGTTTCCACTGCTCCAGAGTCCAATGGCAGCAAGCTTTACACCACTCTAGTTGAAACTTGACATCACGCATAGTGATCTTAGGCTCGTGTGCGGCTGCTCGGCCATGGAAACCCATTTCATGAAGCTCCCGACAAACAGATCTTATTCTGACGTTGTTTCCAGAGGCAGTTTTGAACTCGGTAGTGAGTGTTGCAACCGAGGACAGATTATTTTTACACGCTACGTGCTTCAGCACTTGGCGGTCCCGTTCTGTGAGCTTGTGTGGCCTACCACTTCGCGGCAGAGCCATTGTTGCTCCTAGACGTTTCCACTTCACAACAACAGCACTTACATTTGACCGGGGCAGCTCTAGCAGGGCAGAAATTTGACGAACTTGTTGTTGGAAAGATGGCATGCTATGACGGTGCCACTTCGAAACTCACTGAGCCCTTCGTTAAGGCCATTCTACTGCCAATGTTTGTCTATGGATGGCTGTGTTTTCGATTTTATATATCTGTCAGCAACGGGCTGAAATAGCCAAATCCACTAAATTGAAGGGGTGTCCACATACATTTGTGTATTTTGTAGTATACTGCACACTATCCCTCAATAATATAGTGCTTACTTTAGAACTTTTCGATCGATTGGACTGCTAGCTGCTAGCTTTGTAAATGTTGTTTTGATATGGGGAACTCATGCCAAGGATTTCCTCTGAGGTTCCCCCTATATCGTGTAGCTCTTACTATAGAACAGGGGTATTCAACTCTTACCCTACGAGGTTTGGAGCCTGCTGGTTTTCTGTTTAACCTGATAATGAATTGCATCCACCAGGTCTAAATCAGTCCCTGATTACAGGGGAACAATGCAAAAAAGCAGTGGAACCTGAGTTGAGTTTGAGGGCTATGGAATGTTGAAGTATATTGTGGAATATTATACTCCACACTATAGTATCCCCTGATTGATTTTTATTTGACTATTTAAAAACACAACACAACCACAAATGTGGATACAATGCATTTAGACATTTTTAAAGAACAACAAAGTCAAACATTTATTCCATTGTGGTCCTAGTTCAATCATAAAACATGTTACACATTTAAAGCTAACCCACATGAAATACTATATTATACTGTATATGATCTAAAATGAATGTATACACTACAGTGAATACTGTAGTGTTATTGCAGACTTTACTGTAGTATTGACTGTAGTGATTATGCAGATGACTATAATACACTATAGTATTCACTGTTGTGTTTTTGATTAGTATACTGTAGTAATCACTGTAGATCTTTTGCTAACATGAGTAGTATACTGTACTATTTACTGTCGTGGTTTTTCAGACATGACTGTAGTAAATTGCAATAGCACCTGCCGACTAGGGTTCGCTAAAATGGCACAACTAACAGACAATGGCAGTTACTGTTTAATCAGGGGAACACCTCAACCAGAACATAAGACACACAGGTTCATGACAGGCCACCTATTGAGTTGGGTCAACAGTCCTGAGCTCCTCAGAGGAGGAAGGGGAGGACCATCCTTCTCAGTGCATTTAGGACTCCTAGGTTTATATGATTGTCTGAGTAGAGCAAGCCACTATCTGGGTTTGTATTAATGGTTGTCTGATGATTGTTGATGATTCATACTAGTAAAGCCAAAAGGAACTGCCAGTTGGTTTTTAATCATTGTACAGAATTTCCTGCTCGGTGATGTGGAAGTTGTGCCTTCAACATCACTGTGGCTGGTGTGCCCTCTACCAATGTCTATGGTCATGGGAGGATGGAGAGCACGCCTGGCAGGGGTGCCCTATATATAACTCTATGGCAGGGTATTTATACAGGCAGGTTCAAGGGTGCCTCCTCGAACTGAGTAGTTGGGCACGACAAACAACAACCACCAGTATGCGACATTGAAAATTGAGAACAAGCTTTTTATCTTATTAAAGAGGACTCTCTCACCATTGTTTGTTTTGTGTAGTTGATATCGTCTGCGAAATGTTAACGGCTCAGTCAAACAGCCATTTTGAGTCTAATGAGTTGTTCTATTTGGTACTTGTAGTGTCCATGGCCAAATGTTAATAAGTGTTGCCCTTTTGATGCATTGGCTTATGCAAACTAGGAATGCTTTAAGGCTATGCTTGTTACTTTTGTTAGCTTTATATTTATTTGTTTGCCATGCATGTAGCCATTGCCAAATTAGCCTGCTATAGTATAGCTCCGGCCTACCATGCCGCATGCTATTGCACCCTCTTTCTGACAATTCATTGTTAACTGCTGATATATTTATGCACAACATTTTTTTCATTTTACCTTTATTTAACTAGGCAAGTCAGTTATGAACAAATTCTTATTTTCAATGACAGCCTAGGAACAATGGATTAACTGCCTTGTTCAGGGGCAGAATGACAGATTTTTACCTTGTCAGCTCGGGGATTCGATCTTGCAACCTTTCGGTAACTAGTACAACGCTCTAACCACTAGGCTACCAGCGGCCATTGTCATTAATTATTGCCATTAACAGCCAATTAATGTATGTTCATTGCTGTAATTGCATGTTATTTGCACATTTGTCTCCTTTTAGATCAACCATACTCCATACAAAGCCAACCACATCTCAACTTGGGACAAGCCCCATGTAAACAACTGTCAATCATTCCCTGCCATGCATCTCCATTACATCTATAAAGACTTAAACTGAACTGCATCTCTGCATCTCTGCTCTTTAACTTGAGTCCCACAGTAGATGGGCCTCACGTAAACCTCAATCGAGGGGCGGCAGGTAGCCTAGTGGTTAGAATGTTGAGCCAGTAACAAAAAGGTTGCTGGATCCCCGAGCTGACAAGGTAAAAATCTGTTGTTCTGCCCGAGTGCCGAAGATGTGGATATCGATTAACGCAGCTCCCTGCACCTCTCTGATTCAGAGGGGTTGGGTTAAATACAGAAGACACCTTTCAGTTGAAGGCATTCAGTTGTACAACTGACTAGGTATCCCCTTTTCCCCAATCAGTTACAATCTTGTAAATGAAGAATATTGTGACAGGCTAGGAACCATCGTTTTGGTTAGTGTTTCCCTGGGCACCCTTATTAGTGGAGGACATGCAGACAATGTATAAAATCACCTCTTGGTCATGTTCAGGTGGTTCTGTGTGTTGTTGCTGTTGGTTTATTTCTGTGAACAACCATTTTGTGACCATTCTGTCTTATAAAATTGTTTGGGGTGTGGTTGTTTGTTCTGAATGGTATTTGTTGACTTTGACCATTATTCAGTTTATTCATGTGTGAATATTCAAGATGTTCATTATGTAAAGCCACTGTTGGTTTGTTTGGAGAGGATTGTCTGTTTTATTGGCTGCACCCACATATAAGGTGACTGTCTTTAAGTAAAGTAATTTGTATTTCTAAAATATACTGTTTATGTAAATGCAGTGGTTAACTGTTATTTTCTACTATCATAAGTACAATATTGTTTGTCACTTCTTTTGGTGGATCTAGTGGATCTTGCTTGTTCTTTATCGGCTTCTGTATGGTTTCCCTTTAATGGGCCTAGAAACTGGCTAACATTTAGGATGTTACAATTGTAATAAAACAATATTTTTGCAGAGGTCTGTTGCATTGCTCAACTGCTGATCCACCTCAATAGGTGGCCTGTCACGAATGTCTTATGGGCTAGTTGAGGTGTTCTCCTCCATTAAACAGTAACTGGCATAGTCTGGTAGTTGTGCCATTTTAGCTAACCCTAGTCGGCAGTGTTACTACGATATACCACATTCATGTCCGCAAAATCACATGAACTACTACCGTATACTAGTCATTTCTGCAGAAACACTACAGTGAATAATACTGGTATAAAAATATAGTACTACAGTTTTTAGACCACAGATCTTTTTTTATATGATTCCACCGAAGATGAAAGCAAAAGATGGTTGGTGGAAGAGAGGCTAGAAGGTGCTATCCCACAGCAGCTCTGAAGGTCAGAACGTCTGGCCTGGTTTTCACACTCCTCTCAACTCTCACTTAGTAAAAACACTGACCACTTAACCTCTTGGCTGCTCTGCTTTGGATCAAATAGCCTCTCCTCACACTGTCCTGTGCTGTGCACAAAATATGTATCTTCTTGTCTGAGGCAAGTATCACGTTAAAGTTCACTAAATAGTACATGGAATGTTAATTATAACATATTTCAGTTATTGGAGTTACTGGAGGCAGTTTCAGATGCTGCTTCTGTTTAACAGTTTTTTTAAAGTAATTCAGGACTGATATGGCCCCTATAATAAGGGGTGAACATACTGTGATCAGATGGACACACATAGAGAACAGGTATAAAAGTTGGTTTGTTAATGTTTCACTGGAATGTTAGGTTATGTAATGTTAATACCTGGAAAGTGAGGAATTATGTATTTGAAATAAATGTGACTGTATTCAATTCAATTGCCATTGATTAAATATTGGGAGGAGGGGGGAATTAAACCATTAAGCGACATGGTCAAATCTTGCTTACATTTGTATATGATCACGTCTCTCTATTATGCGTGGGGAATACTTGGGAACAGATTTCCAAAATTAAAATAACTTGGAGCTGATTTCCTGGTGTTTTTACAGTCTTTTACGTCCAGCAATGGTATAAAAAACTTGGGGGGGCAAATAAAACAGTCCGCGGGCCGCCAGTTGGGGAACCTTGTCGTATATAACCTCTCCCTATTTAAATGAGGTAAGAAAACCTGTAATGTAATGTCACACCCTGACCATAGTTTGCATTGTATGTTTCTATGTTTTGTTTGGTCAGGGTGTGATCTGAGTGGGCATTCTATGTTGGATGTCTTGTTTGTCTATTTCTGTGTCTGGCCTGATATGGTTCTCAATCAGAGGCAGGTGTTAGTCATTGTCTCTGATTGGGAACCATACTTAGGTAGCCCGGGTTTCACTGTGTGTTTGTGGGTGATTGTTCCTGTCTCTGTGATTGCACCAGATAGGGCTGTTTAGGTTTTCTCACGTATATTGTTTTTGTTAGTCTATTCATGTATAGTTTTTCTTTATTAAAGAACCATGAATAGAAACCACGCTGCATTTTGGTCCGCCTCTCCTTCAACTCAAGAGAACCGTTACAGAATCACCCACCACAACAGGACCAAGCGGCGTGGTAACGGGCAGCAGCAGGAGCAGCGAAATAAAGACTTCTGGACTTGGGAAGAAATCCTCGACGGGAGAGGACCCTGGGCAAAACCAGGGGAGTGTCGCCGCCCCAAGGTGCAGCAGGAGAAGCGGCAGCAGGAGCAGCGCGAGGAGGAATGGACATGGGAGGACGAATTGGACGGAAAAGGACCCTGGGCACAGCCAGGAGAATATCGCCGCCCCAAAGAAGAGCTGGAGGCGGCGAAGGCGGAGAGGCGCTGGTATGAGGAGGCAGCACGGCGGCGTGGATGGAAGCCCGAGAGTCAGCCCCAAAAATGTATTGGGGGGGGCACACAGGAAGTGTGGCGAAGCCCGGTAGGAGACCTGCGCCAACTTCCTGTGCTTACCGGGGGGCTAGAGAGACCGGGCAGGCACCGTGTTATGCTGTGGAGCGCACGGTGTCTCCAGTGCGGGTGCATAGCCCGGTGCGGTACATACCAGCTCCTCGTATCGGCCGGGCTAGAGTAAGCATCGAGCCAAGTGCCATGAAGCCGGCTCTACGCATCTGGTCTCCAGTGCGTCTCCTTGGGCCGGCTTACATGGCACCAGCCTTGCACACGGTGTCCCCGGTTCGCCTGCATAGCCCAGTGCGGGCTATTCCACCTCGCCGCACTGGCAGGGCGACCGGGAGCATTCAACCGGGTAAGGTTGGGCAGGCTCGGTGCTCAAGAGCTCCAGTGCGCCTGCATGGTCCGGTCTTTCCAGTACCACCTCCACACACCAGCCCTCCGGTGGCAGCTCCCCGCACCAGGCTTCCTGTGCGTGTCCTCGGCCCAGTACCACCAGTGCCAGCACCACGCATCAGGCCTACAGTGCGCCTCGCCTCTCCAGCGCTGCCGGAGTCTCCCAGCGCTGCTAGAGCCTTCCTCCTCTCCAGCGCTGCAGGAGTCTCCCGCCTGTTCGGCGCTGCCAGAGCTCCCGCCCCTCAGTCCAGAGGCGCTAGAGCCCCTCATTCCAGAGGCGCCAGAGCTACTCAGTCCAGCGCTGCCAGAGCCTTCCTCTCCAGCGTTGCCGGAGCTTCCCGTCTGCCCAGCGCCATCTGCCCAGCGCCATCTGCCCAGCGCCATCAGCCCCGTCTGCCCAGCCAGGAGCCGCCAGTGCCGCCAGTCAGCCAGGAGCCGCCAGTACCGCCAGTCAGCCAGGATCTGCCAGTGCCGCCAGTCAGCCAGGGGCCGCCAGTGCCACCAGTCAGCCAGGGGCCGCCAGTCAGCCCAGAGGCGCCAGAGCCCCTCAGCCCAGAGGCGCCAGAGCCCCTCAGCCTAGAGGCGCCAGAGCTTCCGCCCCTCTGTCCCGAGCTTCCGCCCCTCTGTCCCGAGCTGCCGCCCCTCTGTCCCGAGCTGCCGCCCCTCTGTCTCGAGCTGCCGCCCCTCTGTCTAGTGGGGTCATTTAGTAGGGTCGCCGTGGTTAGGAGGCCACGGAAGCGGACAATGGGGCGAACTAAGACTATGGTGAAGTGGGGGCCACGTCCAGCACCAGAGCCGCCACCGCGGACAGATGCCCACCCAGACCCTCCCCAATAGGTTCAGGTTTTGTGGCCGGAGTCCGCACCTTGGGGGGGGTTACTGTCACACCCTGACCATAGTTTGCATTGTATGTTTCTATGTTTTGTTTGGTCAGGGTGTGATCTGATGGGCATTCTATGTTGGATGTCTGATCTGGTGGGCATTCTATGTTGGATGTCTTGTTTGTCTATTTCTATGTCTGGCCTGATATGGTTCTCAATCAGAGGCAGGTGTTAGTCATTGTCTCTGATTGGGAACCATACTTAGGTAGCCTGGGTTTCACTGTGTGTTTGTGGGTGATTGTTCCTGTCTCTGTGTTTGCACCAGATAGGGCTGTTTAGGTTTTCTCACGTTTATTGTTTTTGTTAGTCTATTCATGTATAGTTTTTCTTTATTAAAGAACCATGAATAGAAACCACGCTGCATTTTGGTCCGCCTCTCCTTCAACTCAAGAGAACTGTTACATGTAATCTAAATTAGGGTCCCCTGGAAACACTGACCAATACTTAGGTTCCTATACTGTCAATTGTAATTCCTCCCTGACTTATGCATTCGTTGTCATGTCAAACAGCAATCAAGGTGCTGAACACTAAATTCCAACTATAGAATTAGAATAAGCATTCTTTTTCCATGATTCCAGCAGTTCACCATTTAAATAGGCCTCAATTTAATTATTTTTTTCATGTCATGCGCCATTGCTTTGGCACTGTGTAGAAATTATAACAAAAGTGCAGGAAATGTATGAAAATGCAGAAAAATTGGTTTGTTTGAAGTTGGATTGAACAGTATAAAACAATCAGAATGGAGAGAACCCCACTGAAATCCCTTAACATTTATGAGTTGCTACCCTAGGGTCATAAACTACACATGAGCATATCTATAAAACATAAAATACAAATATTGTCATACTGTCAAAAAAATGAAAAAATATTGTAATGATATTTTGGTCATAATGTACAGTTGACTATCATGTATGAAGTTAGGATATATTTTATGAATCTTTACAGCGTAAGGAAAGGCCAACTGCTGGTATGGTACTGTGCTGAATGTTACTGATCTGTCAGTTAAGACTGTGAAGCCATGCATGTGCGTGTAAGACAATAGCTACTGTAAAGCACCTCTGGCTGGTATATTGAGCGATTCCAATTACCACACCTGTTCCTATTGTGCTGGTCCACTGGGGACAGCTAGGCCCCACGAGACTTCAGAATGGATTGTGTTCGCATCCAGCTCCATAATTTCCCTATAAAACCCCAACATCTGCATCTGATAGGTGCTTTACCTGATCAATCAGGGCCTGAGAGGTACTCTAGCTCTCCAATAACAGTGAAATGAATCGGATAATCTTGAACAGGCCATGGCATAATGTTTAGTCTGAAGTCAAATACTTTTCAGCAGAAACGGAAGCTAGGTTGAAGATAGATGTATCCATGACAACCGGATGCATCCAGTTGTTGGCAACTCTGCTAAGGGTGTTATGTAGAAGTGTGCCCCTCACTTGTTAGCCTGTCGAAAGCTGCAAGAGTAGACAACTCTAGACTGTCTAGCGCTGTCTTTTCTTGCAACTTCAGACAGGCTAACAAGTGAGGGGCACACCTATACATAACACCCTGGGACTTGACTTTGATGTGAGGATCGAAACCCCTAAAACTTTGATGCTGATTAATGAAAGTAAACAGGGCAGATTTTTCATCACTGGCATTTTCAAATGTTTGACTTTCAAGTCTGAAGTTTCAACTTCTTATTTATATAGATCATTAAATATACTTTTCTGATTGCTTTTCTGAACGTTACATGTAGTCAATATGAATGGGAGACGTGATGCAAACTGCCTGTAAGATTTCCAACCTCGTTAAGGGGGAAATGGTAGCGCTGGTTCTGTTTAGATTGAATCCAGAGCTGGGGAGAGGAAGACACCGGGCCTCTTTGTTCTCTCAAATTAGCAGGAAAGAGAGCATGCCCTCAGGTTGAGGGAGATGTTGAGCTAAATTATTGCAGAAGATCTTTGAAGTTGCACCAGTGGACTGTTGGAGCTCTTTTTTTTTGGTCTTATTTTTCGTGCTTAAAGACACACAGCATGATAGAGTATAATTCAAACCACCCTTGATACCAACCACAGAAGTATAAATAATTGAATAAAATAGGGAGTGGTTTTGTGAAATGCACCATCAAGTAAGTATGCAGCATATTTCTCTGTGTTTTGGACACAGTCTGAGGATTCTGGATCCTGTGGTGGAGGAAGAAGTGAAGGAGACCGAGGTTCTGGTTTCGGCTGGTCAGGAGAGGGCTCGGCTTGAGTGTGGCTAGATAGAACAAATGCTTTGGCGCACCATGTGGAAATACTGTGCATCAATCGCTGCTGGAGCTAATATAACACATACAGTTGAAGTCAGAAGTTTGCATACACCTTAGCCAAATACATTTAAACTCAGTTTTTCACAATTCCTGACAATGAATCCCAGTAAAAAAGTCCCTGTTTTAGGTCAGTTAGGATCACCACTTTATTTTAAGAATGTCAAATGTCAGAATAATAGTAGAGAGAATGATTTATTTCAGCTTTCATTTCTTCCATCACATTCCAAGTGGGTCAGAAGTTTACATACACTCAATTAGAATTTGGTAGCATTGCCTTTAAATTGCTTAACTTTGGTCAAACGTTTCGGGTAGCCTTCCACAAGCTTCCCACAATAGGTTGGGTGAATTTTGGCCCATTCCTCCTGACAGAGCTGGTGTAACTGAGTCAGGTTTGTAGGCCTCCATGCTTGCACACGCTTTTTCAGTTCTGCCCACAATTTTTCTGTAGGATAGAGGTAAGGCTTTGTGCTAGCCACTCCAATACCTTGACTTTGTTGTCCTTAAGCCATTTTGCCACAACTTTGGAAGTATGCTTGGGGTCATTGTCCATTTGGAAGACCCATTTGTGACCAAGCTTTAACTTCCTGACTGATGTCTTGAGATGTTGCTTCAATATATCCACACACGTTTCCTTCGTCGTGATGCCATCTATTTTGTGAAGTGCACCAGTCCCTCCTGCAGCAAAGCACCCCCACAACATGTTGCTGCCACCCCCCTGCTTCACGGATGGGATGGTGTTCTTCGGCTTGCAAGCCTCCCCCTTTTTCCTCCAAACATAACTATGGTCATTATGGCCAAACAGTTCTATTTTTGTTTCATCAGACCAGAGAACATTTCTCCAAAAAGTACGATCTTTGTCCCCATGTGCAGTTGCAAACCGTAGTCTGGCTTTTTTATGGACGTTTTGGAGCAGTGGCTTCTTCCTTGCTGAGCGGCCTTTCAGGTAATGCCGATATAGGACTCGTTTTACTGTGGATATAGATACTTTTGTACCTGTTTCCTCCAGCATCTTCACAAGGTCCTTTGCTGTTGTTCTGGGATTGATTTGCACTTTTCGCACCAAAGTACATTCAACTCTAGGATACAGAACGCTCCTTCCTGAGCGGTATGACAGCTGCGTGGTCCCATGATGTTTATACTTGCGTACTATTGTTTGTACAGATGAACGTGGTACCTTCAGGCGTTTGGAAATTGCTCCCAAGGATGAACCAGACTTGTGGAGGTTTACAATTTTTTTTCTGAGGTCTTGGCTGATTTCTTTTCATTTTCCCATGATGTCAAGCAAAGAGGCACTGAGTTTGAAGGTAGGCCTTGAAATACATCCACAGGTACACCTCCAATTGACTTAAATGATGTACATTTGCATATCAGAAGCTTCTAAAGCCATGACATCATTTTCTGGAATTTTCCAAGCTGTTTAAAGGAACAGTCAACTTAGTGTATGTAAACTTCTGACCCACTGGAATTGTGATACAGTGAAATAATCTGTCTAAACAATTGTTGGAAAAATTACTTGTGTCATGCACAAAGTAGATGTCCTAACCGACTTGCCAAAACTATAGTTTGTTAACAATACATTTGTGGAGTGGTTGAAAAACGAGTTTCAATGACTCCAACCTAAGTGTATGTAAACTTCCGACTTCAACTGTAGTAGTCATAGTTTAAAGGATCATTTATTTTATTTTAAATTTGTCTTTCCATTTATTGTTATCGCATCAATTCCGGCAATTTATCGCCCAGCTCTGCTGTTGGGTGTCAAAACCAAGTTGATCTGTGATGAACTAAAATTAACTGAAAATGTGGCGCACTGTAGTATTGCTGCATCTGCATGAAAATTAGTTAATTAGCAATCAAATGAATTAAGCAACTGAAATGAAAATGTTATGGTATCATGTAGATCATGAGCTTACACTCACGCTGTTGTCATTGGACCCTGACACGGGATAGACTGTCCAGCCCAACTCAGCTGTCGCTGTGGTGGAGTCCATTAGTGTCTCTGTGGAGAAGAAAGAGAGGGAGGTCAGACGACATCCAAGTCATAGAGTACCTTCAAACAAATAATATACCGTAGCAACAGTGCAATAGGTGAAGATGGGAGTCCATTTATGAGGTACTCATTCAAACCCTAATAAGATTTGATTACAATTAATAATAATGAAACTATATTTCATTTTCAGTCTTAAAATTACTGCTACTGTAGTATTTTTTCAGACATCTCCATTATCCTCTCTCTTAAAGATGGCAATGCAACTGTTTGAGAACAGGGCATATTTGGCTACGTGCTGTAGTAGTAAACAGTGTGTGACCATCCACGTGGAAGAGAACAGATCACTGGGTTCACTGGAACTTGGTCAACTCTACCACAGCCACCAGGCTACTACTTCATGGGTCAACTTCCACTCAACAGGCACATGCTTCTTCAGTTCCACCCCCTGGCTTTGAGGGGCAACCTCCCGGCTGGAAAAAGAAAAGCTCCTGGGGTAGTGAGAGGGGCCACTCTAGATCCGCTGGATTAGCTGGTGGAAAAGAACACCTCTGGTAATTGGGGCCAAAGAGAATATGTCTCCTGTTTGTCATGAGGTCCTCTCTGGCCAGCCAACGCCATTCCAGAGGCAGGCAAGGCAGGCTGTCTGTCAATGCCTTCTCTCTGAGAAATGGGGGGGAAGGGGAGGGGGGCAGAAAGAGGGTCCTACAGGCCTAATGAATTTCCACTAGTTATTAGCCCAGGAGCACCAGTGTTGAGCAGATGGAGACAACATTCATCAGGTGATAGGCGCCAGCTGCAACTCCAAAAGGCCAGTGAAAGATGTATGCAATTCCCCTTGACAAGCCAGCTACTAACTATAAGTCACTTTTGGTGATTGGTAGTATAAAGTTATTTTTCAAAGATGTATTTATTATTCAGCATGCGTTCTGTATGATGTCAGACTTCCCTTTCAGAAATTGGAAAATGACTATTGGGCTAATGATCCGGATGGCCTGATTTTACAGTACAGTGCAGCTAAACTCACACAAGAGAGAGAACAGCATCCAATATATTTTAGAACGTTCCAGTATTTTATAACACATGGATTTCCTCTGATTTATTATATTCCAGAGGAAACCAAAGCTTTTAATTAACAGGCTCCACATGCCGCACATTTATTTTTAGGAACTTGCCGAATCTAAGAGCCTCACCAATATACGCAAAGCATAATAGCACATTTCACATCCCATTCAGTTCTCACAAAGACCAAACAGTATAATTAGGCAGATGAGGCTGCATTTTTGCTACCATTGATAACCTTGTGCGACTTCAGGTTGAGCAGTCTACATGAGTGTTAGGCAGTGAAATGGTAATTATCCCCCGTAATGATAATGATAATTAGCTGAGTAGTAAAGTGAGAATGATGAACCCCCTCGGTGGTGGTTTAGGGAGTGTGGTGGTGTAGAGAAAAGGGAGGGAGTGAAATCCCCTGGTATGTGAACACAGACGGCCCTCCAGTCCCTCAGTCCCTCAGTCAGGCTCACACAACCTTTTGCTTACTGCTATTAGAGGCCTGCACGCTGGACAGGTAGTACCTGGCCCTGAAAGACTGATCACCTTTCTCCCTCCTGCTGACTAGACTTCATAGCAGGCAGCCACACCAATTCATTACCTGCTGCAGTGCCAAGAGTACCTCACTGAGTCACAACCAGCACTGTTCACTCCCTCCTCAATCCTCAGGCTCTCAGCAGGCAGCACAGTGGCAGGGCAAGACTGCTCAGTCAGACACACTGTCCAGTAAGAGAGAGACCAAGCAGAGTGGAGGGAGGGAGGGAGGGAGAGAGAGAGAGAGAGAGCGAGACCAGGCAGTGGAAGGAGGGAGGTAGGGAGGGAGAGAGACCAGGCAGAGTGGAGGGAGGGAGGGAGGGAGGGAGGGAGGGAGGGAGGGAGGGAGGGAGGGGGAGGGAGGGAGGGAGGGAGGGAGGGAGGGAGGGAGGGAGGGAGGGCGGGCTCTGGCCCCGAACAGGGAACGGTATGGCAGCGATGAAGCCAAGAGACCAGGACTGACTGTTTACACTGAGGTCTGGAGGTGACGACACATTCCAGCCTGGGCCTCTGGCTCAGCTGGAGGTCAAAGGGCACCAGCTATATTTCAGTTATATGAGCACACAGAGGATGCTGAGCACACCGAGGACGTGAGAGCTTAAACTTTTCAACAAGGCTGTCTTTTTTATTACTAGACAGGCTCAGCCTGAACACTGAAGGTGCATGAATATGCAATGAGACCTTGGAGTTTTAGATACGCTTACAGGCCTAAGAGCGCTTCCTAAAACACTTCCTGAGAGTAAGCAAGGAGGGTTTTGTGCTGATCGTAAACCTCCGCTGAGAGGGTTGTTTAAAGTTACAGAGGGGCCAGACAGGAGGGGCCAGCAGTGCTCCAACAACACTGAGTCTTCTCTGAGAGCTAGGGATGCCGCAGCCTCTCAGCTTTCCAGAGAATGTCATCACATTTTAAATGAAGGTTAGAGAGAGCAGCTGTTCACAGGCTCATAAACAAATTGAGTCTCAGAACACATACCCACATTAATTGACATGGATCAGGGGTTATAGGCCTGGGATTATTGTAGTGGAAATTGGTTGGTCGGCAGCCATGTTTTAAATACCAAAAAGTAGGAGCAACTCGTATAACTTCTATTTCTAAGAAGTGTAGGAGAGAGCAGTTTGTTCCAAAATGATTGCAGGCCCCATTAGCAGATGGGCAATACACAATGGTGGAGGACGAGCCAAGATACCTGCACACACTATGAAGTGCTCTGAGACCAAGTGAAAATACAATTAATTTTCATTCATCGAGTCGGTATTCAAGGTATGTGATTTTGCTTTGTTCAGAGCTTTGGGGACGTTGCTAGCCCTTTTAATCCAGGCACAGTGGTTCTCCTCCAGCTCCAAAGAGCAGTGGATGCAGCAGAGGAGGACAGGAGAAGCGGCCGGCCATAGAGCACGTGTGTGTACATGTGTGTCTGTTTTTGATCGCACATGTGCTTGATTTGTGTGGGTACTGTGTGAGTATGCTTTGGCTTGAGGCGAAGAGGTCAGGCTTTGAGAGATGGATGGCCAATTAGTGTGTAGGGTTGAGCAGGGCAGAGTCTGACTGATGGATGTACACACTGTCTCCTCCAGGGTGTACCATCTTATCTCCCAGCTCCCATTGCCCTCCTCCAGGCAGGAAATAGGTAACAAGTGCAGCCTTCCAAAGAGATGCACATCCCTGTCTCTATAGCAGCACATTAACACACAGGTGGACACAAAGGCGGACACACACACACACACACACACACATGCAGTCACAGATTCACTGATTATACTGTAAAAATGTATACAGCATGAATTTTCAGCGAATTGTGTGGTAGTGGTCTGTCAAAATAGCGCAGAACAACAGTGCAGAACAGCTGTGTAGAATAAATACTATTATAGTATCTAGAATGCAAGGCACTGCATCTCATTGCAAGAGGCATCACTACAGTCTCCGGTTTGAATCCAGGCTGTATCACATCCGACCGTGATTGGGAGTCCCATAGGGCGGCGCACAATTGGCCCAGCGTCGTCCAGGTTAAACCGGGGTAGGCCGTCATTGTAAATAAGAATTTGTTGTTGACTGACTTGCCTTGTTAAATAGAGGCTACATTAAAAAAATGTTTTAAAAAGGCTTCAACATGGGCAAAACCGGGCTTGTATCAAATTACGTTAATAGTTTAATGAGGGTATTTCTGAAGAAGTGATTGACCTCCAAAACACAGCATGTAAAGGCTTGCAAGCATGATGTTCTTTTATCCTCCTTCCCAGGAGAATTGTACTATAGCCTAGCCTCTACAGAGCAAATTCCTCACTTCTACATCAAAGCATCCACAAACACTTTTTTTCAATGCGGTGGAAATGGCAGGTTACAGCACCACAGTGTTTTTCTCACCAAATCTGTGGTGTGTATAACTCAATGAACTTCCATTTCATTAAACACCTGGAATCATAGGCTATATTCAATGGAAAACGTGGATTATAGATGGCGGTACAGCTATAGCCTGAACAATCTGTCCATGAGCTAATACCATAGACCAGAGAGCAGTCTTCTTGTGGACAGTGATAAAAAAAAATATGCCTAGATTTATGGGCACTGGGATTGGAAAAACTGCCTGTGCTGAGGTAAGACTGATGCCCATAATGATGGACGCACACTGCTACTGTATGGCATTTTGGACAGAATAACAAGTAGAGTGCTCTGTTTCATTTGAGGGAGGGAGCCCCTGAACCTGAGCCATCTCAGAAATCTTTCAACTCCATGAGGGTCCATTAGGTGGGGCTCCCACCACCACCACATTACAACATGTCCTTGTGCGGTAAATGAATCAGTAATCCTGCATTTACAATGAAACAGGGGCTTTGTGGATGAGGTGGCATCGGCCCAAACCCCAACAGCATGGGCTTTTTTTCAGAGAGTCAAACTGGGCTTGGCGTGCTGCCCTGGGTATCTGGTGCACTTTAACATGTGTCTTTGGAGAGACATCATTCTATCAGGAAGATTTATGGGTAACCAGGGGTTATTGTCGGTTCCTGCAAGGCCCGGTTCTGGGGTTCTGATGATGATGTAGGGGCTCGAGGAGTGATGACGTGGGATGGAGTGGGACACGACTGAGGCTGAGGATCTAGGCCTGCTCTGAGGGAAAGAGAGGAAGTTGGGCAGTTGATTTTGGCAGCAGACAGTGCCCTGTGAAATATGCTACCACACACAGTACGTGGAGCACTCTGACTGCTAACAGAATGATACAGCACACCATTCCCCTGAGCTACAGGCAGGATGTTCAATAGTAATCCTTACAGAGACCACTGTGTTATCATTCAATATAACTAAACCTGTCAGCCTGGACAAGGAGAAATTACCAAAAACAGAAAAGTAAATCAAGCAAAAACTCTACCATAACATGACTGTCAAGTCCTCTATGTACTACTTAGAATCACTCAAAGACACTCCTGTTTTAACCCTTTTCTGAATCAGCCAATTTTATCACAAGAGTATCTAATCCATAATACTAGATTATTTAGGTACAGTATGTAAATGTGTCAAACTACTGGATCATAAAAATAACAGCTACTCCTGACCCTTATTCATGATAGCACATACAGATGTTTGATCACCTTGTTGCAGAACTGTACTGCAACGCAGGACACTTAAAACGTGCAGTGTATTTGAGGTTTAAAAAGGCTTCTGAAGTTTGTAATTTCCACTTTGCAATTTGAGACTTGATTTTCCCTTACAAAAAATGTATTAACCACTACAAAAATGTCAATTAAAGGAGTAGTTTACTATTTTACACCAACTTGATGTTAGATGGTTGCTCACCCTGAAAGTAGTCTACGGGCCAAGATAAACTGTAATCCATGGTTCAGTTTTCTTTAAATAGACATTAAAAACGTAATATGGCCAGATCACCTTTAAGTAACATCAAACCAAATATGGAGTTGATTTCAGGTGATTTGACATTAAACATGCTCACATGCCCCCATCCCTTTCATTGATTGTTAGCTTGTAGTGGCTAAGGTTAGCTGAAGTTTGTAGTGGATGTTTAAAGGATACTGAACCATTGATTACAGTTTCTCTTGGCCCATAGACTACTTTCAGGGTGAGGAACAATCTAACATCAAGTTGTAAAACATTTCCTGTTGCTGCAAGATTATTGTCCTGCAGTAGCACACTGGCTAAAATGAAGATCCTACATCTGTAACTTTCCAACAGATCACTATTCCAAAGTAATCGACTTAATCATTTTCCAAACCTGGTTTACATCATCGTGGATTACAACACCCCTGTGCGCTGGCTTGCCAATCTTTTCAACATTTGGAATTCTTTCCATGCATCCAGAATGTGTGCTATTGCTATTAGCAGTGACTGTAGGTGCATCATTAGCACACAGTTTCACTGCACATTAAAATGTAGTTAGTTCTGAAAGACACCATATTTCATGATTTGAGTGCACCACTGTTAATTGAGAACCATCAATCTCAAAAGTACATTTGGAGAAAGAATGGTCACCACCTGGTCAATCAAGCACACCGGGGCTTTGGGAGAAAAACCTCAGCTTGGCTGCAAGGCTAGAAGGGTCAAACATGTTTCTAATATTTTTCAAGTACTTCTGAAATCCTAGTTCAAAAATCCTAACGGAGGATAATGTTTTTTCCTTGAGTGGTTAATAGAAAAGGCTGTAATAATGGATCTCATCATTCAAAAGAGTTAAATCTTCAATAGACAGAGAAAAGCCTTCAGTCTGATAATTGTTCCCTGAAATGTGGAGATCTTCCATCATACTTGAAATACCTGCGGGAAAGTCATGCAGAGATGCACAAAGCACCTTACTTCAAACTAACAGCTTTTCACACATCAATACTAATTAACTTGATGGAAATCATCATTGCAAGCCTCCCACACCTTGCCTACAAGCCATAGGGAGAAAGGCGGGTGATAAAATGTTTTATACAGACAGCACATGCACAAACATGAAGCAATTCCTTGTTCATTGATGTATGGTACCGGGTTTCGCATGACAGGCGCTATCTCCTAGGTCGGGCTGAACAGGGCAGGCTGTACCAGAGCCCAAGGCCCCTCAGGACCTATGGTGGCGTGGGAGTACCAAGGGTAGGAGGCATTCCTCCCAGGTAGAGAACACCGAACTGGGTGGAAGGAAGGGCTCAGTGTCCCCTCCCAGCTCACAGTATGTGCCGGGATAATGAACACGTCTTAGAGTTTAAGGAAAACCAGTCTCTGTTCCCACATTTCAGATCCATAGACCTGCCAGAAAAACAGCTTTGTATGTGCAGGCCTGAGAGGCATCACAGCAGGGAAACGGCTCTGAAATGGTCAGTGTACTGTAGGTCACAGAGAGATGGGTAAAGTACTCCAGATTGACTGATAAGTGCCCTTTACTTGTCAAGTGATGTGCCGTCCAAGCTTGACTCAAACAGGCAGCGCTTTGTGTCAGCAAAAATGTAGCTATAAAGACAGAAGAAAGAATACATATATTTCTGTTTATTGCCAGTCTTACCTTGTTTGTCTGCTTGACCCCTGTAAAATACCTTCACATTAACCAGTCAATGCCACTCCATGCCAATAGCCTGCCAGACAATTGAGTTTACTGCCTATTCCACATCCTTTAAGAGCCTTTACACGTAGTCATAATGTATATTTCAGAGCACCAGGTTTACTCCTGATTCTTGTCAGTTAAAGGGTGGCTGATAGAGGAGACCTGGTGACCTGTCCTGTCCTTCATGTCAGTGGGCTGGAGCTGACCCACTGGGCAAAAACTGCTTGAATCAGCATTGTTTCCATGTAATTTCAACCAAAAAATTCAATGTGATGACGTTGACTCATCAGTGAAAACTGATTGGATTTGCAAAAAGTCATCAACGTAAGGGAATTTTGTATTTTTTTCACCCAACTTTTAACCTAAATCCAACGACAGGGTGACATTTTTGGTCGATTTTTACATTGAACTCATGTTAGTTGACAACTCAACCAAATGTAAATCCAAACTAGACATTGAACTGACGTCTGTGCCCAGTGGGGGGGGGGGGTTATGCCTGGTGGATGGAGAGCAGGAAGTCCAGACGGACCATTTCTCAGGCTGTCAGAGAGTAAACGCTGTACTACAACACCCTTCCATGTCCCACAGCTGTCTGCCTGACCTGAAATATGCATGAGATGGAAATGTGTGAGACTGAGCTTCTGAGCTAACACTCTCCCCATATCATGTTGAATATCTAAATATGGCCATGGGGTGAATCACTGTCCTTGATGTAAAGGGTTCAACTTGTTTCATGTATGATATGCTGATGTTTTTCTCTAGGCACAAGCCACTTATTTATTGATTGGCTAAAGCGATTGAAGCCGGTAATCTAAAGAAATACACAAACATCACATGTCTACAGCATTCTGTGTATGCCAACTACTTTCCTAGATTCAACATTGATACACAAAAATGGTATATCATTTCTAGGTTAAGTGCTACAAGAACTGTAAATGGGGCTTCTGACATTATATAGTTGAATGATAAATCCGGCTCATCCGGAGATGTGAATGATTCATGAAATGTAAATAAATAAGTCATTGGCTCACGCAGAGACAAGCGTGCTTTCGTGTGGCCGTTTATCATTAGACGTGTTTATCATTACATGAAAAAATTAAGTGGAAAATAAGGACACATGAAAGTAACATTGTAATGAAAATGACAGCAATTTAACACACTGTTAAGCTTCCTAACCCAGCATTACTGGAATCTTAAGAACTGCCAGTTCCTCAAATTTCCTGTGCCTTACCTGGCATGTACTTAAAATGGGCACAGGGGAAGCTGCTTCTCCAATATAAATCCCCGATCACGTTTGTAGGTGATGTCATGGTGAAGTTGGATAGCTAAACTCATGCACAGAAACACGTAAGAGTCTAACAGTTGTCTCACGCCAGGTCGTCAAATCAGAGGCACTCCTTCGAAATAAAGTTGTTTTTGACGAAAATGTAAGCGTGTTAGTTTGTTAAATTTACCAGGTTGGAGTAATAACATGTTGAACAACTTAAGACATTGGCTCGAATCTAGGTTGTGCCTTTAGATTTAGAGAACATTTAAAACTAAGGATTCATTATTCACTTGTCTCATTGACTTCTCAAACCCCGGCCTGGTTTGCTTAGCTTGTTTCACAAGCATTCCCAGAAGTCTCGTGATGTTGCGCCTCTGGGATTAGAAACTCTGTGACCATAACGTCACTGCATGAACTACTGTTATGTGTGTCTAAAATATTTACCAAATGGAGGGGATACAGGCATTGGCCCTGTATCCTCCCAGGAGGACTCAAAAGAACAAAAGGCTTGATACAAGACTGGTGGTTATATCATTAATTACCAGCATATTGATATCAAATACTGTTCACTCTCACTGTTTTACACATTGGCAACAAACCAAAGATTGGTGTCTGGATCCATGAAAGGAACACATATCAGAGAACAGACATTAATAAGAACTCCTGCATCCTGCTGTATGAAACCCATATGTGTGTGTGTGCCTCTCTGTGTTAGGGATTGGCAACAACTATATCATTGTCTTTTGTAAGGCAGATGTTTCAACCAAGGAGCCTCCAGAAAAATGTCAAAGCTTAATATCACAGGGGATGATTAGTGAGATATGATGGGACTCAAATAACCTCCATTCATTTTCCATAACCACCCCACCAAGTGTAACTAATAAAACATGGAAGCACAACTATTACAAGATAAATGATACAATAGCTCACCAGTCTGCGTCCTTATTAAATCTCCTCTCAGTAATATGAATCACAAGAATTTCAGATGCCCTAGATTGTCATATTAAACCTTCAGCCCTTTCTGTGTAGTTTCTGTGCTGAGGAATTTGAGCAGTGACACTTGATGTGTGAGCATCACAGGGTCAAACTAGGAGAGTTGATCCATTGCCAGTCGATGCAGTCTGTCTGCCAGGGAAGTTATAAGCTCTAGATCTCTGTCTGCACAGATATCCCCATCCTCCCCGCTGCATAATCAATAGCTTGGTCTACTTATCCAATATACTGCATATGTGTCCAGATATGTGTCCAATATACTGCATATGTGTCTCTATTGAAGCTAATGTCAAATGTAAGTGATGTGCTTATTACAATTTATAAAAGTACAGACTCAGAGCTTCAAAGTGGTATATCACACACTGTAGTTGGAAGAAACATTGGAAAGTGTTGATGCTTTGAGAGTATATAAACGTGTTATCTCACGTAACAGACAAGCAAGAGAAAATGCCCGTTGAAAGATTTTGATCAGATTTTAACACTTCCTGAAGAGCTCTTCTTTGTTTACAACCATTCAGCATCTTTCCTACCCATTTAAGCCTTAGCACCTCTACTTAAACCCAGCTAAATTCGGGGCAGCAATGTTTTGAGAGCTATAGCATCACATTTACAGCTGTACATACTGTGAGGTAGGAACCAGCATCAAACGCCTCACATTCTGTAACTAGTCACATATTTGCTCACCTCGGTGTTGCGTAATCTTCCATAGATGCATGTTATTTCGGGACTTTAATCAAACATGAGCATGAAATGATGTGGCAGATATGAAATAGTAAAGTTGTGGGAAGGCCTGTATGAACCAACTGACAGACAAATGGCTAGAGGCGGATACTTATCTCTCCTATGGAGAGTGTCTGTGGGTTTCTGTGTGAGTGTGTGCTTATGTGTGTGCGTGTGTTTTTAAGTGCATACCTTTTGTGTGAGCATGGCTGGTGTAGTGACTGAAGGATTACGCCATGCTCAGCAGTAGACAGCAGACTCCAGCAGAGCCAGGTGGGTAGCCCTTCCCTCCTCCCTTCCTCCCTCCCTACATGCCTCCTAACACTCATGCTTGTTCTGATTCTCTGAGATGCTCCATATCCAGCCCACCTCGCTTAAGTTCCCTGAACCGAATAGGAGATGAGTGTACCTCCTCACGGCCGTGACTGTTTTACCAGGACCCCCTGGACCTGGGGACCACACGTATCAGGGAACAGAGGAATGGCAGACCTACTTCAGATTCCTGGTCTATGAGCTAGTCGTCCTCTTGCCTGTGGAAGAGTTATGAACGGTCATGCCCCCCTGGGGTTCTATAAAGCTCAGACTCTGATGCAGGCTCCACAGTGGGTCTAGTCTTGCACTGCTGGGACCATTACTCCTGTCTGAGGAGCCTAGCTTAAAGACACAAAGCCAGGACATGCCTCCACAATAACCCAAATATCACTCCACATGTTGGCACCCCAAATCCCTGCCATCAACATGCTCTCCATCACTGAATACACAGCACAATGGAAAGTGTGTACCAAAAAACACACTTTTAAGTTCCTCTAACACAAAACTAACTATCCCTAGATATTGGACACCTGTAGGCCATAGATGGAGGGCTAATGGTTTCATGGTGGCAAGCTCTGAATGGTTATAATTGAGCTGCCTGTGACAGCAGAGCAGTACTCCCTTCAGCTGGACCAGGCTATGTTGACAAGAAGCAATTCTCACCAGACACATTTCCAGAAAGCCCTATCCACAAAGACTTAAAGTGTCTATACTCCTGCTCATTACTCAGAGCTCCAATACACCTACACACCAACTGGAACGTGGTGCTGTACCACAGCAAGATAACAGAAAGGAGTCATCCCAGACCAGAACACCCACAACGCATTTCTCAATAATTCTACACTCCGGCCCCTCCACAAAACCAGCACAGAGAGGCATTCTCCTTGAAATCCTCATCATGTGCAAGCATGCAGAGTTAGAGAAAGCAAAGCATGATTACGGGAAATAATATAGTCTGTATGTCCTTGTCAATTGTAACAATCAGAGGGTAGTCTACTCAAACCAGAGCATACAACCCTCACAAACACACTAAGACTTAGAGAAAGGGAGGGCCAAAAACGCCCCCATTGACATCAACGAGGCTGTAGTGGAGCGGGTCGAGAGTTTCAAGTTCATTTGGGTCCACATCACCAACAAACTATCATGGTCCAAACACACCAAGAAAGTTGTGACAAGGGCACTTTCCCCTCAGGAAACTGAAAAGATTTGGCATGGATCCCCAGATCCTCAAAATGTTCTACAGCTGCACCATCAAGAGCATGACTTGACTTGGCATCAACCTGACTGGTTGCATCACAGCCTGGTATGGCAATTGCTCGGTAAGGCACTACAGAGGGTAGTGCGTACAGCTCAGTACGTCACTGGAGCCAAGCTTCCTGCCATCCAGGACCTATAACTAGGCGGTGTCAGAGGAAGGCCCCAAAAATGTTTCACCCAAGTCATAGGCTGTCCTCTCAACTACCGCACAGCAAGAGGTACCGGAGCGCCAAGTCTAGGTCCAAAAGGCTCCTTAACAGCTTCTACCCCCAAGCCATAAGACTGCTGAACAATGAATCAAATGTTTTTACACTGCTGTTACTCATTGTTTATTATCTATGCATAGTCACTTTACCCCTACCTACATGTACAAATTACCTTAACTAACACATTGACTAGGTACTGGTAACCCCTGTATATAGCCTCATTATTGTTATTTTATTGTGTTACTTTTCAAAAATATATACTGTATATATATTTATTTTTTCATGTTTTACTTTAGTTTATTTAGAAAATATTTCTTAACTCTATTTTCTTAACTGCATTGTTGGTTAAGGGCTTGTAAGCATTTAACGGGAAGGTGTAAGGTGTAGTATACCTGTTGTATTCGGCGCATGTGGCATATAAAATTTGATTAGATTTATTTATTTTTTTTATTTTTTTTAACTGAGGGCAAACCAGACGTGGAGTGAGGTTCCTGTACAAAAACAGGCATAGCCCGCTGTTAGCCTGTGTCACCTGAAATTAGCCTTGGAACGTGGAGGGGGAGGCCAAACATTGCCATTGGCTTTAAAATGTAGCTAAATGTTTATTGTAAAACCTGTGAGGTATACAAACAGAGCCTGGCTTGTCCAAGGTCTGTGGGTTTTGTGTTATTTCTGTTTGGAATGTGGGATGTTCCTTTAATGTGCAGAGCCTTGTCGTCTGTTTGCTTTCAGTCATTACAGTCACTTAAGATGACAGAACTGTTTGCTTTACTTATCTCCCAAACAGCTAAAAAACATAAGTGTTTTTTGTGTCTGTCATGCCTTGAGTTTGGGCTTGTATTACTGTGTTTACCTCCTGACTTAGATCAAAGACTGATTGCTTTAGACTGTGTAACCAGAACAGAGTGCAGGCCAGTGATTACATCCCCGTTCTCTTTGTAGAGGCATCTTAAGATCCAGACAATTGTCCTATGGAGAGTAAAGGCCAGGGACATATTTCACACAAAAGCTTGACTCTGATAGGTGCGCTCAACAGAGACGTCTGCTAGTCCACACTGCTCTCTGAAAGCAATGGCATCAGGATGTGTTGGCCCGAGAGGAAAGAGTTCATCTGTTTGATCGATCTGTCCAGGCCTCTATATGGAGGACAGTTTTGTAAATCATCTTAAGTGAGACCATTAGTCACACCAGTAGTTCTTTCTCAGAATAACAAGACAAACACAAGTTCTTTGTACAATCAACATATAATAACGCTAATCAAAATATATTTACAAACATAATGAGTGATCATGAAAAGGGAGGAAATAGAATGAAAGACAAGTAAGAGACCTCAAGATATTTGAATGTTAAAGATGTGATACAGTCTGTGAACAGTCTGTTGTCCTTGGCTTTGTCTAGGCCACATGGAGGTGAACAAAGCAAAGATGGCAGTGTCCTTCTTTGTCCTGAGTCGAGGAGTTCCTTGGTGGTGGTTTCTTGTTCCTTTCCTCTGAGTTTGGATGGTTATGTCCCTGGTTGCTCTGTCTTCTGGCTCTTCCTTTGAGTTGCAGAGGCTGTGATAGAAATTGTCTTCTCTTTCTTTCCTTGAAGAAGGTTAGCTTAAATGTACCGTTCAGCCTACACTAGTTCTTTAAAGACTAAGTCTCCTTCTGAGACTGTTTAGTGTATGGTCTCTTCCATCCAAACATATGTACTAGATTACAGGTACTTTTCCCTAAAAGGTCATTTCCCAAACCAGATCTTGCCGTTAAAGGCAAAGGTCCAGGTCCTGTGGTCAGCCTACTGAACATGGAGGTTATTCTCTCTCCTCGAGAAAGAGAGAGAGGTCCAGCTTGAGAAGTCCAGCAGGATAAGAGGCAGGCTTCCCATCCGAAACTGTTCGAAACATTTCATGCATATATTATGACATTGTGACATGTTCGTTTGCTTTGGTCTTTGGCAAGGGTTTTTTCAGCTGTTCTGCACAAAAACAAAATGTCTCGAGGCTGAAATTCAGTAGCCAAAGTCTACGCCCCTTCATCGATGACTGATCAACAGCAGGGATTCTTCAATTAACTGTTTGTTTTCATTCAGCGAGATGCTTTCACTTACTGAACCAAACATCTTAGTTGGATGTAAAATTATGTGACTAAGATCTCGTCGGCAAAAAACATCTAAATTAATGATGGATTTCTTCAGTCATCTTAGACTATTTTGAGCTACAGCATCTCAAAATGGACAAACAGTCTATTGCCACTTTTTTCTCATTTTTCAAGCGAAGGCCTTTTAAGGCAGTATCCAAGCACACTCGTTTGGTTCGCCTAGCCCATTTCGGCTAGCCGCCAGCCAAACCAAAGCATGCGGATGCCTTAAGAGAGTGAGGGGGAGACAGCAGAGTCCTTTGTAGTCCTGTGAGGTCACATGGTATCGGACCTAGGTGTGAAGGGATACTTTTATAACTCTTTGTCTTAGAGAGATACCTACAATTATTTGCATATGGTTAAAAACACTGTACATAGCTGATAATAATTTGAAAAATCTTTATCCTTTTGAAACCTTTATTAATCCAATGTTTACTGTCCAAAAATAAATAAATAATAATTTAACTAGGCAAGTCACATCTTGAACTTGCTTTGGCAATGAAAGCATATGTTTCCCGAGCCAATAAAGCACCATTGAATTGAGCGCTTGGAAGAACTCAGTAGTCCATAACAGTTCAGCATTATAGACAGACAGTAAAAGTATGTTCAACATTGTTCAACATATGACATTAAAACTAAAAATTAAAACTAAACACTATTCACACTTAACCAGCTGGAAAATACTGTAGTCAATGGTAACAATTTAATCCATGGTTGTTCCACCTGGTTTAACTTTGGCACAGATGAAAAATCTAAAAATCATGCCTTATTTTAGAGATAAAACCAACAATTCCCTTTCTGTCTTAATTCCAATCCTCAAGTAAAGGCAATTCATTGTTACTTACCATCTACAAATTCTGTCCCACACAGACTTATTTCATCTTTTAAAAAAGGCTTTCCAGAATAACTAGAGGAAAGGGTATACACTCTGTCTTGGGATGGAAGCACATAGTGGGCCTTTCAGAGAGAGGATTTCTGTAAAGCACGTCTCCAGTCATTGTCCCCATGAAGGGAAAGGAAGCCTTGACACAAGCAGACAATACTGCATAAGTAAAACACTGTTACTTTTTTTAAAGACACGCGGAAGCCTGCTTCCACAGCCATTTCAAAGGTGAAGAGTTCCTTAAAAGTCCTCAGTGCCAACATTCAATGAGAGCGATACAGAGGGGTGTGTGTGTGTGTGTGTGTGTGTGTGTGTGTGTGTGTGTGTCCATTAATTGCTCCTCTGTCGGGTGTTCTGTCGTTTCACGCTGACAACCTTTCTTACACAGGACACACAGAATCCTGATAGAGGGGCATCAACAGGTGCCAAATGAAGGCTGGACATGTTTTTTTCACTGTGTACAAACTAAACCACACACACACACACACACACAAAAGCACAAAGAAAGCTAATGTCCTGTGACATAAAGCTACAGAAACTCCTGGTATCAAGAATAGAAGACAGAAGCTGGAAGTATTATAAAAAACAACAAGCTGCTTCTTTGATAGAATACATCTCAGGAATCATGTGCAGGTACTCTATCCACCAGCTGGTGAGAAAGACTGACTGAGAAACAGAGATGCAGAGAAAGGGGAGGGAGAGGGGGCAGGAATAAAAGGGGAGAGGAGAGAAGAGCAACAAGGAGAAAGAAAAGAAAGTGAGCTGGACACACACAGGAGCTGATTCACAGGCATACTAGGCACTGCCCTGGGAAAAAGACTCAGAGCAAACGTGTCGATTGGCATGCAAATCAGGCCGGTATGTGGACACAGGGGGGAGGGTCTCTCTGGGCTTCAGAGGCAGTCATTTGCCAGCGTTCACCTCCCATCAATATCAGGGCTGATTAATGAGAAGCTGGGGGGAGAGAGGGGGAGGGTAACGGCCAGGTGTCGGAGCAGCCACAGAATGGGAATAAAGAGGTCGAGGGCAGTGATCCGCAAGGAATTCCAGCAGAGCGGCAAGCAGACCTGGGGGGTCGGAGGGGGCTGCTGGAACACAGGGGAGGGAGGGCTGGATGCATAAAGCCTTGAATGTTTGAGACCAGGGAGAGTGTCCTCCCAGAAGAGGGTCCCTCTAGGGATTACAAAGGCTCATGTTCAAATAAGCATTTGTGGTTGTGAGGACATGTGGCAAATGTGATTGTGCAAGTTGTGTGTAAGCGTTTCTGGAAGCGTTAGCGTGTATGTGTGTGTGTGTGTGTGAGGGGGGAGTTCACCCTTGTGCCTCACTCGTACTGTGACTGGCCTGGTCATGTGGCCAGCGGTTCTCACAGGGGCACTGGGCCATCGGAAACAGGAGGGTACGTATTACGGCTGCATGCCTATGTCGTTGTTTGTGCCGGGTGCCTCTCTGCTGAACACAGGCAAATAATTCCTGAAACATCAGCACCAACCCATAAGAACAGGCTGTCCTGGATGGGACAGAGGGACTATTGTGTCGGTTTGTCACAGGCAAAAACTGACTGACTCAACCACTATGGAGTCTATTTACTCCTCATTTATCCCACTGTCCTCTCAAAACATGCCTACCAGAAAACAGCTCAATGTTAGTGTGTGGAGGAAGCTGTCAATTCAACATAGACTGAAAGCACTACATGTAAAATGTGAAATGGAAGTGTAGAACTACAAAGCACTCATTTTATATCTTCTGTTACAGGAATTTTTGGTCTGTCACCCAGGCCGCTGCATTCCTTCCATGACAGAGCGCACAAGGACTGAAAACTAGATGGAATCTCAGATGCCAAGCCAGAGTTGAAGAAACCTCAGAGATATAGGCTGCATAAATCAAATCAAATCAAATTTTATTTGTCACATACAGATGGTTAGCAGATGTTAATGCGAGTGTAGCGAAATGGGGTCCTCTCATGGTAACATACTGGGCTAGTTCACAAAAGGATTAGTTTAAAAAAATGATTCAACTAAAAAACACTTAAGAGAGCAGTACTAAGAAAAAGTACTTTACATTATAACCCGCTTATAATTGAAAAATCCTTTTACACCAACAACCAATGCCAGAAAAATAAAAGGCAACAAATCCAGGCCAGACAGTGTTCTGTAAGTTGCTCTGGATAAGAGTGTCTGCTCAATGACTAAAGCGTAATGTAAATGTACATTTATCAGTATGTATCCATGCATGATCCATCAATGATAAATAGTATGTTGCGAAACGTGATGAGAAAGGGTGGGGAGAGATGAAAGGGCCTTGTCAGACTCATGGACTAGGCCTAATATCCAGGTTGCCTATTATTGTGAGGCTGTGAGCTCAGAAGCAGAGGAGAAAGAACTGATCTATCAAATCCTAGCCTTGATACTGCTCATCCCATACCCACACAGCCCTGTTCAGTCCTGATCCACACACAGAGCAAGCCTTGGCTATGATACCCAGTAAGGCATTCTGATTTCTCCTGGGAGAGGCTGTGTTGGTGGGTAGGGGAGGGGGTCAGCTACAACCTTCAACTGATTAAGGAAAATAAACAGGGCCATTCTGAGACTGTTCCTTCAGAAAAATTATACAACAGCTGGGGGTTTCTAAAAAATCTGTGAGAAAAACACCAAACACAAAGTATTAGTTGATTTTCCATTTTTTTTAGAGAGTCAGGCTAGGCCTTGTAAGATGAATACGGGGGTGTCTCTAACACGCCTGCCTTCGCACCGGGTGCCACGCTCTCCACGGTGACCTGAGAGTGTGTCAGGCCCTTTTCTGAATAACCAGCACCATCCGCCACATTGAGAGGGAGGCTAAAAGGTTAATTGAGTCTGCGCTGCGCCTTCCTCTGTGTAATTTACTGTGATTAATGCATAGAGGTTACTGTCAGAGTCATTCTCTAATTGTCCAAAACACCTCGTAATTAACCACATCTGTAAAAATGTGTGTGTCTCTCACTGTAGCATGCTCAGAGCACTGGGGGATGTTGATGGGAAAACATGAGAGGACCTCTGATCTCTCATGGTGTTTTCAGCCAGGGCATATAGATTGAGTATTTCATATCCCTATTGGACAAGTAGTCTCTATGAATCTGGCTTTGAACCTTCTATTCAGTTAGACCTTGACTGCTTTTCTCTAAGAAATTGAGCTGCTGAAACGGGAAGAAAAGGCTTGCCCTTGGCCACAGCTAAGGGCAGGTATGCCAAAGGGTGTTCATTAAACAGAATTTATCTGGGTGAATTCTCACTGCAACCCAGAACCTTATCACTCCTGTGACCTGCTCCTTCTTACAAGTTTCAGCTTGAAACTTTCCCGACGAGAAAAACTTCAGTTCAAGAGAAAATCTCAACGCACAGAGATCACAGTGCGCTCAATCCAAATGTTGTTCTGAGTAACAATGTGATACCCAGGGTAAACATTTCAAGTTTCCTGTCAGTCTCAGGCTGTCTACCTGCCAGTGTTCTCTTCATCAATTATTTCCTGGGAACCCCTTGCCAGGTCTTGTACTGAACTTGACATGACAGAAGCAAAGGGAAGATGTTACGATAGAATGACGCCTCCACCAGTTACAGTTCATATATTGCTATAGTGTACAGATAGTTGATTGTTGTAAAAAATAATGTTGGCATGCACTTTGGTATTGCCTTTATTTTTGAAAGGATTATATAAACATAAAATCATTGGAGGATATAATTTTCTGGAGCTTATAAATATGAGTGGGATATGTGTTTTGGGGCGGCTCTATGGAGAATCTTCAGTTGTAGACAGACTCCATTTTGTGGGCCCTGCTTTGATGATATGGCTGGCCACAGTCCCCTGACGACATGCTTCGACAGCTTATCTCTGGGAGAGTGTGTTTGCACATTCATTTCCCTGTGTATTCTCCCTGTTGGGCGTGTGCCTGCATACGATGGACGCATTTTGCCAGCCTGTCGCTGTGACCATGTGTGCATATGTCTGTGACTGGGTGTGTGTTCACCACTCAGGGCATCAGGCTTTTTTTCTCTATTTTTGATAATGGGTAAAGTGTACATTTTAATCTTGGATTACACAAGTCTGACACCAAGGAGGTTTTTATGCCAGATGGTCTCAGGCTGCTACATGCAGGTGGTCTGTGCCAAAGGACTGAAAGTGGGTAAAACTAACAAAACTCAACACCATTTCCGCCTTTGTACTTTTGACCTCATTTTATTTTCCTAGCTACAAACATGGAGCGGCACAAGAGAGCGAGAGAGAAAGAGAGAGCGTGAGAGTGAGAGAGAGATTGTTGTAGATTCGATAGACTGCCTTCATTAGAATAATTAATAATTAACAATTACAATTACATCAGTTATTTAAAAAATACACCTTTACACTACTTTCATGTTGTTAAAAACTAAATCTCTACCATTTCTAGGGTCTTTTAACTGGTGCAGGTGTACTTGCAATACATTGTTATTTACAGTATGAGACTGAATACATTTTCAGGACGATTTTACTGCAAAACTAACCATGCCAAGTGACCTTGCTTTTAAAGGAGAATAATACATTTCCAGAGTTAGCATATTCAGATTTTATGCAAACACATTGCAGGTGCAACTGAATGCTTAATATGGTTTGTCACAGTCAAGGTGAAAGGATTTTCTGGGAGGAAGCTATTATCTCGGCAACTCAGACCTATTTGGAATGGCTGTCATGTTGCTCAAAATCCCACAGGAATGACATCATCTGTGTAAATGTCATCCATCCACATAGAAAGAGGAAACTAGTTGGGATGCTCATACAAAACTTTCAAAGTGTCTGTTTGAGAAATGGTTCTGAAGTGCCTTTATTGTGTAAAATGTACAATTTCCTACATTCACACTGTACATTTACCAGAGAAGTTTGAAAGTATGGATATATCATTCTAAATAGAAGGAAGAAGAACCCTTCAATTTAAAATGGTGAAGTCCTTCCCTCACAAAGTGTCGGCTCCCTCTATATTTGGCATGGTGAGCCTGGCAAAAGGCACAGTGCAACCATGGTTGTTTCCTCAAGGACTGCAGAGAGGGTAGAGGAGGACTGCGGTTTCTAATTAATTTACTGCTAGATTACACTGGATAAAGGCCATATCATTACAAAATTAAGTTGACAGTGGTCCTTGGTGCGGATGCTATTTGGAGTATGTCTGTGTGCAAAAACTTAATGTGTACTTGTGTGTGTGTTTGTGAGAGGGATGTTGTGCACACACAATGAGATTTGTGTCCCGGGGGACTTGTGTAAGTGGAAAATGATGGTTAATTACACACTAACAGATGTACACAAGGCCGAGTGGCCTATTGCATAAATCATGGAAACAAATCAAGAAAACCAAAGGACCATGCATATGAACAATATGTAGCAGACATGAAAAATACTAGGTAAAATGTCAGGTTTCTATTGCTTTGGCTACATGTAAACCTAGGTAAAATGGACTAATCCTTACCTAAGCTAACCTATTAGGTTACATGTACACTCTTGGCATTCTCTCAAACAGCTTCACCTGGAATGCTTTTACAACAGTCTTGAAGAAGTTCCACATATGCTGAGCACTTATTGGCTGCTTTTCCTTCACTCTGCGGTCCAACTCATTCCAAACCATCTAAATTGGGTTGAGGTCGGGTAATTGTGGAGGCCAGGTCATCTGATGCAGCACTCCATCAGTCGCCTTCCTGGTCAAATAGCTCTTACACAGCCTGGAAGTGTGCTGGGTCATTGTCCTGTTGAAAAACAAATGATACTACCACTAAGCGTGAACCAGATGGTTTGGCATATCGCTACAGAATGCTGTGGTAGCCATGCTGGTTAAGTTTGCCTTGAATTCTAAATAAATTACTGGCAGTGTCACCAGCAAAGCACCCCCACACCATCACACCTCTTCCTCCATGCTTCACAGTGAGAACAAGACATGTAGAGATCATCTGTTCACCTACTCTGCGTATCACAATGACACGGTGATTGGAACTAAAAATCTAAAATTTAGGCTCATCAGACAAACGGACAGATTTCCACCGGTATAATTTCCATTGCTCGTGTTTCTTGGCCCAAGCAAGATTATTAGTGGTTTCTTTGCAGCAATTCAACCATGAAAGCCTGATTCACAGAGTCTCCTCTGAAAAGTTGATGTTGATCTGTGCCTGTTGCTTGAACTCTGTGAAGCATTTATTTGGGCTCATGGGAGCCAGTTTCATCATAGTGCTTGATGGGTTTTGCGACTGCACTTGAAGAAACTTTCAAAGTTCTTGACATTTTCCGGATTGACTGACCTTCATGTCTTAAAGTAATGATGGCCTGTCATTTCTCTTTACTTGTTTGAGCTGTTCTTGCTGTTCTTAACATGGACTTGGTCTTTTACCAAATAGGGCTATCTTCTGTATACCAACACTACCTTGTCACAACACAACTGATTGGCTCAAATGCATTACGAAGAAAATCAATTCTACAAATAAACTTTTAACAAGGCACACGTGTTAATTGAAATGCATTCCAGGTGACTAACTCATGAAGCTGGTTGAGAGAATGCCAAGAGTGTGCAAAGCTGTCATCAAGGCAAAGGGTGGCTACTTTGAAGAATCTCAAATATAACATATATTTTCATTTGTTTAATACTTTTCTGGTTACTACATGACTCCATGTGTGTTATTTCATATCTTTGATATCTTTACAATGTAGAAAATAGTAAAAATAAAGAAAAACACTCAAATGAGTAGGTGTGTCCAAACTTTTGACTGGTACAGTATATGAACATATTGCAGTGTGTAACATGAGAGAGGACATAATCAATGCGCTATGGCAGTGTTAGACTTTAGCAGGCAGATTTTTCCATGAGGTAAAGGCAGTGATGCAGAGTGCTGGTAGTAACCAAGCCTGTGGTCGTTACTCCATTATTAGGGGTTGAGCTGTTTGCCCTTTAACGCTCAATGATGCAGAACTACTGTACACTCTGGGGTATCGGCTCCTGATGAAAAGTGCCACGTGGCGCACATTCTAGCAACGTCACCACAGGTCCTGTCATTCCCAAGTGGAGAAATGTTTGCAAGACGAGCCTCCTGAAAACACAAACAATCCTTTGCATTTATTTTCTCTCCCTGTCTTTTAATTTGCACAAAGGCGATCAAAATGCAAAATGCTTGACCATTCCACAGGCGTTCCCCCTCCGTTCAAACTTTCAGTTGCCCCTTAATACCTTCAGGTCTTTCAGAGTCCCTCACCCCCTACCCCCTCCATCTTCCTACCAGACAAGCCTTTACCCCTCATTAAGATACACCAAGCTTCCACTCTAGTTCCCAAGATTAGGCAAATGAGCTCCAAAGCACAGTCTATATAGATTGCGCCCCAGCCCCCGCAAACCTTTCAATCCCAAGCCTGACTCACACTGAAATAAGAACCAGTTAGATTTTCTTACATAACTTCAACTTTTGTTTGAAATGTAAGTAAAGCTCTATGGCTGTCAGCTACCAGGTATTCCTTCAAATGCTTACACACACACCTTGCATTCACTCGCACACACTAGCATAATTACTATATTCCTGCCTGTGAATGAGAACAGAATATTCTTGAACTTTGGGGAACATTCCTTAATAAACCATTGAATAGGGGTTAACAACAGCAAACAATATTCAACCAACTCTCTTCACAACTCAGTAAGTTAAGTTGCTTCGAGTAGTAGAATAGTACTCTCCAACAGGCTCCTGTGGTGGTTGACCACAAACATTTCTCAAAACCAAAGTAAAACCAAAACATAATTTGAGGGTGGATACGTATCTGGAAGGATATTTATTTATTTCACCTTTATTTAACTTCTTCGATATAGGGGGCGCTCTTTTAATTTTTGGATAAAAAAACGTTCCCGTTTTAAACAAGATATTTTGTCACGAAAAGATGCTCGACTATGCATATAATTGACAGCTTTGGAAAGAAAACACTTTGAGGTTTCCAAAACTGCAAAGATATTGTCTGTGAGTGCCACAGAACTAATGCTACAGGCGAAATCAAGATGAAATTTCATACAGGAAGTGCCCCAGATTTTGAATGCGCTGTGTTCCAATGTCTCCTTATATGGCTGTGAATGGGCCAGGAATGAGCCTACACTTTCTGTCGTTTCCCCAAGGTGTCTGCAGCATTGTGACGTATTTGTAGGCATATCATTGGAAGATTGACCATAAGAGACTACATTTACCAGGTGCCGCTTGGTATCCTCCGTCGAAATTATTGCGTAATCTCCAGCTGCGTGCATTTTTCCATTTGGTTCAGAGGAGAAACCAAACTGCCACGAATGATTTATCATCGAATAGATATGTGAAAAAGACCTTGAGGATTGATTCTAAACAACGTTTGCCATGTTTCTGTCGATATTATGGAGTTAATTTGGGAGAAAGTTCGGCGTTGTAATGACTGAATTTTCGGGGTTTTTTCTTAGCCAAACGTGATGAACAAAACGGAGCGATTTCTCCTACACAAATAATCTTTTTGGAAAAACTGAACATTTGCTATCTAACAGAGTCTCCTCATTGAAAACATCCGAAGTTCTTCAAAGGTAAATGATTTTATTTGAATGCTTTTCTTGTTTTTGTGAAAATGTTGCCTGCTGAATGCTAGGCTTAATGCTATGCGAGCTATCAACACTCTTACACAAATGCTTGTGTAGCTATGGTTGAAAAGCATATTTTGAAAATCTGAGATGATAGTGTTGTTAACAAAAGGCTAAGCTTGTGAGCCAATATATTTATTTCATTTCATTTGCGATTTTCATGAATAGTTAACGTTGCGTTATGGTAATGAGCTTGAGGCTATGATTACGCTCCCGGATACAGGATTGCTCGACGCAAGAAGTTAACCAGGTAGGCCAGTTGAGAACAACTTCTCATTTACAACTGCGACCTAGTCAAGACAAAGCAAGGCAGTGCGACAAAAACAACAACACAGAGTTACACATAAACAAACGTACAGTCAATAACACAATAGAAAGAAAAAAAATAGAAAAATGTACAGTGTGTGCAAATGTAGAAGAGTAGGGAGGTAGGCAATAAATAGGCCATAGAGGTGAAATAATTACAATTTAGCATTAATACTGGAGTGATAGATGTGCAGATGATGATGTGAACGTAGAGATACTGGGGTACAAAAGAGTAAGAGGGTAAGTAATAATATGGGGATGAGTTAGTTGGGTGTGCTATTTACAGATTGGCTGTGTACAGGTACAGTGATCTGTAAGCTGCTTTGACAGCTGATGCTTAAAGTTAGAGAGGGAGATATAAGACTCCAGCTTCAGAGATTTTTGCAATTCGTTCCAGTCATTGTCAGCAGAAAACTGGAAGGAAAGGCGGCCAAAGGAAGTGTTGGCTTTGGGGATGACCAGTGCAATATACCTGCTGGAGCGTGTGCTACGGGTGGGTGTTGCTATGGTGACTAGTGAGCTGAGATAAGGCAGGGCTTTAGCTTGCAAAGACTTATAGATGACCTGGAGCCAGTGGGTTTGGCGACGAATATATAGTGAGGGCCTGCCAACGAGAGCATACAGGTCGCAGTGGTGGGTAATATATGGAGCTTTGGTAACAAAATTGATGGCACTGTGATAGACTACATCCAATTTACTGAGTAGAATGTTGGCAGCTACTTTGTAAATGACATCGCCGAAGTCAAGGATCGGTAGGATAGTCAGTTTTACGAGGGTATGTTTGGCGGGATGAGTGAAGGAGGCTTTGTTGCGAAATAGGAAGCCGATTCTGGATACAATTTTGGATTGGAGATGCTTAATGTGAGTCTGGAAGGAGAGTTTTCAGTTTAATCAGAAACCTAGGTATTTGTAGTTGTCCACATATTCTAGGTCAGAACCGTCCAGAGTAGTGATGCTAGTCAGGCGGGAGGCTGCGGTCAGCAATCGGTTGAAGAGCATGCACTTAGTTTTACTAGCATTTAAAAGCAGTTGGAGGACACGCAAGGAGAGTTGTATGGCATTGAAGCTCATCTGGAGGTTAGTTAACACAGTGTCCAAAGAAGGGCCATATGTATACAGAATGGTGTCGTCTGTGTAGAGGTGTATCAGAGAATCACCGGCAGCAAGAGTGACATCATTGATATATACAGAGAAAAGAGTCTGCTTTAACCCTGTGGCACCCCCATAGAGACTGCCAGAGGTCTGGACAACAGGCCCTCCGATTTGACACACTGAACTCTATCTGAGAAGTAGTTGGTGAACCAGGTGAGGCAGCCATTTGAGAAGCCAAGGCTATTGAGTCTGCCGATAAGAATGCGATGATTGACAGAGTCGAAAGCCTTGGCCAGGTCGAGTAAGACGGCTGCACAGTACTGTCTTTTATCGATGGCAGTTATGATATCATTTAGGACATTGAGTGTGGTTCAGGTGCACCCATGACTGGCTCGGAAACCAGATTGCATAGTGGAGAAGGTACGGTGGGATTCGAAATGGTCGGTGATCTGTTTGTTAACTTGGCTTTCGAAGATTTTAGAAAGGCAGGGCAGGATGGATATTGGTCTATAACAGTTTGAGTCTAGTGTCTCCCCCTTTAAAGAGGGGGATGACCACGGAAGCTTTCCAATCTTTGGGGATCTCAGACGATACGAAAGACAGGTTAAATAGGCTAGTAATAGGGGTTGCAACAGTTTTGGCGGATAATTTTAGGAAGAGAGGGTCCAGATTGTCTAGCCCAGCTGATTTGTAGGGATCCAGATTTTGCAGCCCTTTCAGAACATCAGCTGTCTGGAATTGGGTGAAGGAGAAGTGGGGGGCTTGGGCAAGATGCTGCAGGGGGTGCTGAGATGTTGGCCGGGGTAGGGGTAGCCAGGTGGAAAGCATGGCCAGCCGTAGAAAAATGCTTATTGAAATGATCAATTATTGTAGATTTATCGGTGGTGACAGTGTTTCCTATCCCCAGTGCAGTGGGCAGCTGGGAGGAGGTGCTCTTACTCTCCATGGACTTTACAGTGTCCTAAAACTTTTTGGAATTAGTGCTACAGGAAGCAATTTCTTTTTTGAAAAAGCTAGCCTTAGCTTCCCTAACTGACTGAGTATATTGGTTCCTGACTTCCCTGAAAAGTTGCATATCGCGGAGGCTATTCGATGACTTATGACTTTATCTGTTGACATACTAACACAATCCTCATCTCATTCCATCTGTTTCCAAGTCTATGATTCAGAGGAGTGCAGCCAATGCATTGACTGAAAGTACAATCTGGTCAGAGCGGAAAATGAAATCCCATGGTGGGCCATATCAAAATCCAATCCTGCTCAGTCACAGTTCCTGGCAAAGACAGACCGATAGGCCCAGCCGTCAGCCAGCAGCGTGGACTAGATGGCGCCGACAGACACGGTCGCCCTGTTTCTAGCTCCTTGAAAACTTTTTTTCTGTGTTATTTCTTACATTATTTGCTCAGAAAGTTTATTGTATATTGTACACACATAAACCTGTGTGTGTCACGCCCCCTCTGGCTACAGGCAACATGGCTGAGAGAGAACCAGAGGAGAGGAAGAGCTGCAGGCATGAGGGCCATTAGGAACACAGTGATCATGGGTTACATAGCTACTGACAATAGCTACATCTGTGCCCTGGACTGTGTAGTAATGCATGTTGTAATAATATGAATCCCTGTAGGCTTTGCCTCTTCCCAAGAGTTCATAGTTCATTCAATATCTAACCCCTCTATGCTCTCTCAACCCCCATGGGCACTAGATCTGTGCTCACTAGATCATCCACATCATTGATACAAATTATTATTGGTTGTTTGGTGATCCATAACCGTCATATAATTTGACTTGTGTTACAGTGACTGGAATACTCACTGTTTGGTTTGAATGTTCATGTACAACATGAGAAATCAAATGCATTTCAAAGATGCATTAATTAAGCTTCCCCCCTACTTTGTTAAAAATCGCGCAACATTTTGGCGTCCTGCTACTCAGGCCAGGAATATAGTATATGCATATGATTAGTATGTGTGGATAGAAAACACTCAGACGTTTCCAAAACTGTTTAAATCACGGCTGTGACTATAACAGAACGTCTGTTTCATCGAAAAGCGCAGGAAAATCTGATCACTGGAGATGGGAAAAAATATCCATGCGCCACTTCCATGAATTGTTGAAGGTGAACCGTATTAAATGAGGCCGAGCTTGCAGTACCTACAGCTTCCACAGGATGTATAGAGTCTCCTCATTTGATTCTGATTTGATTCTTGGTAGATCCGACCAAAGGGAACCGATTCTCTCCGACCACCAACCCGAGGCATTGTCTTTCTTTTTTTCCGGACATTTTTCCACACGGCCAGCTATCGAATTTACATCGCCTCCTGATGATTTTTATAGCTTATTAACGTGTAGTTATACCTAAAGTTGCATTAGAAAGGTATTTCGAAGTGTTTTGTGAAAGTTTATCGTCGAATAACTTTTAAAAAATGACGTTACGTTATGAAACGCTATTTTTTTCCGTTTATCACACAGTCTTCATAGATCGATATCTAGGCTATATATGGACCGATTTAATCCAAAAAAAGACCCAGTATTGATTATGGGACATCAAGGTGTGCAAAGAAAGAAGATGGTCAAAGGTAATTAATGTTTTATATTTTATTGTGCGGTTTGTGTAGCGCCGACTATGCTAATTCTTTTGTTTACATCCCCTACGGGTCTTTTGGGGTGTTGCATGCTATCAGATAATAGCTTCTCATGCTTTCGTCGAAAAGCATTTTAAAAATCTGACTTGGTGGCTAGATTCACAATGACTGTAGCTTTATTTCAATACCAAGCATGTGTATTTTAATGAACGTTTGCGTTTTAACTAATACTATTAGCGTGTAGCGTAGCGCATGTGCATTTCCAGAGCTCTAGGTGGGACGTCTGCGTCTCAAGTAAGCTCAAGAGGTTAAAAATAGACTGTCATGGATGAGAAGGGCCAAAAAATACACTGAGACACCCTCTCTAGTGTTGTTTGGGGAAGCACCCTTTTAATGGTCTCTCCTCTCTCCAGGCATTCTCCTTGGCCTACTTTCCTTCATTGCCCACACGTGAGAAGGACCTGCGAGGAGAGTGAAAATTGTTGCTCGCCTGTATAATTCTCACTTCTTGACACTTGCTCTCAATTTATTCTGCTTGCGTGAGCTAATCTGGAGGAAACACATCTCACTTGGTCTCACAAGCGTAGCTAATGGCTTCGGGAACACCACACTGGAGAGGAGATGTGTGCGAGGAAAGGGAGGGCTAGAGGGAAGATTGAGAGAGGGGGAGTGATGGATGTGCATATAGAAGCTGTCAAATAAATCCTTAATCCCCTCTTTGCATTTAGGGAGTTTATGTTTGTCAGATTTGATCCTGGAGGACTAAAACATGAAGCCAGACTGGGTGATAAAAAAAGTAAAATCAGGTCCAAGGATGGAAGAGGAGTGTTCAGCCTTGAGACCAGTGAATGCTACACAGGCCGGGAAATAACTATTCATCATGTGTGGTTATTGGTCAAAATCTGACATGGAAGACAGCCAAGACTGCACTTTCAGAAGAGAAAAGACACCTTTGCCTTTTCAAGCAGGCATACATCCAGTTGATAGGAGGTAAATGCTTTCATTCTGTGGATATAGACTATTATGTCACATGATGTGTAAAAAGGGGGTAAAGAGCATTCTGAAATAGCACTCTGATGTCTAAGCTCTTGGAAGTCAATATAGGAGTATATGTGTGGTACCATGGGCCAGTGGCATAACAACTCTGAAAGGAGACCACGCCATTGTCCACCACCACACATAAACAGCCAGAGATTACATTACACTGCAGAAACATGTGTTGAGTTCATTTATTTTGCATTTATTTTGTTCTACATATGTTTTCCGTCTAAGTAGAATACATGCAAATGGCCATTTCACCTTTTACCCAAACAGATGCAACAAACACTCATGTCACTCAGGGTACACTCTCTCACTGTTGCTTTAAAATGTATTTAAAGTCTGGGAACACACACAACGCAGGCAGGCCAGGCAAGCAGAGACATCAGCATCAGCATTCTCCTAACGACCCACCATCCGCCAAAGAGGGGAAGAACAAAGAGGGAGAGCATGTCGCAAACACAGCCCTTTCACTGGAGTGAGGCCAGCAGCATTTCTTGGCTGGGCCATCCAGGCTATTTTTAGCATCTGGTTATTGTACAGCGCTCCTGCCACAACTTCAACAGTGTGAAAGATTGCTTTTCAGAAACCCTGCTGCACCGGTGGGCTCTGCCTCACCAATGCCCTTATGGCTCTAGCATTACAAATGGGCGTGAGTATTCAAGTACACGAGTACTCGAACAGACGTCAAAACTCGATCTTCACCAGAGATCTTTTTTTTAAACTTTTTTTTTTTTTTTTACAAATACTGTAAAACTATTTGGTCAAAATGTTGCTTTGACTCTTGTGTTCCATTTGCACATGTGGATTTGTGGGGCACAACAAACAAGAAGCCAAGCCAAGCATCAAATAATTATTCTTTTAAAATTCCCTTTCCCCTCCGTTGCAACCGCTCCCTCTACACGCGTGCTGAGTGTGCACACAAGCTCCTGTAAGGCCTACAGAAACACATGCCTTTAAAACTGATCTAACTGATGGGATACACAAGCTACATTCCTTGCCAAATGACTAGTTATAGTTTTTTGAAAATCTATGGGAAGACATGAAAATGGCTGACTAGTTATGATCAACAACCAACTTGACAGAGCATGAAGAATTAAAATAATAATAATGTAGGGCCTCCCTAGTGGCACAGTGGTCTAAGGCGTCACTACAGACCCGGGTTCGATCCTAGAATGTGTTACAACCAGCCGTGACTGGGAGTCCCATAGGACGGCACACAATTGGACCAGTGTCATTCGGGTTATGGGAGGGTTTGGCCAGGGGGGCTTTACTTGGCTCATCGCGACTCCTTGTGGTGGGCAGGGCAACTGAAGGCTGACTCCGGTTGTCAGTTGAACGGTGTTTCCTCTGACACATTGGTGCAGCTGACTTCCGGGTTAAGTGAGCGGTGGTTAAGAAGCGCGGTTTGGCTGGTCATGTTTTGGAGGACGCATGACTTGACCTTTGCCTCTCCCGAGCCAGTTGAGAAGTTGCAGCGATGAGACAAGATCAAAATTGGGGAGAAAAAGGGAGTAAAATAGAAAAAAAGAATAATGTGCAAATATTGTACAATCCAGGTGTTCAAAGCTCTTAGAGACTTACCCAAAAAGACTCACAGCTGTAATTTCTGCCAAAGGTGATTTAGGACAATATGTTTTCACATTCTCATTATGGGGTATTGTCTGTAGATGGGTGAGACCTTTTATTTATTTAGCTGTAACACAACAAAATGTGTAATAAGTCAAGGGGTATTGATGCGATTTCGTTCTGAAGGTAGGTAAGGATTCAAGCGCAGGAGAGCAGAGACGCGTTTTTTTAATAGGCAAGTCCAAAAACGGTACAGGTACAATCACCAAAAAGCGCCCAAGACAATGGGAACTCACAGTTACTCACGGAAAGAGAAAAAAACAACGCTCCTTACTATAATAAACACACGTGAATAAACTGAGGAAAGCCTCCACAAGCAACATGAAAATAATCCCGCACAAACCTAAGCGGGGAAACAGGGGTAAATATGCACACAGGAATTAAAGCAAATGAAAAGCAGGTGTGAATGAACCAAAGACAAAACAAACGGAAAAAGAAAAATGGATCGGTGATGGCTAGTAGGCCGGCGATGCCGATAAATGCACACATTTTTTTACAGTGTAGGACTTGTGTTTTAAAAATAGCAATTCTTTCATTAGAGCACTCGAGTACTCAAACGTAATCATGCAAGTACTCAAACAGACAAAACATTTAAAATGCCCTTCCCTAGGAATTAGCACTAGACAAATGTTTCCCCTCTGAAACACTGAACAGACCCTATCAAATGACTAGTACACGGAAGCACACACATATACACAAAAGCCCACCTCCCGGTTCCAAAAATAAATTATATTAATTCCCCAAGCACCTACCTTGAAAGTTTATTCATGCAAACTGTTATAACGTAGTATTATGAGCAATTACTAGTAGTACTAAACTGCTTCTGACTGAATAAACAAAAGGAAAGAAAACATCAAACTGGGGGCATGCAAAGACCAGATTCCTTATTTACAGTGAAAAAAGTCATGAGACTGAGGAGTACTTGTCTGTGTGCTCAGGTGTGACCTCCTAATGTACACAGTCATTTTGTGTCGCTCTAAAATACTTACTTCTCAGGCAATCGGTTTTTACATCCCAATATATATTAGTCTCGGATGTGCCTCACTTCAAACGCACCTTTCTGATGATCAAATCCCATCAATTTACAGCGTGTAATCTATCACTTTACCTGTTGTTGACTTGATTCCAATAAACAAGATGTTGATTCTGACCCATTAAGGTCAGATGGCAGGTGCTAAAAAAACCAGCATGCTAGGGATCACATCATTCTCCACGGCTACGCTCCCATCTCCGGCTGGCTGTCCCATCATCCAGAGGGTCACTAAAGTACATGGATTTCATTCAAACCACCCATGACACAGCATGCATTGCTGAGCCTTTCAGGTTAACAAGGTGAGAAGACTGCCCTGAAATACCACTGTAAAATAGTGGGGTGTGATTTACATCGAAAAATATATATACATTGTAATCAAACCAGACCCTCTGTAATATTGCTTTCAAGGCAGCCATTACATTTTCTATCTAAGCAGCAAAGAAATATGCTATATGCAATGATCCAACAATCAGCACTAAAATGGGGTCAGAAATGGGGTCAGAATACCACTTCCCACAATCTATCACTTGTGTGTGTGTGTGTGTGTGTGTGGTGTGTGTGTGTGTGTTTAACTCAATGTCTTACCTGCCATCAGGGACCACATCTGACTGCTATTGAGTCAGACTGAGTGTGTGGTGGGTAATGTGTTTCTCTCTCCAAAACAAGGTTGATTATGTGATTATTTTATGTAAAGACGTGGGTTATATTTTCACCTTTGAATCACAGCAATCCAATTGAATTAGCCATTTCTCCCTAAAGAGTTGTGCCATACAAGCAAGACACTGTAGATTCACATGGTAGGGCAATTGTAATCGACAGTGCTAAAGCTACATAGGTAGGACAATCTATCTGATTATGAATAACAGTAGTGCAAGATTGTGGTGGATATTCACATGCACAAGAATGAACAGGCCATTATCTATTCAGAGATGCCCATTTAAACAAAGAACAACATCCAGTCATTAGCATACAGGTACTTTAACCACTCTACATCACTCAACATCCAAAAAGCCAAAGTACCATGCCTCTTTGTGGCCTGTTATGGACATGAATCTGGCCTGTTGTGTCAGGGGCATCTCAAAATTTGATTTTCAGATAGTGAACCATGTGGCAGCTTCCAGCAGGTGACCTCTGACCTGGGGCTCCACCTCCCTGACAGGCTGAGGGAGGGGAGGACAGCCTCTAGAGGACGGCCAGGGCCCAGTGCAGATGGGCTCTGTGTCAGGCCTGACAGGAGACACCCGAGGGGATAGCCAGAGAGAAGAGGTCCCAGGGGTCTGGAGGCTACACAATCAAGATCCAGCCCCACAGCACACAAGTTTTTATTTCCTCTTCCATTTCATAAAAGCAGACATTGGGGCTTCTAAAGATCAAATCTGGGCACTAATCTGTAGATTAACTCAATTTTTCCTTGGAACATGATAAGAGTGTCCGTGTTTGTGTGCGTGTTTACTCCAAGTTGTGGGGAATATGAAGTGGTAATTAACTGACGACCCTCCCACTCTGTCTGCCGAATTCTCTTTCTTTGCTCTTGTTTCCTTAATAGGATGTCGGTGGGTGGAGCTGGGAGGGTTGTCAGCGAAATGGGACATACCTGGGCCGGGTGTGTCCCGGGATATATACACCTCTTCCCCACTCATTGAGGAGACTCTCTCCATGCAGGCACACTGTCAGATTTTGGTTGTGGCATGTTTGTGGCCAGTTTGTTTGTTTGTTTGTTTGGGCACCTTTCAACACCCCTCATTATCACATTTATGCACGCAACCAGTCACTTACACTACTGATTACACACACCATTGTTAATTGTATTTACGTTACTTCAGTTAATACATATATTTTTGTTATTCCTTATCTCCACGTTGTCTCCCTTTTTGTTACGGACTTCGAGCCGGTTCGTGACACACAGCAGACCAAATCCCCAGCCAATCTGGCAGTTGTTGACATAAAAGTAGCTCCTGCTCTGACCAATCCTTACGTTAACTGACCAGACATGTCACTTAAAAAGCTAGAAGAAAGGAAACATCAAGAACATGCTGAGAATAAATCATAGTGGTATCTTAGGATCTTCCAGCCCTTGTCATATTCACATTCACCTTCTTTCTCTCATGCACTCTCTATTATACAATCCTACAGTATCAGTGGGGGAAAGTAGAGCAGTGAAACAACAAGTGCAGCATATATAATCCTTGCAGGCCAGTAGGCCATACAGTGCTTGTGCTGGATTACCTCCAGTGGAAACATAGATAGTCCTCCAGGACACACAGTTGAGTCAACTTAACTCCCAGTCCAACATCAATTCCAGCCCTACATGGATGCAATAATCTTTACTTTAGTCTCTGGCATATTACCTATGCAAGATTTATGCTGAGTAGCAATGTTGCTGAATTCCCCCACAACACAGTTGTGCGCAATGGCACAGTATGCATGTTTCAGTGAGATGAAGGAAGCTGAACGTCCATGACATGTTAATTGAACTGAACATGAACTGAACATACATCGTGTTTAAGTGAAAAGGTTAAGTGTTAAGTGAAACCTCCTTTCTGTCCTCACCTGCTCATTGCCTGTAATGTTGATGATTACAAATAGTGATGCACTTCATATCCTCTGATAAAGCATTTACATCAGCCTCCAATGATCAACTATGACCTTACACAGACCTATTGCAATATCTGGCAAGATAGCTTGAGCCTCCTGATGTGTTAGTGGACCATCATTAGACACTGGGGGGGGAACTGTATGATAGTTGATGCTGACTTCTCTGCACAATGAGACGATTAGACATGATTTTCCTGCACACAGCTCTGGTACCAAACATCCTGGGCCTGTGTAATGCATTGCTTGACTGCAGCCTGCCAAGAACCACATGAATAATTAGAATATTAAATGCCCTGCTGACAGGGAAAGGCCGTTTGTTATATACAAAACAGGATTGTTCTTTCCAACCAAAACATTTGATTATTGTTCGGAGAGAGTCGCCCTGTTCCCTGACCTGCGTCTTGTATATACAACCTGCCTTGAGTTGACTGGTGGCTGAGACTAATGGCCCTGATGGAGAAAGAGTGAGAGGGGAGAGATAGCGGGGGAGATGGGAGAGAGAGCCAGGGGAGGAGTAAAGAGATTTAACCCCTGACTGTCAGGTAGTTTTGACCAACATGGAGGACACCAGGAACCTTAGACTCCTACTCACATTAGACTCCTACTCACCCGTGTAAACTGCTGTTGGCAGTGACTGCAGGGCCGCCAAGCCACCCACGTTTGCAGTTATAAACGAGCAACGGCATCGCTGTTATCAACTTTGACTGGATTAGAATTATAAAACTTCAGAGTCAGAGAACTGCGGGGAGAATCATCCTCTGTGCTTTCTCTGTCAAAGGTGTATGATGCTGACAGAAGAGAGCACAGCTATAAGCAAAGCTTCTTACCCACCGTTCAGTCCTCATCACAACAGTCGTTAAGCCCCACATAAAGGTGACTGCGGCTCGTCGCTATGGAGACTAGACGATACCAGAATTTTGACTTCGACACCGATGCCAGGTTTAGTATCACAATACTCGATACATCATGATACTCGATAACAAAGCGATACCGAAACGATAAAATAATCCTACAGCAAATAAATAACGCATATTAGCCAAAGTCACTGAATGGTACTTGATCCAGACAGATAAACTCAGCTACTGCTCTATTCAATACCATTACATTTGATTTTTCACATCAACATTTTTCAGAGAGAGCCATGTATGCATTAATTAATCAATTATACAGTCATACAATCATTAAGACTTTTTTTTACCAATCTAACTACATAATGGTCATAATTTATTTGAATGGTAAATCTTTATTGATAAACTGGATAAATCAAGACGTAGCCTAGGCCTATCCACAATACAGGTAAATGCATATTCAATAGGTGTGCATGCAATGAGTTATTGAGCTTGTTATGGCTGATTTTATGGGGCTACAGATGACAATCTCTTTCCCTTACATTTGGGATTTGTTTTATTGTACTGATCAACTAAATTTGCATAGAAGTAGCTCAGCTGAATACATTAAGCTGTACAACTGACTAGGTATCCCCCTTTCCCTTTCTTTTTTCTTTTATAGAAAATATGTCTCTTTAACCAGTAATGATAATAGGATCATCTTTGGGACAGACATGATAGACAGGCTTGATCCATGAGACACATTTGACAGAAGTTCAAAAAGTAAAATATTATAGTACCAAACTGTTTTTCATGTTCTAGTATCGAAAAGGTACAGAAGTTTAGATATGCCGTGCAACACTAATGGACACCTCCTGAAAAAAGCTGATTTAGTCTGTAATTAAACAGAAGCTGTGTTCGAATACTCACACTAACCACACTAACCATAATATTTGTGAAGTGAATTGAGTATATAGTATGCTTATTGGTCATAGTATGGATATAGTTAGTATGCCAAAAGCTCCTGGATGTCGTAATAAATTCACCAAAATATGAAGTATACACGTAGAGGACACTATTTCCGTACTTTAGGGCCAATAATGCAATTCTTCTGGAAATGGCGTGGCGTGGCTTCACATTGTTTTCAGATTTGAAGAAAATGGCGGAAAATATGCAGCCGAAGAACAACGAGAAAGATACAAATTCATTGCTTTAACTAATTATGACAAATGTTAAGAAAATGTTGAGCAATGTAATACAGTAATGACTTTTCAAATAAATTACCATACATGTTATTTTAGCTGACAATTTGTTAGCTATGCTGTCCTTACAAACCACATAGCATATCATTACAGCAGTATGTACCGGTATGTTAGTTGACTACTTATACATCAAACATGCCAGTATATTAACTATAGGCTATCTAACTACCCAACGTTTATTGACTTGATTATTCCCGTCATTCTTAGCTTAGTTAAATGCTATAGCCGTTGTGCATTCTCAATGGACATTCATTCGGGTGCTTTCGTAAATTTGCTCCAGCTATCTACTCCAATTTCAGAGCCCTCTCGTCTGAGTGTACTAGAACCCAGAATAATGAATTTACGAGCGCTCAACCGCCGTTGAATATGGCCGGTGTCAGTAAACGTTGGCAAAAAATAGTAATTAAATTGTTGCCAGCTGCGCAGATACAGTCACCAATGCTCTGGATAACATGAAAACTGCCTAACCAGCTCTGCTAGGGTGAGTAAAATGGTCAGAGTGGTCTCATTTGTGTCTGGAAGTAGCTAGCAAGCTATCCAACATTAGCTTGGGTGCTTGACTGCTGTCAGAATGCTCAAATCAACCCTACTACTCGGCTCGAGCGTCCAGTGTGCGCTCCGAGAGCGAAACGCTCTGAATTTAGAAACAGATAATCTGACCATGCTCTGAATTTATGAGCGCACTCTGGCACTCCCCATTCAATTTAAGAACACGCGCAAAGTCTGAAAATGTCTAAGTAGTCATTTGTTATGCTAAGCCAGCAAGAGGTTGCAAAGCAGCAGCATCAACTTCCGGTAGACAGGCAAAGAGCTAGTACGCTCAACTGAAACCCTACTGTTTGTTTACAGTATACTAAAATTAACTAATAGTATATAGAATGTAGTATATACTCATTAAATATGTAGTATACAGTATGTTAGTATGGGTATTCGAACATAGCTAGAGTAAAACAAACACCAAAAAAAACAGAGATTCCTTAATATCGTACTTTTCTCTTGAAAATCTATGAATGAGCAGGGAACCCTTATGCACTATTCATCCACTCTACAAGAAGCTGATGGCAAATAAAACCCTGTGGCTGGGTCTCGTTTCGTCTCGTCTCGAAAGTGATTACAAGAAGAAGAGGAGAAAGAACCTGTTAAATCTTTTTTATTTTCCTTTATAGATGGGCAGTAGGCTTCACCTGGAACAGAATCCAGACATCACTGTCATTAAAGAACTAGATATCACTAAAAGATACCAACAACTCTGCACAAACCAAATCATCAACATGTAGCTTTAAAGTCAAGCAACACTGGCTTCTAGTTCTGGCTCTGAAAAGGGGCTGTGAGGTTAATAAGCCTTTCTCTCGTTTCTAGGGTGGGACATCCGTTTTTGGGAAAATCTAGGAAATACTAAACTCAGCAAAAAAAGAAACGTCCCTTTTTCAGGACCCTGTCTTTCAAAGATTCGTAAAAATCCAAATAACTTCACAGACCTTCATTGTAAAGGCCATTGTAAAGGGATTCCCATACTTGTTCAATTAACCATAAATAATTAATAAACATGCACCTGTGGAATGGTCGTTAAGACACTAACAGGTAGGCAATTAAGGTCACAGTTATGAAAACCAGTTATGGACAATAAAGAGGCCTTTCTACTGACTCTGAAAAACACCAAAAGAAAGATGCCCAGGGTCCCTGCTCATCTGGGTGAACGTGCCTTAGGCATGATGCAAGGAGGCATGAGAACTGCAGATGTGGCCAGGGCAATAAATTGCAATGTCCATACTGTTAGACGCCTAAGACAGTGCTACAGGGAGACATGACGGACAGGTGATCGTCCTCGCAGTGGCAGACCACGTGTAACAACACCTGCACAGGATCGTTACATCAGAACATCACACCTGCGGGACAGATACTTAATGGTAACAACCGCCCGAGTTACACCAGAAACGCACAATCCCTCCATCAGTGCTCAGACTGTCTGCAATAGGCTGAAAGTGGCTGGACTGAGGGCCTGGCCTGTAGGCCTGTTGTCTGTTGAGAACCTGCCTTACATCACCGGCAACAACGTCACCTATGGGCACAAACCCACCATCGGTAACATCTCACAGCAAGAACTGACAAATCTGGTGTAGTCCATGAGGAGGAGATGCACTGCAGTACTTAATGCAGCTGGTGGCCACACCAGATACTGACTGTTACTTTTGATTCCCCCCTTTGTTCAGGGACACATTATTGAATTTCTGTTAGTCACGTGTCTGTGGAACTTGTTCAGTATGTCTCAGTTGTTGAATCTTGCTATGTTCATACAAATATTTACACGTGTTAGCTTTGCTGAAAATAAACGCAGTTGACAGTGAGAGGACGTTTCTTTTTTTGCTAAGTTTATATCCGGTCTAAGGCGTATGGTTTTCTCTCAATAGAAAAACAAGACTTGTAGTGTAACTCTTTGTTCGAATTCAAGAAAAAAACTGCCATATCTAAAGCCCTTGATGTCAACCCGGGTTGGGCTGGCCTTGGTGGGCTAGCTCAAATTGCGTTTCCATTGAATCCAGAAAAGAGAAATTATGTTCCTAGTTAGCCAATGTGACTGTGCAGCTAGCTTTGCTAGCTAGCTGGAAATTGTAGAAAAAAGTTGGACTACAACTATACATACGCAACATGCAATCTGGTTTCCGAGCTGGTCATGGGTGCACCTCAGCCACGCTCAAGGTCCTAAACGATATCATAACCGCTATCGATAAAAGACAGTACTGTGCAGCCGTCCTCATCGACCTGGCCAAGGCTTTCGACTCTGTCAATCATCGCATTCTTATCGGGAGACTCAATATCCTTGGCTTCTCAAATGGCTGCCTCGCCTGGTTCACCAACTACTTCTCAGATGGAGTTCAGTGTGTCAAATCAGAGGGCCTGTTGTCCGGAACTCTGGCAGTCTCTATGGGGGTGCCACAGGGTTCAATTCTCTGTATATATCAATGATGTCGCTCTTGCTGCTGGTGATTCTCTGATCCACCTCTACGCAGATGACACCATTCTGTATACATCTGGTCCTTCTTTGGACACTGTGCTAACAAATCTCCAAACGAGCTTCAACGCCATACAACACTCCTTCCGTGTCCTCCAACTGCTTTTAAATGCTAGTAAAACTAAGTGCATGCTCTTCAACCGATTGCTGACCGCACCATCCCGCCTGACTAGCATCACTACTCTGGACGGTTCTGACCTAGAATATATGGACAACTATAAATACCTAGGTGTCTGATTAGACTGTAAACTCTCCTTCCAGAGTCACATCGCCAATACAAAATTAAATGTAGAATCGACTTCCTATTTCGCAACAAATCCTCCTTCACTCATGCCGTCAAGTATACCCTCCTAAAACTGACTATCCTACCAATCCTTGACTTCGGTGATGTCATTTACAAAATAGCCCCCAACACTCCACTCTGCAAACTGGATGTGGTCTATCACAGTGCCATCCGTTTGGTCACCAAAGCCCCATATAGTACCCACCACTGCGACCTGTATGCTCTCGTTGGCAGGCCCTCACTACATATCCGTCGCCAAACCCACTGGCTCCAGGTCATCTATAAGTTTTTGCTAGGTAAAGCCCCGCCTTATCTCAGCTCACTGGTCACCATAGTAACACCCACCTGTAGCACACGCTCAAGCAGGTATATTGCACTGGTCATCCCCAAAGCCAACACTTCCTTTGGCCGCCCCTCCTTCCAGGTCTCTGCTGCCAATGATCTCTGAAGCTGGAGTCTTATATCTCCCTCTCTAACTTTAAGCATCAGCTGTCAGACCAGCTTACCGATCACTGTACCTGTACACAGCCAATCTGTAAATAGCACACCCAATTACCTCATCCCCATATTATTACTTACCCTCTTGCTCTTTTGCACCCAGTATCTCTACGTGCACATCATCATCTGCAAATATACAGTGGGGCAAGAAAGTATTTAGTCAGCCAACAATTGTGCAAGTTCTCCCACTTAAAAAGATGTGAGAGGCCTGTAATTTTCATCATAGGTACACTTCAACTATGACAGACAAAATGAGAGAAAAAAATCCAGAAAATCACATTGTAGGATTTTTTATTAATTTATTTGCAAATTATGGTGGAAAATAAGTATTTGGTCAATAACAAAAGAGAACTTGTTCGCAACTGGCCTACCTGGTGAAATAAAGGTGAAATAAAAATAAAAAATACATGTAAAGTGTTGGTCCCATGTTTTATGAGCTGAAATAAATTATCCCTGAAATGTTCCATAAGCACAAAAAGCTTATTTCTCTAAAATGTTTGTTTACATCCCTGTTAGTGAGCATTTCTCATTTGTCAAGATAATCCATCCATCTAACAGGTGTGGCATATCAAGAAGCTGATTAAACAGCATGATCATTACACAGGTGCACCTTGTGCTGAGGACAATAACAGGCCACTCTAAAATGTGCAGTTTTGTCATACAACACAATGCCACAGATGTGTCAAGTTTAGAGGGAGCAGACAATTGGTATGCTGACTGCAGAAATGTCCACGAGAGCTGTTGCCAGACAAGTTAATGTTAATTCATCTACCATAAGCCGCCTCCAACGTCATTTTAGAGAATTTGGCAGTACGTCCAACTGGCCTCACAACTGCAGACCACGTGTAACCACGCCAGCCCAGGACCTCCACATCTGGCTTCTTCAGCTGCGGGATTGTCTGAGACCAGCCACCCAGACAACTGATGAAACTGTGGGTTTGCACAACCAAAAAATGTCTGCACAAACTGTCAGAAACCGTCTTCGGGAAACTCATCTGTGTGCTCGTCATCCTCACCAAGGTCTTGACCTGACCCCAGTTTGGCGTCATAACTGACTTCAGTGGGCAAAGGCTCACATTCGGTGGCTACTGGCACGCTGGAGAAGTGTGCCCTTCACGGAATAATCTCGGTTTCAACTGTACCGGGCAGATGGCAGACAGCGTGTATGGTGTCATGTGGGCGAGCTAGCTAAACTGTTAGTGTCATCGCTAGCACAGGCTAGCAGGCTATCTAGCTAGCTTAATTCCTAAATTTGCTTGCCATGGCATTGCTACTAGCTAGCAGGCTAACCAAACACACAAGATGACAGGTTTTTGTGCGTACTCCCACACCTCCCAGAATGGGTGAAAACGTGCATTTGTAATGAAATTGTACTTCCTTGTGTTATAAAATAAGTTTTACAAAGGCAAATATGAGTATTTATGTTCTGAATTGTTCAGTGCGGTCTTTCTCTAACATATCATTAACATAATATCCAAAAAGTTGGATTTCGTAACCTAAAACATCTGATAATAAACAACGAGCTCTGCAGGTTTCTCATCTTTTGAGGATTCATGTATAGCAATTATTAACATTACATGAGCTGAATTAAATGTAAAAGGCTTTGAAAACAAAAATAATGGTATATGCTCAGTGCTCTGTTGACATTTCACAGAGATACGCTTGTTTTTGTGAGAAATATTAGAAAAATAACTCAAATGTGAAAATTCTACATGTCTTGTCTCAAAATCGACATCCATCTTCGCTCTATATTGTTTTATGTCCTGCGGATTCGAGAAGAATTTCTGGCCATCCTACAGGGGTACAAACTCCATAAACTTTGGAATGGATTATGATAGAGTGGTGCAAAAATATGTGAAGAATAGAACTATGTTGGTAATTCGTGTCATGTCTGACTACTGCAGTATTGCTTGTCCATATGCTAGCTAACAGCAACAAACCGGACGAGCTAAACGTGAACGCATCTAGCAGAGATCAGCTTCTCATTAGTTAACTAACGTTAGCTATGGTATACCTATACAGCATTATGTTTACTGTTAATGTTTTGAAATAACATGATATATTTATTTAATTGTATACCGTATATTCTGATCAAAAACATGAACTAGTCATTATCTGGTGTTACCACCATTTGCCCCATGCAACACAGCACATCTCATTCACATAGAGTTGATCAGGCTGTTAATTGTGGAATGTTGTCCCACTCCTCTTCAATGAGTGTGCAAAGTTGCTGGATATTGGCGGGAAATGGAACACGCTGTAGTACACATTGATCCAGAGCATCCCAAACATACTCAACGGGTGACATGTCAGGTGAGTGGGCAGGCCATGGAAGAACTGGAACAGTTTCAGCTTCCAGGAATTGTGTACAGATCCTTGAGACATGGGGCTGTGCATTATCATGCTGAAACATGAGAAACAAGAGAATGGGTGATCTTTTCACGGTACCTCTGTGCATTCAAATTGTCAGTGATAAAATGCAAGTGTGTTCGTTGTCCGTAGCTTATGCCTGCCCATACCACAACCCCACTGTGTTCACAACGTTGACATCAGCAAACCGCTTGCCCACATGACACCATACACGTGGTCTGTGATTGTGAGGCCAGTTGGACGCACTGCCAAATTCTCTAAAATGACATTGGAGGAGGTTTATGGTAGAGAAATGAACATTCAACACTCTGGCAACAGCTCTGGTGGACATTTCTGCAGTCAGCATGCCAATTGCATGTTCCCTCAAAACTTGAGACATCTGTGTCATTGTGTTGTGTGACAAAACTGCACATTTTAGAGTGGCCTTTTATTGCACCTGTGTAATGATCATGCTGGTTTATCAGGATCTTGGCAAAGGAGAAATGCTCATTAACAGGGATGTAAACAAATTTGTGCACACATTTTGAGAGAAATAAGTTTTATGTGCATTTGGAAGATTTCTGGGATCTTTTATTTCAGCTCATGAAACATGGGACCAACACTTTACATGTTGTGTTTATATTTTTGTTCAGTGTTCGTTACATACATAGTCTTAGCAAGTTCTTTAGCAGCAAGCTAAGCCTTTTTACCTACAATATTTAGATACCTAGCTAGCTAGCTTTGCAAACGTTAGCTTAGCTAGCTAGCTAGCATCAAGTGTTGACGATAGACGAAAAATGGCCATGTAGACGAAAAATTGTCATAAAAACATCTCTAGCTTAGTGTAGAAGAAAGACTGACGTTTATTTTAGATTGAAAAAATGGCATCCACCCTCTAAATCCCAGAGGAGAGCTCCCCCTTCTGGTCTTAAACTCCCTGGCAGCGGGGCAGATGCCCCCCCCCTCTGCATCCCTCCCTCATACACACACACACAGAGGAGGGACTGAGGTTAGAGCTGGAGCTGGATCTGGAGCTAGAGCTGGTGGAAGCAGAGGGGGAATGTCATCCTACACCTGTAAGGCCCACTGCATGCAGCATTTCCTACAGTAAATCACAGCCGATGCACTTCTGCCAATAGTATCTAAATACACTGTTAAGCAATGATTTCCTTTACAGAACCTCCATATTTTCTGTAGTTTTGATCTGCTCTCACTACTAGCCTAACACTAATAGGATGCATAAATCTGCTCTCACTACTAACCTAACACTAATAGGATGCATAAGAGCTTACCTTTATCACGGGTAGGGATGCTTGTTGACAGCACATTATCCAGCTCAATTAGACATCCTGTTTCTCACCTCCTTCCTCCTCACTCTGAGATAGCCTGACTAACTCTTCAGTCTTCAGACAGCTGTACACTGGCGTTGACACACGTTCAAGTGTGAGAAAAGCACACCACTCAACCCACACATCTGGCCCTGCATGCCGCCTTTAAACTGAGCACATATGTTTCCCTATGGCCACAGGCGCAATCATGTCTGCCAGACAACTGAGCAAAAGCCCTTTAAATCGTTTGGCACTGATGAAGTCCTAATGCAAAACAGAGTGACAGGTAATGCGTTTCTCTGGGGTGAGATTTCCACCCCACTTCTAAGCTATTAATATTTCACATTAGCATGAGGATGACAGGTGGAGGAAGAAAATACTGTTTCAAGGAGACTGAAACTGCTGTTTTCACTGAACAGACTTGGGACAGAAGGAGAGAAAGATGGCAGCCAACGTGCTGTTTTGAAGTGCAGATCCTTTTGTTCTGAGAGTGGGCCATTGAGAAGTGCCCTCCAGCTAGCCAACATGAGTGGGACACCAGAAAAGTTGTATACACTCCTTTTGTCGGATGAAGGATTAGATGCTGTGATTCTCGTGATTCTGTAAAACTAACCGCAATTGGGCAATGTGGTTTGGCATCCAAACCCATATCTTCATCTTTCTTCTCTCCTTGAGTGGCATTCACTTTCTGAAATGCAGCACCTGAGATTCAAATGGAAACTTGAGTCAGAGTGCCAGTTACAGGGCAAGTAGTACTTAGTACCCAACTACAGGGCATGTAGTACTTTCCCAACTAACAATTATTCCAACTAAGTTCCAACCTTGATTTATCCCGTTTTCTGAGAAAACATTCCAAGAACCCCAATGGGACGTTCCATGAAAGTTGAATTACTCGTAAATTAATGAACACAATTCCTTTGTCATTGTCAGAACATTTCTGGACATCAGGATTAACTAAAAGTGTTCAATAATGTTATCATCCAGCCAAATGACAATCTGATCAAAAGCTCCAGGAGATTGCTTTCAATTGAGTTAGAGAAATGTTTTAGCTGCAAGACTAGACTTCTTGAAATCATTATGAGGTTTGTAAGACCAGTAATGTGTCATATGTTGCTTAATAAATCAGGCATAGTCTAATTTAATTATTAATGCTGATGGAGATTCTAGTTGTACAGCTGTCTACTGCATGTCCAACATACACATTATTTGAAAAAAATCCTTAAGAGTTTGCAGCCAAAAGGCTTTGGCATCAATCAGACAAATACATTAGGAACATGATCCATTAACTGTGTTGAACTTGGAAATATACATTGTATTGTGTAAACTGTAGTCATAGATGAAGCTGAATAACAGAAACCACTAGACCACTTCATACCAGGTACATTTTAACCTTGACAGTGTTGTATCAATATTGTATAGACCAAGTTGCCACAGTACTGTTCATGGGATGTCAAGACACCTCACATAACTGACATGTCTAATCTAATCCATAGGAAGCTGTTTTACTAAATAGGCTAAGTGTCATACATGGCTGTGTAGACAACACGTTTAAATGAGCTTTTCAAAAGAGGCTTTGAATATCTATGTCAAATGTCTCATTTCCCTGATCACTGAGAGTACTAACCTTAAGCCAGCTCGAATCCTCAATCTGATACTCTCAATCGAGCAGCAGAATCATTATTGTCAAGTCTATTCAGTAACGTCGAACATTCAGAAGAGTCTAGGAAAAGATAAGTCTGCAACTAAGGGGGCTGCTGAATCTTAGCCATATTACCAATCTATATGTTGGTGATGTTCTCACCATGCAAGTCATTGTGCCATGTATGTCCTTTAATATTTCATCAGCTGCTCCATTTGCTCTTTAACTATGCAACAGTGGTTCCTCAACTCAGACTCACACTAGGCTGCAATAACACGCAATTACACTGCATGGATAAAGCAACATATAATAATACCCTACAACAATGTTTAGATCATTTATATAACTGCATTTACATATCTACTAAAAATGTATTGCCAGAGAGAGAGAGAGAGAGAAAGAGAGAGGGAGAGAGAGTATGTACTTATTTAAGGTCATTACAAAATGGGCATTGAAATTGGCAGTCTATCGCACAAATAGACAGATTCAGGGCCTGTTTGTCATTGCTTTTAAAAGCTTTCTGTGAAGACATATCCATCAACACTCTACTTCAACAGTATGTTTGGTAGACTGAGGCAGAAATCATACTTGGATCTGAAATTAACAAAACATAAAACCAAGCATCATTGCAAAGTCTCAAATTATGTAGATGGTATACATATTTGGTGAAAAATATATATTTTAATTGAGTCACTCACTATTCAGTGTGTGGTGACTAACCGACAAGTGTGAACGTTAGGTGAAAAAATATGAGTTAAAAGAGCAGCTTTAATCCGGCCTTGTGTTCACACCTAGTCTAATCCTGCTCCAGGCCTCTTGACTTCCAAGCTAACACCATAATGCCCAGAAAGCATTGTAGACAGGTGTTGAGTTAGTCATAAAGAGAGCGTGTGAGTGTAAGAGCGTATGTGTATATTTGTGAGTATGAACATAGGCGTGTTGAGTTTGTGCAAATGCCAGTAGCTTGTCTGTCCACAGGAAAACCACCATAAGATTTAGAATGTCTATTTCTAAAAAGTAGGACAGCTTACCATAAACACCAAGACCAAAAGGAAATACTTTTGCATAATCTATTGGTTTGTTGGTTTATGTTGTGGGCAGCAACGCTAAATCACATGACACTACAGTATTCAACCATGCTTTCCCATGCTCTTTGAGGCTAAGCATCATACTGTAATAAAGTGAAGTAACATTCTGAGGTAACACTCTATGGAAAACAGTTGAATATGTCCAGGGAGTTGAGCTGCTGCCAGAGTAAGGGTTTAAGCCTGGTACTCTCTGAGTCTCTACTCATTCCTCTTACTTGACAGCAGGGTTGTGTTCAGCCAGGGGTGGGAGGAGGGGGAGGGGGGAGCTATAATGCTACCTATATGCCATCACTCAACGCAGTGGCAGGTACCGAGTGGGTTTAGCCAACCCCTCTGACATGCATCCTGTCAAAACTGTGCTGGGACAGGGACGCAGGTCTAACCCCAAACATGTTTCTTCAATCACTCCAAGAGGCAGGCTTCCAACAGCAAGTCCATCAAGGGACTTATACAGTCACTACACTTGCATGCAATTCATGCCACACAACACCAATGGCTTGTGAAAAAATGTACTGTTTGGGAAGAGGCAAGGTTAAACTATTTAAAGTTAGATTTACATATGCAGGACTCTTGGTAATGAAGCTCTGTTGAGACATGAGAAAATAATCTAATCATTATAGTAAAAAAATATAATTTAAAAAATCATATTTGTAAAGAGAAGTTAGCTCCACTTGTGTATGCTATGAAATTGATACACATACTGATTCGCTGAGGGGATTTCAAGAGAAAATATAAAATACACTGTCCGTTTTAATCAGACGTATGTGAGTGCTCTGTAAATAGCACAATGATGTGTCTCGGTTCCAAACCAGTTTCCTGTTTCCTGTTTGTATGATATCCTTTTTTTTGTAAAAGCTTTCTGCAAGAGTTGTTCCCTCGTCATTCAGTCCACAACTCAAAACGTAAGAGCCATGGCTGTTGTTAACTTAAAAAGGACTGATGGATGGTGGGTATAAGGGGTGCTCCACTGATATAAATGTCAGCTTGCGTTATCTACAGATAAAGTTTTTTGGTCCACATGAATAATAACATTCTACAACATTTAACCATATCATATGACTTATTCATTTCATTTAACACTCTCGGCTGGATCGCTGCATTGATTTCACAGCCACAGCAGGCCTCCTGAGATTCTCTATGGATTTCCCAGCTGCCCTTCCAAATGATCCACCGTGAATACAATCTGAAATGTTGAGCCTGGGGAAGGTATTGAAAATAGTCATCACTCCTCCAATCCCTATATTGTGCTCCTGTTTCAGTGAGCTGTGTTACCTCATGGCTACAATGATCCCTAGACATAGACATGGTTTCATCGAGCTCAGTGGACACGTATTGCTGTCTTTGGCTTCCCTCAAAACGTGGTGTGAGTTTTAGGGGTAGTGTTTCCTACAGGGTAGAAGTTAGAGTAAAATAACAATGAATACATGGTTGGAACAAGAGCACGACATGAATTTACGGCCTCAGTGGGAGTCATTACAACTGCACGTCTGACAGATCCTGCTGCCTATCGGCCTCATCCTGAACCTGCTTGCTGAGAGTTGATTATGCAAATGCACATGTGCTTACTCAGTCGAATAGAGTGTTTATCATACAAGCTATTAAAAGGGAAATTGTAATGACCCCTCATTGATGTTGTCCTTATAATGTTGCTAAGGGTTAAATATTTGCTAAGCTTGTGCTATTGATTAGGGCTCTAAGCTTTTGCAGATTGATGAGGGAGCTCCATATGGGCTTGTCTGGAGCAGTCTGAGAATTCTAAAAGGAGGTGATTACCTCAACCCACTATAATGACTTCCATTTCTGATTGTGTTAAAAAATATATGAGAATTCTTGGTAATTGCAGATCAAACTCAGCAATTCCAATCAATATGAATAGCTTTGCGGTAATACATACAGGCAGAAAGAATAACAGTAACATTGAGAGAGAGAAAAAGAGAGAGACTCTCTTTAAGCTCCGATATGAATGACATGGAAGAAAAAGTCCAATCTGGAAAACTCTCTGAAGCCATCTTAAATCCTCAAAGCAAAACTGCCGTAAAGTCCATCACACCCCACCTGCCACCCCTAGGTAATGGTAAAACCCCTGTGCGCATACCAGGGCTAAGTCTGTGCAGAGAATTAGCCTCTCTGGCCTGGGGCAGTCCTGAGTAATTGGAATACAGCCGATTAACTGCTAAGAAGAAGTGCAATTACCACTCTGTCCATTTTAGCACTTTATTTCTCTCCTGGCTGCTCTCGTCTCTTACTCTTCCAGGTTATCAAAATGGCCCCTGCTTCTTTAACTGTCTACAGTACAACACGCCTCTGTGGCAACATCTAACACTGTGTAATTTCAGCCAAGAGTTAGGTTGATACCCCTGATGTTACAGTACCTTTCACCAATCTGACTGTCTGAACTGTAGCTAACTGGAGCCCTTTGAGCATTTGAGAGGTTTTACAATTGACTTATGCTGTATCTGAATTAATCTGGGAACAACAAAACATTAGCTCCTGCTCTCTGAATGCAGTCAAGTCACAGCCACAGGCCAAATCAGTTCATTATCTCTGTTAATTCCCTTTGCACTAGGCTAATGCAATTAGATACCAACAAAAATCTCCCGTATCACACTTAATAACGGTTTTATGATAATGTTCTCTCTTTTTTTGCCTTTTAAATGTACTGTCCTCTGATTAGCTATCTATAATATCAGGTATTTGATTCCGAAAAATCAACAATTATTGCATGACCATAGGGGAAAGTTATCATGTGTGGTACATACGTAAATATTGAGCATTCGGTAGAGTCGTTGAGTCTTCACAATAGAACTACATGTACAGTAGGAACTAGAGTGCTCATCCCACAAGAAGGCAACAACCCACAGTACATCTGCTCTACTGTACCATTACACATTGGTGCTCAACCTCCCTGTACAATAACTAAAGACAAGCATCATCTGCTACAGGACACAAGGTCCTTCCCAGCTCACACTAATCAGATAAAACTCACGTCAGCTCACTGGAAATCATGTCAGGGTGCTCTGTCTGTACCAGAGACTGAGACTGATAGGTGTGTTCTGGCAGGACAGGAGTAGTGGAGGACCTTTGTCTGTGTGTCTGCATATTGGCGCGGAGCAAAGCAGAACCGAGCAGCTCACCGTGGCTAGCTAGCCAGTGAGGGCGAGGGCAGGGGGGAGACCCAGTGTTAGTGTGCTTCCCTCGGAAGAGGAAAACGACGACCCATGCTGGGCCCATTACTACCGACGGGGGCTGAAATTGGTCATATCTGCTGCAGCTTACATAGAGTCTAGCGAGCCCAGTCCCCACTGAGGGAGGCGTCACACTGCTGATGACAGAGAGAGAGGGGCAAGAGTGTGTGTGTGTGGGTCGGGGGGGGAGAAAGAAAGAGAAACTGAGATATAGGAAAAGAGAAAGAGACAGAGAGAAAAACAAAAAGGCAGATGTCACGTGGGTCCAGAGGAACTGATAGATGGGATGTGCAGCGCAGCAGAGGCAACGGTTCAGGTGGAAAAGGCTTCCCTTTGTGATGCAGATGACAACGCAATCAGCCCCTCTTTGTCTCCGCCGATGGGCTCTGCTCCCGGGGACACTGAGAGCTAGACACTAATCCGCTGGGTTTGTGTTCTGTGGGCCCGTTCAGCGAGGCAGTGGCACAGTACCTGGGGTGTGTATGGAGGGCAGCTCGGAGACCAGGTCTGACCTCTCTCAGGATATGCTCCTCCTCACTTGGCTTGACACCAGCTGCATTTACCCTCTGAGCTCAATTCAAATGAAGGTATAGAAGCTGTGAGATTTATGCTTTCAAATATGCATAACAATGCAGGCAACAAGGAGGGAGCTCATCATCTTGAGTTTTTAGTGTAGCATGTGACATGCTGGGGATTTGTAATTTGTAAATCAAGAAGTTGTGATTGAAACATTTAAACTATATATTAACATTATCCTGAATCTAGGTTCCTGAACAATTGGTATAACAATGTTATACCTGTAAAGGTACACATTAGGTTGCTTTTGTAGTTTCTATTGAATTTATACAGTTCAAAATAACAAGATATAGCCCACAGGGATGAGGTACTGGCCAGAAACTGTGCTCCCATTGAATAAACTCCTTACCTCTGTGTAGCAACCCTAACATCATTAGCTGAACTAATTATCAACCACATTCTGTTTGACATTCAGTGTTGAGAGGTATGAAGCTTGGAAGATAATATAATTATATCCAACATGATAATTATACCTATCTGTCTCAGAAATTATGCATTCAATCTGACTAATCTTCAATATACAGTGCCCTTCACTATTTTTTGGCCTTTATTTAACTATGCAAGTCAGTTAGGAACAAATTCTTATTTACAATGACGGCCTACCCCGGCCAAACCCTAACGATGGTGGGCCAATTGTGCGCCGCCCTATGGGACTCCCAATCACAGCCGGTTGTGATACAGCCTGGAATCAACCAAGGGTCTGTAGTGACGCCTCTAGCACTGAGATGCAGTGCCTTAGACCGCTGCGCCACTCGGGAGCCCCCCAAATAATATTGGCACCTTTGGTAAATATGAGAAAAAATGGCTGTGAAATTATTTTTTTTGCTGTTTATCCTCTACTTTCATTCAAATTATTCACAAATATCAAACCATTAACTGAAGTAAAATTATTGAAAAAATACCAGTGAAATAAATGCTTTTCTCCAAAACATGTGTCACAATTATTACTTCCTGTTCCACTGGGGTATAAATATGAGGTGACACACAGGCTAAGTTCCCAAGGTCATCCAAACAGCAATGATATGCGACAAAAGGTTGTTGAGCTGGACAAATCAGGAAATGGTTAGAAGAAAATAACGGTTGAAAATGCCCATTTCCACTATCAGGTCAATACTTAAGAAGTTTAAAGCAACTGGAGATGTTAACAATCAGCCTGGAAGAGGACGTTTGTCTATATTGACCACACGCACAGTGAGGAGGATGGTTCGAGTGGCCAAAAAATCTCCAAGGATCACAACTGGAGACGTTAGTTGGGTCTTGGGGTCAGAAAGTATCCAAAACTTCCATCAGACACCACCTACATAACCACAAGTTGTTTGGGAGGGTTGCCATATACAAGCCTTTGCTGTCATCAAACAACAGACTCAAGCGCCTACAGTTTTCCAAACGTTACTGGAACTTTCAATGGGACCGGGTTCTATGGTCAGATGAGACCAAAATAGAGCTTTTTGGAAACAAACACCAGAGGTGGGTTTGGCGTATTCAGAAAGTTAGCCATACAAAAAAGTACATCATCCCCACTGTGAAGTATGGTGGTGGATTTTTGATGTTGTGGGACTGTTTTTCTTGCAAAGGCCCTGGACAACTTGTTAAGATACATGGTATCATGGACTCTAAGTACCAGCAGATATTAAATCAAAACCTGACTACATCTGCTAGGAAGCTTAAACGGGGCGGTGGTTGGATCTCCCAACAGGACAATGATCCAAAGCACACCTCAAAATCAACACAAAAATGGTTCACTGACGACAGAGTCAAGGTTTTAACATGGCCATCCCAATCCCCTGACCTAAACCCCATAGAAAGCATGTGGGATGAGCAGAAGAGGAGAGTCCACAAGTGTGGACCTCGGAATCTGAAGGATCTGGAGAGATTCTGTATGGGGAAATGGTCTCAGATCCCTTGCCATGTGTTCTCCAACCTCTTTACGCACTATAGGAGAAGACTCAAGAGCTGATATCTGTTATCTTGGCAAAGGAAAAAATATTTGTTTTATGATTAAACTGTATTATTTCTTTCAATTATTTTACTTTAATTAAAGGTTAGATTTTTGTGAATATTTTGAATGAAAGACCAAGAGGATAAACAATAAAGAAAAACATTTCACAGCCCGTTTTGCTCATATTTACCAAGGGTGCCAATATTAGTGCAGGGCACTGCAAGCCCTAACAGTGCCATACAATGTTAGTTTGAAAAAAGGGGGCATTAGTCATAGTGTCTAGATTGTCTCACTTTTAGACAAACCACATTTTCTGACAACAGGCTAAAACAATTATAGCCCTAGGGTAGAACAACACACCTATACTTTAACCACTGCTAGAAAAACAAAACCCAAGACCAATAATTCAAGTGATCCTCAGTAAAGAATACAATTTAATGTAAAGTATAGGTGCTCAACTGTCCACATTCCACAGTACCTCTAGTGTTGACAAACCTGTTGGTGTTGAAATTCTACACTTAGAACTATTCAATTGTATTTTTCCAACTGAGCTTATGTTGTGCACAGTTAACCGTTCTGAGGCAAGCCATAAAAAAGCATATTGGGAATAGTCAAATCAAATTGTATTAGTCACATGCACCGAATACAACAGGTGTAGTAGACCTTACAGTGAATTGCTTACTTACGAGCCCCTAACCAACAATGCCGTTTCAAAAAAGTACAGATAAGAATAGGAGATAAAAGCAACAAGTAATTAAAGAGCAGCAGTAAAAATAAAAATAACAAGCGAGACTATATACAGGGGGGTATCGATACAGAGTCAATGTGCGCGGGCACCGGTCAGTTGAGGTAGTATGTACATGTAGGTAGAGTTCTTAAAGTGACTATGCACAGATGACAACAGAGAGTAGCAGTGGTGTAAAGAGGGGATGAGGGGGGGAGCACTGCAAATAGTCTGGGTAGCCATTTTACTAGATGTTCAGGAGTCTTATGGCTTGGGGGTAGAAGCTGTTTAGAAGCCTCTTGGTCCTAGACTTGGCGCTCCGGTACCGCTTACCGTGCGGTAGCAGAGAGAACAGTCTATTACTAGGGTGGTTGGAGTCTTTAACAATTTTTAGGGCCTTCCTCTGACACCGCCTGATATAGAGGTCCTGGATGGCAGGAAGCTTGGCTCCAGTGATGTATCCCAGTAAGGAACTTGAAGCTTTCAACCTCCTCCACTGCAGCCCCGTCGATGAGAATGGGGGCGTGCTCGGTCCTCTTTTTCCTGTAGTCCACAATCGTCTCCTTTGCCTTGATCACGTTGAGGGAGAGGTTGAAAATAAATGTTTCCATCTAAACAAGGTTTCATGTAAACTAAAGAAATATCAAAGTATGACTATAAATCAACAGTTGTTGCTTGGAATTATTTTAATCTAGCAATATACTGAAATTATTATTATTATTATTATTTTTTAATGGTATGTTACCAAAGGGGGCAGGCTCTTTCTGACTGGCTCTTGATGAACAAATAGTAGAGTGAACATGGATGGAGAATGAGGCACTGATACATGCACGTAACAAAAGACAGCAGTTCAACATTTTGCCACAATGATGTCATCCCATGCAGAGAGAACACGTTTTTTTGTGAAACTGGCATCCCCTCTCGCCATCGGCCAACATCTCTGAGCCCCTCGGATACCCTGGCATTAAACCCATCCTCAAGGTAGCCTATGGATGTCCCCGAAATGTGACACGCAACCTCAAGTGAAACAACTGGTACCAGCACTAATTGAAATTTAGCATGCAAAGTGACAATGCCTGGGCCCTGGGCAGCATGGATTAGGTCTTGAATAGAGGCAGATTCTGTTAAAGTCTACTGTGGTGGTTGGTGTACAGATGAGCTCCCTGCATCTGCTTATTGGGTAGACTAAGAAAACACAGGATTGTGTATGGTTGCTCATTTGACCTTGATTTAATCCCATTTTAGGGCCCTCCTCTCATAGGCTTTTGTTACTATTTCAAAAACCATAATGCCTCCATGTTAGGCTAACACTTCTAGTCCCCACACAAGTACAAACTAATGGGACTTGTGAATTTACATTTGAAAGCAGGTTTATATGAATTTGGCAGACTCAAAATGCAAATGTTCATAACTCTCTTCAAACAACACACAACAAAAAATACATTTTAGGATAAAACAGAGTAACAAAGAATGAAATACTGAAAGCACTTTGTTTTCTCTCAGGTTTCCACTGTAGCCTATTGTAGGAGGCAACTGCATTATGGCAGACAAACCTCTGGGGCTGCTTACTATCTCTAAGGGCGTTTTCACATAAGAAATTTGTGACTATTCTACAGAATACATTTTGCTTTCACAAGACCTGAAAATAATTTCATGGTACGATTAGCAAGACACACCTTCTACATGACGTTAACAAGCTAGCTTGTTTACAACGGGCAAAAGAGTACAATACTTGGTACTCAGGATTTGTTTCAGCTAGGGTTCATTTGCATTTCACACATGCTTTATTGTGAGGATCAGGTTACCAAACGTTCCAGGATCCTGATCATAAGGGGATATCTGAAAGCGCCCTAAGATATCGCTCTGACATTTTCACTAGATACTTACAAAAAACAACTCCCTTCCTTAGATATGTAATCTGGATCCCAAGTTCTTTAACAGTGCCTCATCCATGGTGTCATCTCTACAACTGTCAGTTATCTAAACCCACAAATTATTGAGGCATGAGTTAGAGAGGTGGTGGAATATACGGTTGACTGTTTGTGCAATTTTAAATGTTGTGCGATGATTGAATTTAAATAAAAATCATGATTTCACACTGAATTAAATGGCTTCACTTTGTTACAATTATCTTAACTCCACAAAAAAGCTAGTCAATAAACCATGTTTATTCAAACTTTGGTTACTTTATTTTACAGTCCATTATTTACACAGTATTTACCCAGTCCAGAGATAGGAGAAGGGTAATAAGACACACAATCAGAGAGCCAAAGGTCTGGTACAGCCAAAAGCTTTGTGGTTAACTAATTCAATCAATGACTGACTAGATTTTATAATACTATGCCTGACCTTAAATAGCATGAAGAGTGAATGGACTTACACATACTTTCATGATAACACTTTATGACAGCTCTGGTAAGATTTGCAAGATAAATGTTGTTTTGTTGTTGTTGTTGTTGTTGATGATGATGCGCTCCATAGATACACCTGGTATGATGTAAGTAATGCACCTGCAGCTGATGCAAAGCTAAACAGAATGAGAAGATAAATACACAAGCCTGCCTGGCTCTGCTGGAATAACAGGAGTTATCTTACTGAGCACCTCGATTCCATTTATTACAGCTTGCCTTCAAAAATGTCCCATAGGCCTACCGAGAAGATTTCATATCAACAAGGGCTTGCATTAAATCCACAATTCATGGTATTTTAGCCCAACAGCATCCCTGTCTTTTGGTTTGAAAGATAACTAGCTACATCACTCTCAAAATTTAACCACTCTGAAATCCATATACGAAGCTATGGTTGTTAGAGCTGTTGTAATGAGTATGATGGGAGACAGAGTGCTGGTTTCAAGTGCAGGGCGCAGCAGGTGTTTATTTAGTAAAGGACCATGGGAGGAGGCAGGTAGCAGGGTCCAGGGACAGGCAGAAGGTCATACACAGGGACTCCAACAGGGTAACAGTGTCACGCCCTGGTCTTAGTATTTTGTGTTTTCTATATTTATTTGGTCAGGCCAGGGTGTGACATGGGTTTATTTTGTGTTGTGTTTATGTATGGGGGTTTTCGTAGGTTTTGGGATTGTGGCTTAGTGGGGTGTTCTTGCAAAGTCTATGGTTGCCTGAGGCGGTTCTCAATCAGAGGCAGGTGATTCTCGTTGTCTCTGATTGGGAACCATATTTAGGCAGCCATATTCTTTGAGTGTTTCATGGGTGATTGTTCCTGTCTCAGTGTTTTGTATTCACCAAATAGGCTGTATAGGTTTTCACGTTCCGTTTCTTGTTTTTGTATTGTTCGTATTTCATCTTCATTAATGATGTATATTATCAACCACGCTGCATTTTGGTCCGACTCTCCTTCGACGGAAGAAAACCGTAACAAACAGTACAGTCAGGGAAAAAGGCTATAACGTAGTCCAAGAGATCAGGCAAGAGGTTGATGGCAGGAAATAGGCAAAAAAACATTGTTAGTGAAGATGGCCAAAACTATGATACACAGGAGGACTAATACGGGAAAAAACAGAGCTCCGAATAGAAAGATGTATCAAAACAGACAATACCTCACAATGATGGGGTGCAAAGAACTGAACTAAATAGTGTGTGTAAATGACATACAGGTGTGTGAACAGGTGATCAGGATTCAGGTGATTGGGATCTGGAGAGTGAGCTGTGTTCATGGGATCTATGTGTTTGAGAGTGTGAGCTGGAAAGTGGGCTGGAAAGTGAGCTGCGTTCAGAGGATGTATGTGTTTGAGAGTGTGAGTTGGAAGCAGACTTTACAGCTGTAGCTGAAAGAATATCACCTGTCATTAATAGAAAGTGCACCTGCTATGCCCAAGAAACGCTAAACAAAAGATAAAACATGAAACAATCTATGTTGTCCAAATACATTGAAAGAAAAGTAGGGCTAAATAATTAGCCTAACATAAACATAAAAGTATAGCTATTTGTATTCTCTTCAATTGCTAGGCTATACAATTACGGTAGATATACATACTTATTAGCTAGCTATTAAAATGATTCATCAAAATACCCCAAAACATCTTTTTTTTTAAATCACGATGCAATATAACCAACATTAGGCTTGATCTCAGAGAAGTGCCGGAATGACTATGGGTGTACTTGGACGTTAATTTTTATAAAACCCGACAGAAGAACCTTCGCCAAAGCAACCATGTTCTGACATCAGAGCCGTCAATACGATTTACTTCAACGTTCCTCTCTGTCGCGTGTTTTTTTTTAATTAATGCTGCAGTGACCTCTTTTTCAACTCTCGATTTTTCATACGTGGCCTGCTCCTGCAACTTCATTGGATGATCGGCTAGGGTGATACAAAGGGTAAGATGGGGGGCTGTGATGGGTTGGAGATGAGACCAACCAGTCACGATACTGAAATACAATAAACATAACTGGCTAATATTGCTTGAGAAATATGGGTTCGGCAATCAATACTTTTATCTTCAGTGATGTTGAATAGTAATGAATGACTATTCAATTACGTAAACAGAAACATGAAATGGAGTAACTATTAGCCTAATTGTCTCTCCAGAAAGAAAACAGCATTTTCTTCCATGCAACCTTTGTCTGAACGTTCAAATATTTGTATTACATTGAGAATGACCAAGAAATAAATGTATTCTGAAAGAGAAAAGCAAAATAAATAGCTTCATGAATGACATATATTGCTTGCGACACAAATAAAATAGAAAACTCTTGATAAAATAGGCCTACCAAATGACATCACAATGTGTGTATTAGCCTGCCACATTGCACAATACGAAACAAAGGCCTGTTTTTTATTGCGGTTTCTAAATATATTTTGCAGTCTCATACATCATCTAGCCACGTTTGCATTCCAGAAAGAGAAAACAGCATGCCACTCTATTCAACGCAATTGGTTGAAATACATTGGTCTGTTATTATTTGTCATGAAGCAGCTTCTATCCTACTGTCTGTGGTTCCACCTCACTCATGACCCTAGAGCCCGAAGACTGCTAACAGAGAAGAACTCCATTCTATCACTAACCTTATAAAGGCAAACACCCATGAGCTTTTTCCATTCAAGCGTTATTTTTCATTCATTTCAGGTGAAAACTATGATGAACTAACTCAAACATGTATAGGAAGAGTCTGGCCTTAAATAATTTACCTCCAGTAACATGTAGAAAACAATGCTCACTGAATTAAGATATGTTTATATAGAAAACAAAATAATAAGAATGAAATTGAAATAATAATAATAATAATAATAATATTATCAATAATATGAATTCATGATAACAATATAGTTGTTATAACAATGTAACATATCATTGAAAATATAGCAGCTCAGGACAGGTTTATATATATATACACATTAAAAAAATATATATATATATTTATATATAGTTGCTAGGTCACAAAGCCATTGTTTATAATATTCCAATTATTTTATAAATTGTGTATGGGTCTGGTTCCTAGACCCTGGGTCTTGCAAACAGTGTTTCTCTTATAGGTAAAATTATTATTTTGAATAAGGATAGAAACAATATTTCCAAATGCTAAGCATCATCAACTACTAATTACAGTAAATGTTAAAAATATACATATATGTTGGTATTAGATGACAAGCAAAGACATCTACTATTTTCATTGAAAGAATGTAATCAGACAACTAAAAATTGTAGTTGTAAAAATATAGCATTTTACAATTATTATGTATAAATGTTCAGTATGAAAATTCTTATGCTCAGACACAGAGGCCTAAACACTACCATAGCGTCGGGCCAGTAACCGAAAATGACGCTGTGGTTTGAATCTCTGATCCGACTAGGTGAAAACTCTGTCGATGTGCCCTTGAGCAAGGCACTAAACCCTAATTGCTCTTGTAAGTTGCTCTGGATAAGAGCTTCTGCTAAATCACTAAAATGTAAGTATTGATTTATTTTGCCAGTGGAACACAACATTGGATATGTGTATGGGCCTACCTACTCTACAACTATAAATGTCAACTGGAAAGTACAAATTCCCAGGCTTATTTAGGCCTGCCTATGTAACAATTTAGGCTAAATCCTTTTTCAATATACCAGTTAAATTATATGCTGTTTGAAATATACCAAAGTTTTATTTATCAACTCTAAAGGACTAGCAAGGTATGTGGAGCACACTTCTCTTCAAAAACTACTATAGGCTACATGAAGATAGCATCCGCTTCTTATTCACTTGGTAGACTAAGTACAGTAGGTTTTACAGCAGGAATCATCAATAGATTCAGCCGCATACCGATTTTTTCTTTAGGGTCAAGGCCAGAAAATAATTACTAAAAATATGGACAAAAAATTGACCACAAGAAGCCCAAACTGATAAAATATTTGACTAAAACAAAATGATTTCAACCCTTGTGCCTCTCTATTATGCGTGGGAATACTTGGGAGCAGATTTTCCAAATTAAAATCACTTGGAGCCGATTTCCTGGTGTTTTTCAACTCTTTTATGTCTAACAATAAAAATGTAAATTCATAATATATTTTTTAAAATACATATATTTAGCTCAGAAAACTTTGGGTGCCAAATAAAACCACCCGCTGGCCGCCAGTTGGGGAACCCTGGTTTACAGAATGTATATATTTATGTTTGCAGGGAACGTATTTACATTGTGGTTGGTATCCTACCGGTATGTAAGAGGTAGGCTCTACTCATTCTAAACCGCCAACACTCATCCTTTCAAAAGCAAACACAAGACTCGTGTTCCGTGACAAATCATCACACCAAAATAGCACATTAACTGAAGTGTAGATAATCAACCTACCGCCCTATTTTCAATAAAAAATGCATCGTGCTTGGTGGTTAAACATTGGTAGGTTACTGTAGCGCTCTGCTCTCATGAAGTCTGTTCCATTGTGCCACTGAACACGCTGCTCATCATAATTCACAAGAGAAACCTGTGTGCTCCGGCCAGTGCACAGCACAATTAGATGCTTCCATTTCCAACAAAATGATTAAGCTATACAACAGATGCCTCATTAATCAAATACAGAACTGTCCATACTAGACACAATCATCTTCAGGAAATGTATCGCCTACTGACTGTTGTTGGTTGTTCATGCTGCTATTTTACAAATTGCAGACAAGAGGAAAATCCATGCTGCATTATAAAGTAGTCTAACGCGTTTACTTTAGTGTTGAAGGTTGAACTGTTTGAAATTATATAAACCTAGAGATGTATTGACTTGGCATGTATACAATGACATACAGTAGCCTAATAAACATATGGTATGTCCTTCATAACAAACAATAACCTACGTTCGGTTACCTGAGAGGATGAGGGCATGTTGGGTGCAACCCTCATTATAGTTATTGTTAATTATTTCAGTTCAAAAATCAAAGAAGCGGCTGGCCACAATGTAGTCCCCGGAACGTTCTGTGACAGAGGTGTGATTTTTGTCGTTACAACCAGTCAACCACTCAACGTGCTGTGATCAGAAACTCTACAACCAGGTCGGCAAGACGTTTTTTTAATGGAATTCAAACACGCTCTTACCTTCTACAGCTATAGCGGTGGGTATTATCCATAAAATCCATAGAATATCCATTATTGGTTTCTTTGGACGAAAGTGTTAAAAGCCCAGACATTCAAATAAAATAAGTCCTGAAAGCCATTGACAGCGAATGCTGGCGGAGATGAGCGGACCTTCACCTTCAATAGAGTAAACCAGACGCCATAGAAAATAACTCAAATCTGAACCAAGTTTGGGCGAAACCAAAAACAGCAGACCAAGGGGTGCCGTGTATATTGCAGCATTATCCACGCTAGGAAAATTGCTCCACATCTCAAATTTAGGACATGTGCATATTGCATATATATATGATTCAAACCCTAAAATATATCATAATAAGCCCAGGACTTTTGTTGCATCATTTGTTGTTGTTGATCATGTCACGCTCTCCCCCTGCCAAAAGAAGTTCCACTATCGATACTGTCAATCATAAAGATATAATCGCCTAACTGCCTCATCTATGTCTGATAATCATGGATTTTAGAATCACGTGGAAGGGTGATAGTCGAGCAATAAGTTTTCTACCTACGACATTTATGTAGATTTTGTTGTTAGTAATGTATTTTATATTAATGTCTTGATACTCTTGGCAGGTGACAAGGATCATGGATCAGATAATTCAACAAAGAGTAAGTGATTACAGTCATTTTTAATGGTCCGGTAAATACCAATCATTGGGTCATTTTTTATAATTGTTTTGTTTAGGAGAACGTCTTCTTTATAGGAAACCCCACTATAAAAGTTAGCTTAGTCTGTTAGTATTATTTACTCAATAATTATGCTTCGAGTATAATTAAGATAAGGGGTAGAAGGGCTGAGTGATATCTTTCAAAGTAATTATAATAATAGGATGCGTGTTCAATTCATGAGCCATCTATTAAAAAATAAATGGCTCATGGATACACTTTTTAAAAAAGGCGTTCCCGAAAGGGTTCTTTGGCTGTCCTCATAAATCAAATCAAATCAAATTGTATTTGTCACATGCGCTGAACACAACAGGTGTGGACATTACAGTGCAATGCTTACGTTACGTACAAGCCCTTAACCAACAATGCAGTTTTAAGAAAAATTATTGATAAGAAAGTATTTACTAAAATTAACTGAAGTAAAAAAATAAATACAAATGGAAAAGAGGGAAATAGAAAAATAACAAATAATTAAAGAGCAACAATAAAATAACAGATGTGAGGCAATATAGAGTGGGTACCGGTACAGAGTCAATGTGCGGGGGCACAGGTTAGTCAAGGTAATTGAGGTAATATGTACATGTACTGTAGGTAGAGGTAAAGTGACTATGCGTAGATAATAAATAGTCTGGGTAGCCATTTGCAAATAGTCCGGGTAGCCATTTGATTAGCTGTTCAGGAGTCTTATGGCTTGGGGATAGAAGCTGTTAAGAAGCCTTTTGGACCTAGACTTGGCGCTCTGGTAACGCTTGCCGTGCGGTGGCAGAGAGAACAGTTTATGACTAGGGTGGCTGCAGTCTATGGCAATTTTTACGGCCTTTCTCTGACACCACCTGGTATAGAGGTCCTGGATGGCAGGAAGCTTGGCACCAGTGATGTACTGGGACGTACGCACTACCCTCTGTAGTGCCTTGTCGTCGGTGGCCGAGCAGTTCCCATACCAGGCGGTGATCTACCAGTCAGGATGCTCTCGATGGTGCAGCTGTATAACTTTTTTAGGATCTGAGGACACATGCCCAAGTTTTTTCAGTCTCCTGAGAGGGAATAGGCATTGCCATGCCCTCCTCACAACTGTCTTCGTTTGCCTCCAATGGGGACAGCCAAATAACTCTTTTTTATTTATGAGTGTACATGTGTTTGAGCCATTTGGACCTATATGGAAGAAAACGTTGCCAAAATATAGCAATAGTATCAGTGATAAAAAGGTACATTTAGTATAAATCCTGTTTTTCATAATTTGATTTGTAATGTTTTTCTCAAATCCCCTGCTGTAGATATTCCACTGCAGTAATAGATAGCATTAATAGCATTCAAATTACTAGATGGAATAGTCCTATGTGCTTTTGAAATGTACTGTATGGGATGCTGCTGTGTTTTTCTTGAGTCATTGATAACTAATGATAATTATCCACTATCTCTGAGTGATATAATATAGTTGATATAAATGATGTATCCTATTCATGAATGTAATTATTGTTTTATAAATATTAATGTTTTATAACACAAAATAGTCATGAATAATGTATCATACAAATCTGTTGTGTTCTATGTGGTTAATGTAATTACAGTGGTTGTGTTCTACACATACTGTATACAGTATATTACAGTAACATCATTTTTATCAAACATATTATATCATCCAGAGATAGTGGAAATGTCTCATTTTATCCATATGTGTGTATGAGTGTGTGTGCTGTGTTCTATATGGTTACTCTAATTATTTAGCACTTTTTGGTGTCATATACTGAAATCCCCTGAAAGTTTTTGGGTATGGACCTAATAAAGTGACTGACTGGTCCTGGGTTTGTGCACTGTAGATTCAATCATTCAGCTCTTTTTGTTTAATAGTTCATAAAATTACACGGTGTGGTGGAGTTTGGAGAATAAGCTATCTAGAAGCTATTGTGTACCGAACCTACCGAAAAATATATTTAAATAAATATAATTATGAACATTAACAATGGATATGAAAATTATCAATGGTAATGTATTTTACTCTCAGAAACTGTAATATGAATTAAAGGAACTAACGTGCCAGTATATGTTTTGGTCAACTTTTCAGCATCTCAGATGAGTGATAGTGGCCATTTTGTTTTCTGGTTTCTGCATACAGAATGAATGAATGAAATGTATGACTGTATGAATGAAAACATGCATGCAGTACTGTACATGTAATCAATGCATCAAAACATAGTGATTGCAGGAGTTGTATTACACTATAAGCCATTTGAGCTGTACAATCCATATCTCCTCATTGCATCAACTTTGTCTTTAGAAATGATGATGTTATTGTCCCACTTGAATCATGTAAAATGGTGTATGATAACATGCAACAGTATGGTTTGTGTGTAAATATAAACTACTCCTTTTATAATTCAGCTGTCGATAGTCACTGAAAAAGTTTTAGTAGTTAGTATTCTTATGCCGACAACTATTACACTATGAGCAATATAGTATACTGATGAAGGTTACTCAAATTAATATACTTTGTTGAAAGGTCAAGACCCTGAGGATGATGATAAGCTGCATGACCATTTTATTCAAGTCATGTATGCGTGATGATTAGGCACAGTTGAGTCATTCAGAGTTCACAAATCATTAAGACTGCCAACAATGGCAGTGAAACATCAAAATCGTTATAGCGTTACAGTACAGAGTTAATTGCATTTCAACTTTTGACCCTGATTGTACTATGGGCATAATATTGGCTACCATAAGTAATATTAATGGGCTATACAGTTATGGTTGTTATACTTTCACTTAACATCCAAAGGGTCGTCTGCGAAACCTTGGGCAAAAAAGATTGACTGTCAACAACAGAATTACATAAATACCCCCCCCAACAAAAATAATCACAGCATTAATCTTCTTCATGTGGAAGAGTATTTAGCTCAAAGTATGAATGCAGCTTGAAAACAAGCCATAATTGATCCCCCTTAGCTGTTAAGATCAAACTAAGCCCTGAAATTGGCACATCAGGTTGGTACATGAAAGACTAGTACTGCCATCATTGGAAAAAGTGCCAATCATTTTCCAACTCTGTCTTTCTACTTTACAAAATATTAAGATTTTTTTTTGGGGGGGGGGGATATGAATCATTTGAATATAAAAATGCCATGCTGTAACTTCTCTCCATCAAAATACTGCTGCCAAAGCAATTCTAAAATGTCATTGTTGGTTGGTGGAGAAATTACATCTAAATCTATGTCACTCATGTGCAAAGCCACAAACAGAATTTTTGAATTTAAAACAGTATAAAACCGATTTCCTGTTTCAGCAGCTGGTACTGTAATCCAAATGACTGTACTGATGCTGAGGCATGATGGGTAAAAAAGAAACAGATACGTTTTATATATGTGGAGATGACGTACACTGGGAGAGATGCTGTCTTAAAATGGAGCTCAGGACTCTTAAGCAGACATACCGCAATGGAGTCATGGAGCCAAATCATTACATAGCATTTTAACTAAATTGTTTGTTTTACAACATTATGTAAACAGATCTAACATCCTTTATGATATGTTGGTCATAAATACAGTCACCATGAGCATAACATTGTGGATTGAATTCCATTTAACAGTTTCTGTAGTATTAGACAGCATTGGCGAATACAAAGCGTGGGATTGCAGGTTTAGCTCTCTACCATGAATAACCTGCCGATCAAAATATTATCTTGCATATTTAGTAGTATTGATATTAGGATATTTAATGCCAATCAATCAGAATTAGAAATATGCCTTATTAGTGTTATTACAGTGTTACTACAAAAGCAACTTAATGTAAAATGTAATGTAAATATGTTACTCTGTTAAAAATAACGGTGCTTTGCAGTTCTATTTAAACCTTGTTGAGGGCCATACATGAAGCGAGCAATAGCAACCTTTTTGGCTCTATATAGCACCATTTTTTCTAGCAGTGTATGATATAGCTATATATTACAATTTGTTTTACAGTTTACCTTCATGGGACAATTAAAGCACATTTTACCTCAATTTGGTCTTTTCAAATCTTTAAGAATGAAAATATCTGTGTTACCCATCCAATTGCAAGGTTTAATTTTCTATGCTTTAAAATGTACAGTGGGGCTAAAAATTATTGACACCCTTGATAAAGATGAGCAAAAATTACTGTATAAAATTAATAATTAAAACACTGAACTATGCTCCAAAATGTAGAAATTATATTATTTTATGCTAATACAATTGCTCAGAGAAAAATATTTTGTTTAACAAGTAATCTTTATTTTTTGACACCCCTGTTTTCAATACCTTTAAATTCCTCTCCTTCCGAGGACAACTGCACTGAGCCTTTTCTAAAATCTTTTATGAGTTGAAGAACACATTGGGAGGGATCTGAGACCAGTCCTCCATACAGAAACATTCCAGATCCTTGATATCCTTCGTCTGCGCATATGGACTGCCGTCTTTAATTCAAACCACAGGTTTTCAATGGGTTTCAAGTTCGGAGACTAAAATGGCCATTAAAACTATGTTGATTTCTTTGTGGATTATGATGTGTGCTTGGAGTTTTGTCTTGTTGGAAGATAAACCAAGTTTCAGCCTCCAGGCAGAGGCAACCAGGTTTTTGGCAAAAATATATTTGTACTGAGTAAAGTTCAGGATGCCCCAGGACAAGTGGAAGCTAAAAAGCCCCATATCATCAACAATCCACCACCATATTTTACAGTAGGTATGGGGTTATTTTCTAACACCAAACCCACCACTGTTGTACATGGCCAAAGAGCTCTATTTTCATGTAATCTGACCCCAAACACACATCAAATTACCCCTGCACACATCAAAATCCACAATGAAATGGTTAATCGGACACAAAATCAAAATTTTCCATTGCACATGACTTGAAACCCATAGAAAACCAGTGGTTTGAATTGAAGAGGGCCGTCCATACGGAAAATCAAGGATCTTGAAGGATTCTGTATGGAGGAATGGTCTAAGATCCATCCCAGTGTATTCTCCAACTCATAGAACATTTTAGAAAAAGGCTCAGTGACTTTATTCTCGCAAGGTAAGGTATTGAAAACAGGGATGTCAAACCCCAAACCCAGGCATTGTATTTATGTAACAAAAGTACTCAAGGATACTCAGTCAGACCACCTGAGTTGTGATGAAGATTGCTATAATAATTATGGATTACATACAGATTTGGGCTACATATAACATCACTTTGTAATAGCAGAGTTTAAGAAGGAAAACTCTTAATAGCTGAAGGAATCAGATCTGTCCTAGCGTACAGTACCTTTAAACTAGCTCTGTTGGACCCTTAAACGGTGAGAGCAATTGCTCAGTCTCTGAGTTAATATATGAGGAACTGATTAAGATAATTGTCATAATATGGTACTTTGTGTCTTTATATAACTTTATTACTGACATGTTAATTTACACTGTGGACCTGATACGTTTATACATTTCTCTAATTGCAAGAAATGATTAATTCCATCTAAAAGTCTATATTAATTCAATTGTTAACTTTACATTTTTTTATTGATACATTTGTGGATTTGTATTTTACCATGGTTTTATGTTTTACCATATGAAGGCTGAAGAATGATAGGGCTTTTCTATTTGAGTACACATTTACACATCCTGAAAACATTAACCTTTCAAAGGGTTATTTAACAACATACACCTTTAGAAAAAAGGGTCCTATCTAGAACCTAAAATGTTTTTTTGGCTGTCCCCATAGGAGAGCCCTTTGAAGAACCCTTTTTGGTTTCAGGTAGAACCCTTTTCACATAGCAATTGAGCATACTTGAGCTTTAAGACAGGCATTGTAATCTACTAATCTAAGAAGTGCATTTTGTGTCCTTTTTTCTTGGTTTTTGTGCTAAAGCTATGTTGTGAATATTATAATTAAGATAAAATATCATTGAAGATTTTTTGAAAATGAAACAATGTAAATGTTTAAGTAGATACATGATAATCACAGGTATAAACTCCATATACTGGTCTACATTAATGTTAATTTTAAGCAAATGTACAGTGTCTCTGTCCATCTAATATAGATATGATCACTGGGTGAATATGGAATTAATGTAGGTGAGTTGTAGTTTCATTGTACTCTTTGAAAGTAATATGTTACTACGGTGTGCAAGGTAAGATCATGTAAATCCATAGAAGACATAAACAGAGAACAGGAATTTATCAGGACTCAATAAAATACTTTCTCTTGCTGCCTGTAATATGACTTACCTTAAGATCATGAACCACTCCTCCTCAGCTGTGTTGCTAAACACAGCATCAGTCTGATTACATCAATAGTGCCATCTAGAGTTTAAAAATAGAACATCTTTGCACTTGAAACTTCAATGGTACTATAAGTCAGGGTAAACATTATTTGTTCTTATTACCATGGATGGGTAATTCCTACTATGCGGTCCCTTTTCTGTCCCCAGGTAATATCCAATCAAATCAAAATCCAATCAAATTGTATTTGTCACATATGCCGAATTCAACGGTTGTAGACATTACAGTGAAATACTTACTTACGACCCCTTTCCCAGCAATGCAGAGGTAAAAAGTAAGAACATTTAAAAAATGTTTTTTAAAAGAAATAGTAACACAATAAAATAACAATAAAGAAGCTATATACAAGCAGTACCGGGTACAGAGTCAATGTGCAGGGGTACGAGGTATTTGAGGTAAGTTGAGGTAAGTTGAGAAAGTATTCACACCCCTTGACTTTTTCCACATTGTTGTATTACAGCCTGAATTTTAAATGGATTACATTTGGATTTTGTGTCACTGATCTACACACAATACCCCATAATGTCAAAATGTAAATATGTTTTTAGAAATGTTTACAAATGTATAGAAAATGAAAAGCTGAAGTGTCTTGAGTCAATAAGTATTCAACCCCTTTGTTATGGCAGCCTAAATAAATTCAGAAATAAAGATGTGCTTAACAAGTTACATAATAAGTTGCATGGACTGTGTGTAATAATAGTGTTTTAAAAATATTTTTGAATGAATACCTCATCTCTGTACCCCACACATACAATTATCTTTAAGGTCCCTCAGTCGAGCAGTACATTTCAAAAACAGATTCAACCACAAAGACCAGGTTTTTTTCCAATGCCTCACAAAGAAGGGCACCTATTGGTAGATGAGTAAAACATCTAATAAAAAGCAGACATTGAATATACCTTTGAGCATGGTGAACTATTTTAATTACACTTTGGATGGTGTTTCAATACACCCAATCACTACAAAGATACAGGCGTCCTTCCTAACTCCATTGCCGGAGAGGAAGGAAACCACTCAGGGATTTCACCATGAGGCCAATGGTGACTTTAAAACCATTAGAATTTAATGTCTGTGATAGGAGAAAAAATTATAGTTAGTCCACAATACTAACCAAAATGACAGAGTGAAAATAAGGAAGCCTGTACATAATACAAATATTCCAAAACATGCATCCTGTTTGCAAGAAGGCAATAAAATAATACTGCAAAGAATGTAGCAAAGCAATTAACTTGTTGTCCTGAATACAGTTTTATGGTTGGGGCAAATCCAATACAACACATTACTGAGTACCACTCTCCATGTTTTCAAGGATAGTGGTGGCTGCATCATGTTTTGGGTATGATTTTAATAATTAAATACTTTTTAAAATTAAACAGAATAGAGATAAACATAGGCAAAATCCTAGAGGAAAACCTGGTTCAGTCTGCTTTCCACCGGACACTGGGAGATTAATTAACTTTTCAGCAGGACAATAACCTAACACAGAAGGCTTACCAAGAAGACAGTAAAGTGGCAAAGTTACAGTTTTGACGTAAATCTACTTGAAAATCTATGGCAAGACCTGAAAATGGTTGTGTAGCAATGATCAACAACAAATTTGACAGAGCTTGAAGAATTTTTTTTTTTTTAAATCCAGGTGTGAAAAGCTTTTAGTCTTATTTAAATGTATTTTTGCCTTTATTTAACCAGGTAGGCCTGTTGAGAACAAGTTCTCATTTACAACAACGTGGCCAAGATAAAGCAAAGCAGTGCGACAAAAACAACAACCCAGAAAGACTCACAGCTGTAAATCGCTGCTAAACATGCTTCTATAAAGTATTGACACAGGGGTATGAATAGTTATGTAAATTTGATATTTTTGTATTTCATTTTCAATCGATTTAACAGGTGACATCAATAAGGGATCATAGCTTTCACCTGGATTCATCTGGTCAGTTTGTCATGGAAAGAGCAGATGTTCCTAATGTTTTGTACATTCAGTGTCCGTTTGATATAGAAGATTATGCACCTAACAGTGGGAAAATGAGTGAGTTGACATTTTGTTAGGAAAGATAGTAAAAAAATGACTAGTGTCAATATTGATTTCTGTTTGTCTAATATATTAATGTTTTATATATATTTAAATACATATTATTTTGCTAATTACATTATAATTACTAATTACACTTACATATGTATCTATAGCCTAACATGAGTAATTGTAATGAAATCTATATATAGTTTTAATTAATAATTGTAATTTAATTAGCTAGCATCAATATATATAAATAATAATCTATTTTCATGTTTTTTTACAAACTCAAGATGACAATGTTATTAAAAAGACAGAAAAAAATTACAAATAAAATCAATAGAAAGTGATGCAATCTGATGCACAATATTCATTCTTATTATAGGTGTAATATTTTTCAATAATTTTACAAATGTAAAAATTCATAAAATTGTTTAAATCATTATTGGTGTTAGTTCCACCCTGTCATTGCTTTATACCCTGTTATGCTTCATTCCACCCTGTCATTGCTTTATACCCTGTTATGCTTCATTCCACCCTGTTAGGTTGGTATTTTAAAATCATAATTTAACAATACCATCAAATGTTAGGCAGAATTTTGTGGTAACTTTTAGAAATAGAAGGGATCAACAAAACATGTAAAAATGTGGCATGTCTTGTGGGATATGCATGGGTGTCCGAACTGTGCGCCAGTAGTTCAAACAGACACCTCGGTGCATTTAACATGTCAATACCTCTCATAACTACAAGTAGTGATGAAGTCAATCTCTCCTCCACTTTGAGCCAGGAGAGATTGACATGCATATTATTTATACTAGCTTTCTGTATATATCAAAGGGCCAGCTGTGCTGCCCTGTTCTGAGCCAATTGCAATTTTCCTAAGTCCCTTTTTGTGGCACCTGACCACACGACTGAACAGTTGTCCAGGTGCGACAAAACTAGGGCTTGTTTTTTTATTTTTTTATTTCACCTTTATTTAACCAGGTAGGCTAGTTGAGAACAAGTTCTCATGTACAACTGCGACCTGGCCAAGATAAAGCATAGCAGTGTGAACAGACAGCAACACAGAGTTACACATGGAGTAAACAATGAACAAGTCAATAACACAGTAGAAAAAAAGAAGAAAAAAAGTCTATATACATTGTGTGCAAAAGGCATGAGGAGGTAGGCGAATAATTACAATTTAGCAGATTAACACTGGAGTGATAAATGATCAGATGGTCATGTGCAGGTAGAGATACTGGTGTGCAAAAGAGCAGAAAAGCAAATAAATAAAAACAGTATGGGGATGAGGTAGGTAAATTGGGTGGGCTATTTAGTGATGGACTATGTACAGCTGCAGCGATCAGTTAGCTGCTCAGATAGCAGATGTTTAAAGTTTGTGAGGGAGATAAAAGACTCCAACTTCAACGATTTTTGCAATTCGTTCCAGTCACAGGCAGCAGAGAACTGGAAGTAAAGGCGGCCAAATGAGGTGTTGGCTTTAGGGATGATCAGTGAGATACACCTGCTGGAGCGCGTGCTACGGGTGGGTGTTGCCATCGTGACCAGTGAACTGAGATAAGGAGGAGCTTTACCTAGCATGGACTTGTAGATGACCTGGAGCCAGTGTGTCTGGCGACGAATATGTAGCGAGGGCCAGCCGACTAGAGCATACAGGTCGTAGTGGTGGGTGGAATAAGGTGCTTTAGTAACAAAGTGGATGGCACTGTGATAAACTGCATCCAGTTTGCTGAGTAGAGTATTGGAAGCCATTTTGTAGATGACATCGCCGAAGTCGAGGATCCGTAGGATAGTCAGTTTTACTAGGGTAAGTTTGGCGGCGTGAGTGAAGGAGGCTTTGTTTGCGAAATAGAAAGCCGATTCTAGATTTGATTTTGGATTGGAGATGTTTGATATGAGTCTGGAATGAGAGTTTACAGTCTAGCCAGACACCTAGATACTTATAGATGTCCACATATTCTAGGTCGGAACCATCGAGGGTGGTGATGCTAGTTGGGCGTGCAGGTGCAAGCAGCGAACGGTTGAAAAGCATGCATTTGGTTTTACTAGTGTTTAAGAGCAGTTGGAGACCACGGAAGGAGTGTTGTATGGCATTGAAGCTCGTTTGGAGGTTAGATAGCACAGTGATAGCACAGTGTCCAAGTAAGGGCCAGAAGTATACAGAATGGTGTCGTCTGCGTAGAGGTGGATCAGGGAATCGCCCACAGCAAGAGCAACATCATTGATATATACAGAGGACCTGCCTTGCTGATAGTGCTTTTAAGAAGGTAGAGTAGTGCTTTATTATGGACAGACTTCTCCGCATATTAGCTACTGTTGTATCAATCTGTTTTGACCATGACAGTTTACAATCCAGGGTTATTGCAAGCAGTTTAGTCACCTCAACTTGATCAATTTCCACATTATGTATTACAAGATTTAGTTGAGGTTTAGGATTTAGTGAATGATTTGTCACAAATACAATGCTTTTAGTTTTTGAAATATTTAGGACCAACTTATTCCTTGCCACCCACTCTCTCAGCCAATCGTCAGTCATTTGTGTAAGCGCTGTGCTAGTTGAATGTCCTTCCCTATAAGCATGCTGAAAGTTTGTCAATTTTTTTTACTGTAAAATAGCATTGTATCTGGTCAAACAACATTTTCCTAAAGTTTGCTAAGGGTTGGTAACAGGCTGATTGCTTGGCTATTTGAGTCAGTAAAGGGGGCTTTACTATTCTTAGGTTACGGAATTACTTTTGCTTCCATCCAAGCCTGGGGGCACACACTTTCTAGTAGGCTTAAATTTAAAATATGTCAAATAGGACTGGCAATATCGTCCGCTATTTTCCTCAGTAATTTTCCATCCAAGTTGTCAGACCTTGTTGGCTTGTCATAGTTGATAGTCAACAATATTTTTTTCACCTCTTCCACACTCAATTTACAGAATTCAAAAGTACAATTCTTGTCTTTCATAATTTGGTCAGATATACCTGGATGTGTAGCGTCAGTGTTTGCTGCTGGCATGCCATGTCTAAGTTTGAAATATCGGTTGGTTTTGTGATGAATGAGCCATCTATTTCAATGAATGATGGAACTGAGTTTGCCTTTTTTCCCAGAATTCCATTTAAGCGTTTTACTATCATTTACCTTTGTTTCCTAGTGTAGTTTCTTCTTCTTTTTATTCAGTTTAATCAGATTATTTCTCAATTTGCAATATATTTGCCAATCCGTTGTGCAGCCAGATGTATTTGCCATTCCCTCTTAACAATACAATTTTTGAATTCCTCATCAATCCACAGGGATTCAACAGTAATTTTCTTCATTTACTTTAACCTTTATTTAACGAGGCAAGTAGAACAAATTCTTATTTACAATGACAGCCTACTCCAGCCAAACCTGAAGGACGCTGGGCCAATTGTGCCGGGCCAATGAGACTCCTAATAACGGCCAGATGTGATACAGCCTGGATTCAAACCAAGTACTATAGTGATGCCTCTGCACTGAGATGCAGTGCCTTAGACCGCTGCGCCACTCGGGAGCTCAATGGGTGCATGCTCATTGATAACTGGAATAAGCCATTTTCATAAATGTGTCAAGTCTGTTTGCTCCTCATTACCAACAAATATTCTTTACATCAACAACATAGGAAACTTATTGTATGACATCTTATGCGCTATTTTAGGCCCAGCCTTTTTAAAAAGGAAATAGTAACACAATAAATAATCTGGAGAGAACTTGTGACTGTGGATTATCCTCCTTCCTCAACACTGGGCTAACTAGGGCCTTACATAGTACCTACATGTAGTTAGTATTGGTGTTAGTGAAAGGCAAAGATTGATGTCTGAAATGCAGTCCAATCAGACATATACCAAACAGTAATTATAAAACTGTAGTGTTTAGTAATGTCTACCAAAAGCCTGGTTGGTTTGAAAGAAGCAGTGTTGATACTATCACCCCGAGTGAAGGAGACAGTGCTTATCTTCCGCAATCATCTGCCCAGTGTGTACCTTTATCCATTGCCAAAAAACTAATTTAACCCAAGTCAGCTGGGTCAAGTTTAATCACAAGGGCCACAAGCCTTGGCATTGTTTAATTAATTTACATGTTGGATTATTTGACCTAATCAGCTGAAGACGACTACATTAATTAGGTGAGGAGATCCTTGGAGATACGAAAGGTGTCTGTCTACCCAGTCTGCCATTGACAGAATAGTAAATGCCCATGGTGAAAATAGTTGGTTGTTTAATCTTATTTTAATGCTTGATGTGTATTGAGTTGATACACTCTGGATGTTCTCAGGGCACTTGCCGAGCAGAGTATAGTCCTCTTTTTTATTGGTTTATGGAAGGGGACAGGCCCGAATGGTACAGGCACTTTAGGAGCCAGAAAGCACTTTTTATCACAATAATAAATCTAAATGTTTAAAAAAACAGGCTGCCCATAAAATGTATTAAAATGACAGATGAAAGTGTGTAAAAACAGGGCATTAAAGCTAAGAGGATTCCTTTCCTTTTTGGTGCCTCCCAGTTGACCAACTGGGTGTGATATAGTGGGCCAGGGGCCCCCACCCCCAAGACCAGCCACCAGCCTAGTTGCCAGGCAAGGCCAGGGGAAATCCCTTATTTACTTAAAGCGATGCTCCGGAACTTTTGTCTAATTTCAGCTAGTGGTTTGGCGCTCACAAGCCAAAACGTCATCCAGTTGTTTGCTACCTCATCCATTTCCTATATGTTACGTCAGGCACAACAGTGTTAAAATCATGACAAGGCACTAATCCTGCTGTATAAAATGTATTTATTTCTCCAATTTAAGGAAAAATGTAGATACATTGTAACACGCTAACTTTGGAGATAACTCCCACTAGGCTGCCATACATTTCTGAGGAGATTTGTTCTATACAAAATGCATCACAGCCCAGGGAAAATTCTGTGAATCCTACAGGTGGACAGGTGGACTGCTTGCGTATAGAGAAAATGTTGTGTGAGGAGAGCTTAGCCCTATACATGATATTGATCATTTATAAATGCCAATAAACCAATGAGACACTTATCAATATCAATGTTTGACATCTCGTTATTTCACCAATCATGTTTTTTAGCACTTAAATTCTGGATATTAATTTATATATCGACAGATGATAATCACTAGTCAAAAGTGTTAATTCATATCTATTTATTTTACCACTAAAATGGGCATACTGTGGTTTGATTGTTTTAAAAATAATAAAAAGTGTGGCAATTGCAACAAGTACTGTAAATTGTATGGATGTTCAGTAAGTAAAAGCACACAAATCATTATGTATAGTGGATGGAGCAATAACCATGGCAGCATAAAATCATTTTAATATCTTCCATAATAGTGGAACAAAGGGACCTAGCCAACTCAGTAAAGCCAGATTGACCAAACGTGACAGCAACCATTTGTTTGACTGTGTTTGCTGTTACTGACGAGAGATTTGGTGGGCAAAGTAGGACGATTAATTGCATTAGCACAGTAAATAGTAGCCGCATAGTAAAGCAGGAAGAATAAAAGCTCTGCAGAAGAACTGAGGTATAACAATACCGATGGAATGAGGTGTGTGTGTGTGTGTGTGTGTGTGTGTGTGTGTGTGTGTGTGTGTGTGTGGTGGGCTTGAATGTTTGCACGCGTGTGTGTTTACAGTATGTATGTGTGTGTTTGTGGCAAAGCAGAGGGAGTTGAAAATGTAGAGAAGAGTGAGGAAGTAGAGCAGAAGAATATGGGACTGACATAAAGGAATCCAGGACAATTCTGCCTCAAGATGAGTGAGGGCTGGAAAACAGCAGACTGGAAGATCCAGAGGTCGTTCCCATGGAAACCTTGGCCCATGGCTATCGGTGACCCTCCTGCCTGCCAATACAAGAGAAGCACAGATTGTAGGTCACATATGGCACCAACAATCCAATCAGGCCTAATCTATCTTGACTCAAGGGTCATAAATTAAACTGCAAAACTGGTTCCTAACTGGCTTATCTCACCGGCAAGGCTCAAGTCTATGATAATGTCCATGTTTAGGTATGACAACAGGGAGGAGCCAACAATGAAATGTCTATGTGAACTAATGTATACAATTATACCCCGCAAATAGGAATACACAAAGTGATATCAATTGGCAACTCGGTGATACATGACTCCAATGTCAATGATTTAAAGGGGTAATTCACAGTATTCACAGTGCACCTTGCCCTGATTAAAAGCAGTGATTTGATTTGATTTGATTTGATCTTCCTATTCATAGTATCACATTTGACATAAAATATATACTATTACTTATATGTTTTTATATATTTTATATCTTACCCATTCATGTAAGTTTAACTAATTCAATAGAGACCTTAGATATTGATATAATAGTACATCTGTCGTCGATAAAGTGACTGTGACTTTAAGAATACCACTGTGGGGTGTTGAATCATGGTTGTCTATTACTGTACGTCCTCTCACATAAAGATGAAGAAAGAAATTGCAGCTGACAGCAACTGGAATTACACATTAAATGCTCAGTAAAGGAATAAACATGATTTTCCTGTACTTTATATATATTTCCACTTCATGATACTGTGAAATTGTGAAAATAATGAGTATACCCTTTTAGTGTAAGCTGTTTGAAAAGACTGCCTGAAATGTCAGCCTGTTTTGGTGTGATGGAGTTTTGGCCTGACATCACCAGGTGGTAAATTGGGTAATAGACCAATAAGAAAGATACTGTAGTTCCAAACGTCTCTGCCAATAACAGCTAGTTTTGGGTTTTCCCGTCCCAAGTCAGACCACAGTCCTGGCAAAATTATTTTAATTGAAAACAATCACAGTAAGGTTATTACCCAGAAATATTTTGATAGTGAGATCAAAACAGCTTCATTGGAACTTTAATGGTAATTCGTAATAACTGCTATATTAATATTTTAGCATTTTTGTCTTTGAGAAGAAAAATATATTTTTTCAGCCATTCAATATCAACCCCTCTGTCAAACTGTTGAGAACCACATCTTGTATTTTATAACACTGAAAAACTGCAAATTGACAGAAGAGATACTACACATGTCCCATGGTCCTAGAGACATGTTGGAAACATAGAGGATGCCCCTGGCCCAGCAGTTGGTCAGACTCATTTTGTTCCTTCTCTGTCTACACTACAGTGCTCCTTCAGGTGCACTTAAGGGAATTGGTTGAATTGAGTTGTTTTTTTATTATTGTTCAAAGTGCTTACATTTACCGTCATATTATGACGTACTGTATGCCTAAGACTGTGTAAAAACATCTCTTCATCTTTAAGCAATAGACGAATGCAGGGAAACAATTGAAAGGGAAAGAATGATAACATATATGGCACTATACTGAGTAGCATTTAGCAGACATTTTATCAATACAATCATTATTTTGTAGCATTGATGTCCAGAACCATCAGGGTGAGAGACTAAGGTAGCCAATACATTACTGTATAACAATGCTTTGCAAACAGCAAGACTGCAGAAAAACAGATAAGATGTGAATGATTTATATGTCTGGAACGGAATCACCCTGCAAATAGCCAAACTCTGCGGGCCTATGGTTTTATGTTAAGTCTACAAAGAGGTTCCAGATCCACTCACATGGCAATGTAGGATCGAGTACAGGCTCCCTTTCTCTGAGGATCACATAGTCGTTAAAGCTTCATGGTTATACAGACCATGAAGCTGACTAAGGTATTAATTCTGAACTATGCATGAATAAAAATGATTTCTATGTACAAGAGTATTACTTTTTTTCAGCCACAGGGTTAGGTCCACAGAGGGAAACACATAGTCTCAAGCATGCGACACACAAACGCCCCATTCATCCGCATGTACAACTACTGTATAGAAAGTAGCATAGATAAAGACGGCTCATCTAATCCGGATGTAATCACAAACACAAAAACAAAAGGAGAGAAGGAGAGAAAGCACAGGTATCTCAGGGGAATGTAAATTTTTAATACAAATAAAAGCGACAAAGTGTATTAGTTGTGGAGGGTAAGCAATGTTCAGCGACTAATGCTCTGACGCAAAATGTTTTTTTCTCCAGTTTACAAGTAATGAAATATATATTTCCCTGATATTTTGTCTGCCATGTTCAGTCTAAACAAGTGGCACTCTACTATGGCAGCTTCGGTCAAATAACAAAAAAAAGCTCAAAATCTCTCTCTCTCTCTCCTCGTTCCATCTTTGCCCTGTGGTCAGAGATTTCATGAGTGAGCTGGTAATAATCACGGGTGACTGGATTCTCACCTTTCCTGAGAATTTGCAGCAAATAGGAGCCAAACGGAAATAAAACACAGTGAGGGGTGGCTACAGTAGAGAGGCTTTTAATAGCCAGATGTGAATGTCTCCTGGCACTACTCTGAAGCTGGTGGAATTGCTATATTTCTCTGGAGGAAGAGAATGCGAGAGAGAAGGAAGAGAGGGGTTTCAATGAATCTTATGGTACATTAATGTGGTTAGAGGGGGGAGAGTACCCCAAATAAGACTTTTTGCATCAGATATGAAGTAATTAGGTTACATTTTGGAGGAAAGTGAATGTCAGACTTATCTGGTTTAGACATTTAAAAGTTATTACATTTTCCTAAAATAGAGGTGATAACTGCCGTAGGAACCCAAAAGCTCCACCATACACCACATTCTTGAAGTTAAAGTCTTTTTATTTAAACGATAACAAATTACTTACCATCTCATGTACTCTTACTTATTTAACTTCATCCAAGGACTGTTATTATAATATGAATATGCTTTGTTTTTTCAATATGGTATACAGATATTGTTATTGTTTCAAAACAAGCTTATCTTCAGACAGTTGTATAATTTTACAGTGTAATTAGTTGTTGGTGTTAGAACTTCTGGAAATGTTGATCTGTTGTCACTTTTTCACATTTGCTAATTTTCTGTGGAAAGTGCCAGGGTAGCCCTTTCCTCTCGTCAATGACCAAAAGCGCCCTATTTGGCCTCGTGGGTGGACTATTATTCATCATTTTCACAATTTATTACGATTTTTTTTTTTTAACGGACGAAAATCCGGTGTTTCTATGTCAAACAGTTTTGCTATATTTCAGTCTTCTGTGGTGTATATAAAGTATAATATTGGGATAAAAAAAAATCGAAATAGAATACATTTCAACTCTATATCTGACATGGTACAGGTGCCTTGTTTTTTTAAGCCTATAACCATGTGGGGTGACTTTGACGCTAATGCCATGTGGGCGAGGTGTATACTTTTGTTTCAATGTAGATTTATTAAAGACTACCAATAATCACTCTGTGTGGCACCGATTTAGCCCACTGCAGTAAAAGCTTAAACCTAGAGCCAAAGCAGGCAAGAAGTGCACTAATGAAATTAGGCACCACCTAAATGTCTTCTCACTCTTGGGTGCCTCTCTGACTGTGGGTCACTGTGTCTTTAAAATGTCTCTGAGGTTCAGTGAACATGATGGAACTTTCTGGTATTATCAAGTGCACTCAACGTGAGGGATCAGATTTTGTTATTTTATCTATACATAATCATGCAATGTTCAACCTTTCAGACCCCTTGTTTTAGGAAACTGCCCCTCTACAAGGTTGTTAAGGAAGAGAGGAAAAACTGAGTTGGAGGAAAAGGTGGCAAGAGAGCGACTTTGACGCTAATGCAAGCTGAATCGTCCTGGAATGCCTCTGGTTTCAATTTGAAAAAGTACCTTACATGGAGAGGTGACACAAGCCTGCTCTCTGATACGTACGTGTAAGTGAAGGCTTCTGACCAAGCTGCAGCGGAGCCTGGAGGCCAAGAAAATATTTCATGAGTAATTTAATATCTGGAACATGAGTGTGGACCACTCAGGATACTGGCCCAGAAACAGACAATGATCCAGGAGACAGGCGAGAGACAGGGGGAGAGAGGAGGACTAGGAGGGTGGTTAGTACATAACTCCGGCCCTGCTGGGGGCACAGTACACCCGCCACCCTTATCGCCCCACTCACCTTCTCTGGTCCAATAGTCAGGCTCAATCTGTCCATCGCTGATGTGCCCATGTGTGTCAGCTCTGCTCCAATGCATGCAACTACCACCTGTATCAGAGGAACTCTTTATATAGAGCATGTGAATGATGAGATGACTACTGTATCACAGTGTTAGCTGCCTGGATAAAGTATTACTTTAAAGTTTAAATTACTGAGGTACCATACTGTAAATGAAAGCAAAGTTCAGGTTGCAGACCTGGGTTCACCTGAGTCTATTTGATTATTTGTTGTTATTTTTTATTTAAAAAACATATTTTCTCTGCATTTGACTATTTTCTAATAATGTGTCCTGAATCAACTGCTTCTATTGGAATTATTTTAAATTATTTTCAAATAATGTCCTAGAAATAGCCTAATATTTTTAAAATACCTGGGTTAAATGCATGGGATTGTATTTGAATCAGCCTATTTGAGTATTTTCAAATACATGCCAATACTTTCTAAGTGGATTATCAAATTAGATTAGAGAGAAATTACTAGATTAGAGAGAGTTTAATAGTACAGGGTTGTAGATGTGATTACAGAGTACAGTGACAGGACAAAGTGAAATAAAACAATACACATTTAATCAAAATAGATAATAATATTTAAAAAAATATATACACTACCGGTCAAAAGTTTTAGAACACCTACTCATTCAAGGTTTATTTTTTAATTTTTGCCAGCTTCAGAAATTGCAGCCCAAATAAATGTTTCACAGAGTTCAAGTAACAGACATCTCAACATCAACTGTTCAGAGGAGACTGAATCAGTCCTTCATGGTCGAATTGCTGCAAAGAAACCACTACTAAAGGACACCAATAAGAAGAAGTGACTTGCTTGGGTCAAGAAACACGAGCAATGGACATTAGACCGTTGGAAATTTGTCCTTTGGTCTGGTGTCCAAATTTGATATTTTTGGTTCCAACCACCGTGTCTTTGTGAGACATGGTGAGGGTGAACGCATGATCTCCGCATGTGTAGTTCCCACCGTAAAGCATGGAGGAGGACGTGTTATCAAATCAAATCAAAGTTTATTTGTCACGTGCACTGAATACAACACCTTACAGTGAAATGCTTACTTACAGGCTCTAACTAATAGTGCAAAAAAGGTATTAGGTGAACAATAGGGAGGTAAAAAAATAAAACAACAGTAAAAAGACAGGCTATATACAGTAGCAAGACTATAAAAGTAGCGAGACTACATACAGACACCGGTTAGTTAGGCTGATTGAGGTAGTATGTACATGTAGATATGGTTAAAGTGACTATGCATATATGATGAACAGAGAGTAGCAGCAGCGTAAAAAGGGGGGACACAATGCAAATAGTCCGGGTAGCCATTTGATTACCTGTTCAGGAGTCTTATGGCTTGGGGGTAAAAACTGTTGAGAAGCCTTTTTGTCCTAGACTTGGCACTCCGGTGCCGCTTGTCATGCGGTAGTAGAGAGAACAGTCTATGACTGGGGTGCCTGGGGTCTTTGACAATTTTTAGAGCCTTCCTCTGACACCGCCTGGTGTAGAGGTCCTGGATGGCAGGCAGCTTAGCCCCAGTAATGTACCCTCTGTAGTGCCTTGCGGTCAGAGGCCGAGCAATTGCCGTACCAGGCAGTGATGCAACCAGTCAGGCAGGATGCTCTCGATGTTGCAGCTGTAGAACCTTTTGAGGATCTCAGGACCCATGCCAAATCTTTTTAGTTTCCTGAGGGGGAATAGGCTTTGTCGTGCCCTCTTCACGACTGTCATGGTGTGTTTGGACCTAGTTCTAGTTTGTTGTTGGCACCCTTGTGGGGCCTCCATGTTGAAAATCATTGTAGAGGAGGTAACGTTGCCTACCTTGACCACCTGGTGGATGGCCAGTCAGGAGGTCCAGGACCCAGTTGCATAGGGAGGAGTTCAGTCCCAGGACCGTGAACTTTGTGCTAATTTTAGAGGGCACTATGGTATTGAAGGCTGAGCTGTAGTCGATGAACAGCATCCTCCATATGCATTCCATTCATGCAGGTGGGTGAGGGTGTGCAGTTCAACGGCAATTGCATAATCCGTGGATCTGTCAGGGCGGTAGGCGAATTAGAGAGGGTCAAGTGTGTCGGGAAGGATGTGGTGCCTCTCAAAGCACTTCATGATGACGGAGGTGAATGCTACAGTTCAGTTACTTTCCCTTTCTCGGGCACAGGGATGATAGGTGACATCTTGAGGCAGGTGGGGATAGCGGCCTGAGCTAGAAACAGATTAACAATGTCAGAAAACACAACTGCCAGCTGGTCTGCACATGCTCTGAGGCTAGGGGATGCGGTCTTGGCCGGCATTCTTGCGAGGGTTAACACGTTTTAATGACTTAGACACATCCTCCACGGAGACGGTAAGTACGTAGCCCTCAGGGACTCTCCTCGGCCACTCAGAGTTGTCATTGTGTTCGAAATGTGAGAAAAAGGTGTTTAGCTAGTCCGGTAGGGCAGTGTTATTGTCCACAACGTGGCTAGCTTTCTTTTCATAATACATTCCAATATTCAACTATCTGTATTTAAAAAAAATATAATCTGAATACTTACTTTGAAATGTAAGTGAAGGTATTGAGATATTTTAAATATTATTTGAACCCAGGTCTGGTGTACAGTACTATGATCACTGAACGTTTGTGTGTTGACTACATTTTATGGGTAATGCCAAGGCAATGAATGAATTACTTCTGAGAGAGTGGCTCTTCACAAGCTGTGCTCGTTGTCCCTGTGGCTAATGAGGCATTGAAAGTCTGTGAGATTCAGAACACGCTGATTAGAGTCAAGGGTTCTCAGACCTAGAGCATCATCTGTTACAGCTCGTACACACCATCACCTGAATGTTTCAGAGAGCCCCTGGGACACCACACCAGGGCAACCTCATGCCTTGTGAGAGATAGCACTGTTTGCAAACTAGCAAGTCTAATTGGAATTCAACTGCATATAACAATATAGGACACTGCAATAAAAGGCTATAACATGTAGATTAGAGTAGTAGGGGTGAGCATCTCTGAAGAAAGAAAGAGGTCGAATAGAGTGTTTGCTCTTTGGTAGTCTACTGTACTCAGAAGTTTTGGATGATTCACATTTTCTAGTTACTTTTACTGTATTTACGTATGTAACAGTTTCGCTTCTGTCCCTCTCCTTGCCCCGAACCATGGACCCTCTGCACACATCAACAACTGCCTCCCATGAAGCATCGTTACCCATTGCTCCACCAAAGCCACGGCCCTTGCAGAGCAAGGGGAACAACTACTTCAAGGTCTGAGACTGAGTGACGTCACCGATTGAAACGCTATTAGCGTGCATCGCGCTAACTAGCTTGCCATTTCACACTGGTTACACTCACCCTACTTTTGACCCCCCCCTTTTCCACAGCAACCAATGATCCGGTTCACGGCACCAATGTAACAGTTTTACTTCCGTTCCTCTCCTCACCCCTGTCTGGGCTTGAACCAGGGACCCTCTGCACACATCAACAACTGCCTCCCACGAAGCATCATTACCCATCGCTCCACAAAAGCCACGGCCCTTGCAGAGCAAGGGAAACAACTACTTCAAGGTCTCAGAGCGAGTGATGTCACCAATTGAAACGTTATTAGCGCGCACCCCGCTAACTAGCTTGACATTTCACACCGGTTACACGTACAAGCATATTAGACCAAATGTACAAATGAGAGAATTTCAGTGAGCTTATAACTACTGCACTAAATGTATGTCAAGCATATTAATTTGTCCTTTGAAGGTTTCCAGTTATCCCAACAAACGTGACAAAGGGCACACAGATGGGCAGGAGGCTGGGTTGCCATGACCCAAAGGTTATTACACATGTTTGTTGATAAGTTGTGATATGAACGTGAAGTTCTATTATGTGGATCACTTTAATGGAATAAGCCCCGGGTTATCCAGCTACAGCAAACATTTCCCTGGGTTAGATTTCCTTTTCCCCCATGGACCTCCGCTGAACCAGTGACTCTCTGGGAACGACATCTTTCTCTCCCTCAACAGGATGATCCAGTGAAGCTGTTGACAGTAACATTGATTGCTGTCAACGCGCTGTCATCTCCACTTTCACCAGGGGCCTTGATTACTGAATATTGTGGGACGATCCCCAGACGATGTGACCTATGTTGGAGGTGAAGAGAGAGGGAGAAAGTGTGAGAACATTCACAGGTCCTGGCCCACTCGTATGGATATTTTCTGATTACATTAATTTCACTATATTGGGCACCTCCTAAGAATTAAAATACATGAATTAAAATATTATTACTTATTAGCTGGATCCCATCTTGATGGCTCTCCGAATGACATAATGATCCAATGTTTTACGTAAATGACAGAAGTTAGTTGTTTGGTGAAGTGAACATAATGAGTCAATTGAACATGATGCTAAAAGCAAGGCAAAACGTAGATTAAATGACAGAATTATTTTGAGAAACAGATACATTTAATATTATGTAATACCGTTGGAGGAAGATATATAGAGAGAAAAAAGACAAGTGCATGTAAATTGTCCTCTTGTGCACATAATTGGAATTATCTATTGTCCATATTAAGCTTCTGTTAAAACACAAGCTCATATATTGAATAACAGATTCACTTTGGTTAATTGTTTTTTCGTGACTAGTTAGGCCTCTGGAGAGAAGCTTGAGATACACCATAATAGCAAATCACCATATCTGTGAAAAGCCAGCTTTCAATTATCAATTTACATTTCTCTAATAAATTACTTTTCATTACCCTGCCCGCAAGAACCCCAAAATAATCTCAGTTTAATGCTTGGCTATATTTACATGACAAAAAAAATAGAAGAAGGGAAATACCCAAGCCATTTTACTTCATTTAAACACTGAGCCTTGAAAATAGCTTTTAAACAGTGGCACTCCTAATCTTCTATAATTGTGCTCTAACCAGAGTGGTAATGAGCAGTCCTGGTGTGAGGGCTGGTATGCTGCTGTGGGGTGTAGCTATCTGTTTAGGTTGATGGGGCGTTTGTGCCTCCATGACACTGGCCCTGGCCATCAGCCAGACTGGATCAGGAGTGTTAGACAGAGGTCAGAGAGAGTTGGCCCTCTGAACTGGCTGATCAGGGCAGAGCAGAGTGCATCAAACCTCCCATACCCCGAGGGCATCCCAATGCTGCCTGTTAAAGTTGTGTTAGAGAGGCAGTCGCAACACACCAGGCCCTCTCCTCAGACCACTGGCCTGATCTGCAGGCACAGTTCATAAGGAGTGTAATTAACAATCTACTAAACTAATATGAGAAACAATTAGGTACTGTAGGTAGGAGGGACATTCTACTATATGTGTTGACAACAGTTTCATATTGGATCTTTTTATTTATTTATTGTGATTGTGGTCTTCATGGTATTGAAATACATACAAATATATCAGTTTCCATTTTTATATGATCCCCTATGGGTGTTTCCAATCTCACTAGCTAAATTGCTGTTTTTATCAACAAATATATATTTTTTTACAACAATCTTCTTTTAATAAAAATATAGCCACTTATCAGGCAACATTTTATATAACTATTCACGTGTTTAATGGAACTGTTCCATCGAACTACATATCCACTCTTTCTAGCATGTAAACGTTTTGGCCTCTGTTGCTTTCCTTAATTATACAGCAGAATCATTTTTCACTATTGCTACTGATATTCTTTATTAAAAACCCTCAGTGCAATATGACTGTATTGATATATTCATCCTCAAACAAAGTAATATGGTAATAACAAAATATGTTGTATGTTCAATGTGTGGCTCAGTTGATAGAGCTTGTTGCTTGCAATGCCAGGGTTGTGGGTTTGATTCCCACAGGGACTTGTATGGGGGAAAAAATATAAAAATGTATCCACTCCTGACAGTAAGTTGCAGTTGATAAGAATCTGCTAAATTACTGAAATGTATCTTTTCAAAACGTGATTACATTCTTCTTTTGTATTATGGACATAACCTGCAAGCAATGGTGCCATGGCAAAGAACCATGAAATGTCAAAAACAGAATATAATTTGGAAACCTTATTAAGTATGAAACTGACAAATGGGCGAACAAGCGTGAAGCATGAAGGACCACTGGTAACAGATGTAACATCCTGACCGTCTGCATCACCGCCTGGTATGTCAACTGCTCGGCATCTGACCGTAAGGTGCTACAGAGTGTAGTGCGTACGGCCCAGTACATCACTGGGGCCAAGCTTCCTGACATCCAGGACCTATATACTAGGCGGTGTCAGAGGAAAGCCCCAAAAAATTGTCAGACACCCAAGTCATAGACTGTTCTCTCTGCTACCGCACGGTAAGCGGTACCGGAGCGCCAAGTCCAGGACCAAAAGGCTCCTTAACAACTTCTACCCCCAAGCCATAAGACTGCTTAACAACTAATCAAATGGACACCCGGACATTGACTCAGTCCGGGTTTACCGGTACCATCTACATTGACCCCTTTTGTTTTCACACTGCTGCTACTCACTGTTAATTATCTATGCATTGTCACTTTATAAATTAACTTGACTATCCTGTACATTGACTCGGTACCGTTACCCCCTGTATATAGCCTCGTTATTGTTATGTAAATGTATTGTGTTACTTTTTGATTGATTCCATATTTTTTACTTTAGTTTATTTGATCAACTTTATTCCTTGAACTGCATTGTTGGTTAAGGGCTTGTAAGTAAGCATTTCACGGTAAGGTCTACACAAGTTGTATTTGGCGCATGTGACAAATCAAATTTGATTTAAATAATGACTGTGGACTGGGGCACACCCATATGCAACATATTGTGCTTTGTGCTAGAAGTTGCCAGGCCTTAGCTGACCTACATAGACCACAATGTAGTATCAGCGCCTAAAGGGTACGCTGTGTCCAGATGCCAGTCCCTGAAAATAGGTCAGAGGTCAGTCGAAACAAATGAAAAGGAGGCATAGGAAATCAACAACGGGCCTCATAGGAGAACAAAAAGATCCCCAGTCCGTTTACACCACCATGCATTGGGATAGGCTGAGCCTTTTTGTGCTGGTTCACATTAGACACTGCAGGCGACAACCCGGCATGCAAAACAACATGTTAGGGGCATGGAGGGGGTAGGGTGAGAAGGTTGGAGGGAAGGGGGGCTGCTGGCTTTACATGTGTGAGAATTCTGGATTAGTCTTTCTCATTTAGTACAGTAGATCTTCACTGGACCAAGCCTAAAAAAGCCTTATGAGAGAGTAATTTGTATAAGCTCAGCAGCAACTGATTTCAGAAGGGTTTAGATCGATGTACTGTACTACATTATTTGTGTGAGATGTTCATAGGAAAATTGTATCATCATATATTGTAGGATATCCAAACTGAAAACCATAGTACTTCAGGATAATTACATGCTGCTTATAAAATGTGTCCTGCATGAATTGTGAGGCCCCACAAGCCACATTCATTAAAAGGAACCTTCCTCATGTCAGAATTCTAACTATGTAATTCATGTCTACATCGCTATAAACATTTCCTGGATCAACATGCATATCCTTTGAATTATCACAGTACTACTGTGTATACAATGACATGAGGGTTCTGGCACCAGTTAAATTCCAGCTCCCCTCTCTAATACTACTGACTTGTTAAAGGGGCAGTGAAGTTAAAAACACGATTTTCCTGTGTTTTATATAGTAAATACTCTGGAATAATACTGTGAAATTAGAAAATTATGATATTGCCCTTTTAATGTAAGAACTGTTCGAAAAGACTGCCTGAAATTTCTGCTTGTTTTGCATTGGTGTGGATTAGGACCACCTGGCGACGTCATCAGGCGGTATAAGTTAATAGACTAATAACAAAGAAGGTTTGCCCTTCTCTCTACTAATGAGGCTCCTCCAATTAGGCCACTCAATCAGACCATTCCCAGACAGTCCTAGAAAAATTATTGCTTGAGAAATAGCATTTTGCCTAGAAGCTTTTTTTTTCTTCTTTTTGACCATTTTTATTGAAAACAAGGAAGGTACTTAATTGTTACCCAGAAATGATTTGATATTGGGGAAAAATGGCTGTATTGGACCTTTATGATCTTGGCATGCAACACAAGGGTATGTTGCCCTTTGTGGATCATCACAAAATGAGATACTGCATCCTGACTTCCCCCGGAGGTTCAGTCTTGATTGCTAATTTTCTATCTGGAATGGGAAATCCTGTGGGGTTTATGTGGGTGGCAACGGTTGGCAAGACTGCGAAGACTTGGAATGTAAATGCAAAATAAAACATTTGGAAGGTGGCTGAGGGGCAAACACAAAGTCCTCCTTTCAACAAGGGAGCACAGGGGCAGGCCATGTCATAGATGCATCTTTCTTGACCAGGCACAGTGACTACACAGGGTTCTACACTGGGATAATTTTGTGAGGGTTGAGCTTGCCCACATTCTTTTCCGATGTTCAAATATTGATGTGTAACTCAGGCTTTATGGTGTCCATCGGTTTATAATATTGGATTTAGGTCTTAACTTCACAATTGGTTGTACACAAGGATGAGGCTACGTGCCAAAAATCTCTCTTTTCTCCCCAAGTGTGCACTTGTTCGCCTTCCTTCATGGATTTGAAAGAAAATAACTAGTGTATGGAAACTCCCTCTAACCCATGCTTACACCAATATGAGTGTTCTCTCCAGGAGGAAGGATAGATTATTGGGATGCAACCATATTTATTAAGATGCTTACTGTAACATAGAGACCAGAAAACATATAGCATTAGCTTGTTTGAGAGGATCATGGAGGCCATCTAGTGGCTGTTTGAAAGACTCCTTTCCAACTTTGCTCCATTGAAATAGCTGACGGAATAAATTATATCAACAAGTGAGTGCAGATGTGACCATCTATCCAGAGCCCTTTATCCGTTACACTATAGCCATATCAAGGAAGATGTGCATTCAAAACATTATTCTGCAAACTACTCGACAATAACATACTGCACAAATATTGAGGGTGCAATATCACAAGTTGGGTTGCCACCTTAAGCATAAAAAAACAGGGAGTACATACAGTACATGATCAAAAGTATGGGGACACCTGCTCATTGAACATCTAATTTCAAAATCATGGGCATTAATATGGAGTTGGTCCCCCCCTTTGCTGCTATAACAGCCTCCGCTGTTTTGGAAAGGCTTTCCACTAGATGTTGGAACATTGCTGCGGGGACTTGCTTCCATTCAATCATGGGAGACTTAGTGAGGTCGGGCACTAATGTTGGGCAATTAGGCCTGGCTACCAGTCAGCACTCCAATTCCTTCCAAAGGTGTTCGATGGGGTTGAGGTCAGGGCTCTGTGCAGGCCAGTCATGTTCTTTCACACTGATCTGGATAAACGATAGACGGTTGGCAATTAAGGTCACAGTTATGAAAACTTAGGACACTAGAGGCCTTTCTACTGACTCTGAAAAACACAAAAAGAAAGATGCCCAGGGACCCTGCTCATCTGTGTGAATGTGCCTTAGGCATGCTGCAAGGAGACATGAGGACTGCAAATGTGGTCGGGGCAATAAATTGCAATGTCCGTACTGTGAGACGCCTAAGACATCGCTACAAGGAGACAGAATGGACAGAATGGACAGCTGAACGTCCTCGAAGTGGCAGACCACGTGTCACAACACCTGCACAGGATCAGTACATCCGAACATCACACCTGTGGGACGGGATGGCAACAATAACTGCCCGAGTTACACCAGGAACGCACAATCCCTCCATCAGTGCTCAGGCTGTCCGCAATAGGCTGAGAGAGGCTGGACTGAGGGCTTGTAGGCCTGTTGTAAGGCAGGTCCTTAACAGACATCAACGACAACAACGTCGCCTATGGGCACAAACCCACTGTCGCTGGACCAGACTGGACTGGCAGAAAGTGCTCTTCACTGACGAGTCGCTGTTTTGTCTCACCAGGGGTGATGGTTGGATTTGCGTTTATCGTCGAAGAAATGAGTGTTACACCGAGGCCTGTACTCTGGAGCGGGATCTATTTGGAGGTGGAGGATCCGTCATGGTCTGGGGCGGTAATCTCAACGTTGTGCGTTACAGGGAAGACATCCTCCTCCCTCATGTGGTACCATTCCTGCAGGCTCATCCTGACATGACCCTCCAGCATGATAATGCCACCAGCCATACTGCTCGTTCTGTGCGTGATTTCCTGCAAGACAGGAATGTCTGTTATGCCATGGCCAGAGAAGAGCCCGGATCTCAATCCCATTGAGCACGTCTGAGACCTGTTGGATCAGAGGGTGAGCGCTAGGGCCATCCCCCCCCAGAAATGTCCGGGAACTTGCAGGTGCCTTGGTGGAAGAGTGGGGTAACATCTCGCAGCAAGAACTGGCAAATCTGGTGCAGTCCACGAGGAGAAGATGTACTGCAGTACTTAATGCAGCTGGTGACCACACCAGATACTGACTGTTACTTTTGATTTTGACCCCTCATTTGTTCAGGGATACATTATTCAATTTCTGTTAGTCACATGTCTGTGGAACTTGTTCAGTTTATGTCTCAGTTGTTGAATCTTGTTATGTTCATACAAATATTTACACATGTTACGTTTTCTGAAAATAAACACAGTTGACCGTGAGAGGACGTTTCTTTTTTTGCTGAATTCATATTCATTTCCGATGGAACACTGCGTTTGCCTTGCAGCATTGCGTTGCAGAGGCATTTGCAGTGGGTTCTGTGTGGTGCATAAATTGCATTTATCCAAAGTATGCATCAAACTGTATGCGTAGATGGCTTGACAGAAATGGCAGCAGAAGGTGAATGCTGAACTTTTATTGCACACATATCCAGATGATGCTTTGTACCATTTTGCCCAATAACACTGTTGGTGTGATGGAGGTGTTATTAGGTGATGTCAAACAAAGTGCGACAGTGGTGGTGGTTCAGCATGGTTGTGCTGTGACTTAGAGATGGTAGGAGCAGTAGAGATTTTAGTATGTAAATCTTGGTGGGGCAAACTCAACAAAAAAGTGGTTTGATGCATGCCAGCAAAGCCCAACACAACCCTAAACAATGCATTAATTACACTATAACGGTGACAAACGGTGCCCACAAATTGTTAGTGCTGACATAAAGCTGTCCCAACAGCAGAGCTTTCTTTTCAGCACCATGGAGTGAATCCTTACCACTACTACACCTGGCTATCAGCAAAGCCTTGTCTGGCAGTGGAACAGTTCATTCAGCTTCATTTACTGACTTTAAAAAAACATAACTGATATGGTTGACTTGCTTTAACAAATGCTGTTTCTGCTGACAATTGAGATGTACGAACTATGGCATAAGGGGACAACGAGCGGATAAGGCAATCCGATTAAGACATTAATGAGCAAGCTAGGACGGCCGTAGTCAATATAAATGTTCAGCACTTTTGAAATGTACAGTGACAGAATTCAGAACATGGGCCGTTCTTACAGTATTCTTCTTGTACACCAAGTCAGAACCATAGGATAAATAAAGGGGGCATATAAGCAGACAATGAAAGCTCTTACAATATTCAGTGATTACATTTCTCTAAAACAGGCTAAAGGCTACATGTGCACCACCAAGTCAGAACAGTAGGCTAAGTAGGGGGAAAGGGACCAAGTTATTAGGGCGAGGCACATGGGCTACTAACAGCTTACTACAAAACATACACTTATTATTACTTTCTTACCTACAGTACACATATCTCCCTCGCATATTATTTAAGCAGCAGCATACAATACACTTTTTTGGTCTCACCTTGCTGTGCCGTTCTCACTTGAACAGGAAGGTGGAGCGGCGGTCCTTCTTGTGGGCAAATTTTGTCATCAAAGTCTGGCATTCTCTGGATTTACGGTGCTTTCAAAACTGGGAACTCGAGAGAGAAAAAAAGGTTGAATCATGATGTCAGTGATCTTCAGGTCAGAGCTCAAGAAAAAGGCCTGAGTTCCCAACTTGGAAATCCGAGTTGGATGACTGTTCAAAACTTATTTTCCCAGTCAGAACTAGTTTTTTCAGAGTTCCCACTTGTCTTAAACTCATTAACGTCTGAGATTTCCCAGTTCCCAGTTCCACAGCAGAAATAATGAAGACTGCTTGTCTAGCATGCTAGCTAAGATTTTGAAAGGATGATGTTGAAATGTTCAGTTCATTCAAAGCTACAATAGATATAATGTGATTTTACGTAATATTATGTGTGGCCAATGACCTGGAGCCTTCATGGATGGACACGTCTAATGTAAATCGATGGCAGCACACAAGGGGCTTGAATTTTCGAGTTCACCCTGTAGATTTTGCAGTGACGTAGTGTCCCCATGAGTGACAGAACACTGAGCCAATCACGGAGCAACTAGAGAACATTACCAACCCCTAAGCTGTGTATTTTCCACTGGCTGCACCACCACCACAGAAAGCACTGAGCTAGGCTGAAACACCTGAATTTTGGAGCTGCCTTACTCAAGAATTTAAAAAATGGTTTGTTTGTATGCGGCTACATTAACTCAATAATCACATTGTTTGCAAATGGATATGTGACACTTTATCAATGCCAAAATAACATTCAAAACATGCTAAAAAAATAAATACAAATATATGTATACAGTATATATACACTACCATTCAAAAGTTTGGGGTCACTTAGAAATGTCCTTGTTTTTGAAAGAAAAGCTATTTTTTTTACCATTAAAATTTAAATTAAATTTAAATTAAAGTTGTAAATGACTATTGTAGCTGGAAACAGCTGATTTGTTATAGAATATCTACATAGGCGTACAGAAGCCCATTATCAACAACCATCACTCCTGTGTTCCAATGGCACGTCGTGTTAGCTAATCCAAGTTTATCATTTTAAAAGGTTAATTGAGCATTAGAAAACCCTTTTGCAATTATTTTAGCACAGCTGAAAACGGTTGTTCTGATTAAAGAAGCAATAAAACTGGCCTTCTTTAGACAAGTTGAGTATCTGGACCATCAGCATTTGTGGGTTTGATTACAGGCTCAAAATGGCCAGAAACAAAGCCCTTTCTTCTGAAACTCGTCAGTCTATTCTTGTTCTGAGAAATGAAGGCTATTCCATGCGAGAAATTGCCAAGAAATTGAAGATCTCGTACAGAGCTGTGTACTACTCCCTTCACAGAACAGCGCAAACTGGCTCTATTCAGAAAGAAAGAGGAGTGGGAGGCCCAGGTGCACAACTGAGCAAGAGGACAAGTACATTAGTGTCTAGTTTGCGAAACAGACGCCTCACAAGTCCTCAACTGGCAGCTTCATTAAATAGTACCCGCAAAACACCAGTCTCAATGTCAACAGGGCAATTGTAAGCAATCAAAACTTTGTGGGTGGAGCCTCCCGAGTGGCGTAGTGGTCTAAGACAATGTATCGTAGCGCAAACTGCATTGCTATAAATGCTAGTTCAATAGCATTGCCGACCGGAAGACCCATGAGGCGACGCACGATTGGCCCAGCATCGATCGAGTTAAGGGGAGGGTTTGGCTGGCCGGAATGTCCTTGTCCCATCGCGCTGTTGCGACTCCTATGTCAGCGTGCATGCCCCAGCGGTCACCAGGTGTACATTGTTTCCTCCGACATAATGTTTTTTGGGTGGATGGGTATAATTTGTATGCATCAAATGTACAATTGTAATATTTAAAATGAATAAATCGGGTTATTTTGTATACATTTATTTAAATTTGCATTGGGCTGCTTCTGGGGGTATTCTGGTAAGATGCCGGCAAAGTCGACTGAATTCCGGTAGACGGAAATGGCCCAATGTACTTGGGCTGATTTGTCATTCATTTTGATTCCGGGCCGAGTCCGACACCCGATTCAATCAGTTCCGGCCTCACATAAGAGGGCCGCTTTCCTCGTTGCAAGCTGTGTTTTTTATGGCCTACGCTCTGCCTGGGGCAATGGGCCTAAGTAAGTAAGTATTTTGTTATCATCAAAATCATAAACTGTTTCATTTGAATTTCTAGTAGCCTGAATCATTTATTGCACAACTGGTTGAAATCAAATTACATGAAAATCAGATCCCTGCTCAACTTACAATATGTCTAACAAGATAAATATTCAGGCTGTAGTATAGTTTTCTATCCATTTGGGGGCAGTATGTCCCAATTTGATCATACCTTTTTTATGCGTCTTCAACACCCTCTTCTGGTGGTAGACTCAGTGTGACTTTAGTAAGGCAGTAGTAGAAACTGACAAGCGAGGCTATAATATAAGAAAGACCATCTTGTTGACATTCATTCATCCAGTGTCCCTAGACAATTTCCCTGTATAAATTAAAATAGCTTTTCTAAAAGTGGCACTACTATAGTGATTCATGTACCAATTGAAAATTGGGCCTAGGCTGTGAGGAGACACTCCTCAACACATTTCCAAGAAAATCTATTCCAAGCAATCTATTCCCCTTCCAATCGTAAATGGGATGGTGGTAGGCCTATGCCCTGAGATTTCCAACTGAATTTGATAAACAAACTGCAAGATTTAGGCTGCTGGCAGGTGAATGATCCCCCTCGCCCCCATTGTGAAATACAAAAACAGAGAGTCTAGCGTCTTCCAACCAAAATAAGTTTGGGTGATTCTTTCCTATATTATGTCTGTCTGTAGGCTACTGATGTTGAACTTCTCTCCATTGTAACCCCACTTACCTTGGCAAGACCTTTGCAAAAAACTAGTCAAGTCTCCACACTTTTTGCAGTTGACTTCCACAAAGTTGCAATGGTATCTGCACTGTGGTCTCTTGACAATCATGGGCATTACATGACTGTGTGTATAGTCAGTAATGCTTCTGCTGTTGGTGAACCGTCATGGGGGATTGTTATCAATACCAAATGTCATGGAGTTATTTTTCAGTAATATCCATATATTCACATACATACAGTATGTGCATTATAATTCAATACATCTGAAACAGTGGACTGACTATTAGTTTATTGGTTTATTCGGATCCCCATCAGCTTTTGCCGAAGCATCAAGTATTCTTCCTGGGGTCCACACAAAAACCTAAAACATGACATGTAACACTGATAGACAAGAACAGTCACACAAATAAAAAAAATACAGCAATATACAAACAATACAACTAAAGAATAATGTGTGGGTGATAGTGTGTCAGTGTGTCGTTTCACAGTCCCTTTTGTGCCATGAGTTGTTTTATCAATTTGTTTTATGTAATTTTGCTGTTTGCTTGTGTAATTGGAGATGGACGGGAGTTCCGTGCGATCTTGGCTCTGTATAATACTGTGCGTTGCCGTGAAGTCATTTTGGACATGAGGACTGTGAAGAGACCCCTGGTGGCATGTCTTGTGGGGTATGTATGTTTGTCTGAACTGTATGTTGTTTAATTATGAAAACTATCTCGAATTTTCATTACAGTAGTATTTCTCATAAACACTTGAAGAGAAGCAGTTAATCTCTAGTTACCCCTTAACCAGAAAAGACTGACATGTTGTTGATGTTAGTTCTGTATGTGCAGTTAAGGGACTAAGCCAAAGAAAACGGTATGCAATCAGAGATTATCAGTATTTCTGTTACTTGTTTTTGAAATGTCATTTCAATTACTTCTGAGTATTTTGTCATTTGTATACACTGGACTGAACTACATTCCAATGTATTTTAGTGACAAGATACTTTTGAGAGTTGTAAATAGTATTTTCGAAATATATATATATTTTTTTTTTATCGGTTCACCATTATGTGGCCCCCTTTCATCCTACGTTTGGTATCAGAAGTCTGATGTCACCATGATGTGATAAGATCGTCTGCTAAATACTAAATATACAAATTATTATTAAAATGTTTGTAAAAATTTCAAAGCATGCTGAGTATTATTCTAACGAGCTCCACCTCGAAACAAGGTTTTGTCTAGATGAGATACAGCTTTTGGAAAAATTTACTTTTCGCACCACAGGTTTAGAGAATTAGGTTAAGCTGTATCCCATCTAGACATGCCTCTGAAACAATGGCAATAATAATACCCAGTGTGCTTTGCAGTTCAATTTGGTATGTTCATTTTTACATTTACATTTTGGTCATTTAGCAGACACTAAGGTAGTTAAACAACACTTACAGTATGACAGTCATAGCAAGTAAAACATTTCTGTAAACGTTATTGAGAATGTTGTTGCTGTTCGGGCCAGCTACTTGCAAATGTATTTCTGTAATACAAAATACTTGTAATTTAATTAAATCAAATCAAATTGATTTATATAGCCCTTCTTACATCAGCTGATATCTCAAAGTGCTGTACAGAATCCCAGCCTAAAAACCCAAACAGCAAGCAATGCAGGTGTAGAAGTACGGTGGCTAGGAAAAACTCCCTAGAATGGCCAAAACCTAGGAAGAAAGGCTATGAGGGGTGGCCAGTCCTCTTCTGGCTGTGCCGGGTGAAGATTATAACAGAACATGGCCAAGATGTTCAAATGTTCATAAATGACCAGCATGGTCAAATAATAATAATCACAGTAGTTGTCGAGGGTGCAGCAAGTCAGCACCTCAGGAGTAAATGTCAGTTGGCTTTTCATAGCCGATCATTAGGAGTATCTCTACCGCTCCTGCTGTCTCTAGGGATTTAAAAACAGCAGGTCTGGGACAGGTAGCACGTCCGGTGAACAGGTCAGGGTTCCATAGCCGCAGGTAGAACCGTTGAAACTGGAGTAGCAGCACGGCCAGGTACTCCAGATATAACAAACTGACCCTAGCCCAAAGACACATAAACTACTGCAGCATAAATACTGGAGGCTGAGACAGAGGGGTCAGGAGACACTGTGGCCCCATCCGATGATATCCCCGGACAGGGCCAAACGGGAAGGATATAACCCCACCCACTTTGCCAAAGCACAGCCCCCACACCACTAGAGGGATATCTTCAACCACCAACTTACCACCCTGAGACAAGGCAGAGTATAGCCCACAAAGAATAGCCCATTCAATACATTTCTAAATACAAGTATGTTGTAGTTTAATTTGATACATTGATCTTTATGGTATTTTTGTATTGTATTTTGTAATTGTATTTAGTCATTTTTGCCCATCCCTGGTTGCAATGATGTCATTTCGAGAAAGTAATTTCATTGATCGCCTTTATCGTTGTCCATTTGTACAGTATGGTGCAAATGGACAAAGATAAAGGGGGGGTCTAATGCAGACAATGCATTTTTTTGTTTTCATGTTTATCTGCACAAGAGGATTACATAATAATTACATAATATATAAATACATTAAAATGTACCATTTCATTAAGACACAATCGTTAAATTGAACAATTGTGGGACAAAAGGTGATTAAATATCTGTGCCATGTGATTGTTGCATTGATGTGTTCAGAGGAGATGCAATGTCTCATTCCAGGACAACCCTGAAAGATAGTCTAAGCTGTATCGTATTGGTCCCAAGGCTGATCAGAATCTCAAACCTCTTATCAGGTGATTCACCCAGTTAGCTCATTAAGATGGCTGAGAGGAGTTGATGGACCATGTGATGTCTGTCTGCTTCAGCTCTTCTCTCACCAGAGATCTAGTCCTTTCCCTCTTATTAGTTGGCGCTAAAACTATGTAATTGCATGGCAATTATTACCAGGTACTGTGTAATTGCAGTCTACAATAGGGACACATAGTGCTTTCAAAAATGTTTAATCAATATGAAATCAGCAAACAATGGAATATTGCTGTGTAATCAAGCAGTAACTGTGAGGGAAAGTGCACAATTAAGTGTTACACAAGCCACAATCGGTATTGTCAGTTCCATGTAATCATGAATGCAGTTGTTTATTACACTGTGCCTTTCTATCTAGCTCCAATGCAGATACATGGATTCAACAGAACTTAATTGGAATAAAATACAAATTATTAATGTATATATTTAATTAATTGTGCACAGCTTTGTGCACAGCCTCTGATTTAATCAAACCTTGCATTATAACATTAATGTTATATATGTATCCCATAAATCTCATCCTACATGCAATCATTTCAAGGGACACATCGGGGTTTTGGCAAGGAAGCCCTTTATCGACTTGCCCAGGGTCAGATGAACTCATGTATTCCATGTTTATGTTTCTGCATCCAGTATGAAGAAAGTTAGTGGTAGTTTCATGAGCCAATGCTAACTAGCGTTAGCGAAATGACTGGAAGTCTATGGAATCACCTAACATGTTAGCAGTAACCATAGACTTCAAATCATTGCGCTAACACTAGTTAGCAATTGCGCTAACGCTAGTTAGTAACTGGATGCAGACACAAGTTCATCTGACTCTGGGGAAGTAGATAAATGGCTTCATAGTCAAAATCCTGAAATGTCCTTTTAATAGATCAGACTTTCTCACATCACCAGTGGTCTTGTATGAGATCAAAGTTTCACGGCGGCATTAGACTAAGATACAGTGGCATAGTATAGAGTACAGTATATACATATGGGATGGATGATGCAATATTTACAAACAATTAAAGTGACTAAGATACAATAGAATAGTGTGGAGTACAGTTTATACATATGAAATTAGTAATGCAAAATATGGAGACATTATTAAAGTGGCTAGTGTTTCATTTCCTTAAAGTGACCAGTGATTCCTAATCTATGTCTATAGGCAGCAGCCTCTAATGTGCTGGAGATGGATGTTTAACAGTCAGTGGTGTAGTCTAGAATACAATACAGTATAGACATATGAAATGGGTGATATGTAAACACAATTTGTAAACACAATTTAAAAGTGACTAAGATACCGTGGAATAGTGTGGAGTGCGGTATATACATATGAGATGAGTAACGCTAGATACGGAACATTATTAAAGTGACCAGTGATTCCTAATCTATGTCTATAGGCAGCCGCCCCTGATGTGCTAGTGATGGCTGTTTAGCAGTCTGATGGCCTTGAGATAGAAGCTGTTTTTCAGTCTCTCTGTCCCTGCTTTGATGCACCTGTACTAACCTCGCCTTCTGGATGATAGCTTGGTGAACAGGCAGTGGCTCGGGTGGTTGATGTCTTTGATGAACTTTTTTGTCTTCCTATGGCATCGGGTGTTGTAGGTGTCCTGGAGGGTGGGAAGTTTGCCCGTGGTAATGCTTTGGGCAGACCGCACCATCCTCTGGAGATCTTTGCAGTTGTGGGCGGTGCAGTTGCCATACCAGGCGGTGATACAGCCCAACAGGATACTCACAATTGTGTATCTCAAATCAAATCAAAATCAAATGTATTTGTCACATACACATGGTTAGCAGATGTTAATGCGAGTGTAGCGAAATGCTTGTGCTTCTAGTTCCGACAATGCAATAATAACCAACGAGTAATCTAACCTAACAATTCTAAAACTACTACCTTATACACACAAGTGTAAAGGGATAAAGAATATGTACATAAAGATATGAATGAGTGATGGTACAGAACGGCATAGGCAAGATGCAGTAGATGGTATCGAGTACAGTACTGTATATACATATGAGATGAGTAATGTAGGGTATGTAAACAATGTGGCATAGTTTAAAGTGGCTAGTGATACATGTATTACATAAAGATGCAGTAGATGATATAGAGTACAGTATATACATATACGATGAATAATGTAGGGTATGTAAACATTATATTAAGTAGCATTGTTTAAAGTGGCTATCTGTAAAAGTTTGTGAGGGTTTTAGGTGTTAAGCCACATTTCTTTAGCCTCCTGAGGTTGAAGAGGTGCTGCTGCATCACTCCTATCAAATCGCATCGAGAGCATACGTCATTAACAGAAACATCTTGAATTGTTGCATCTCGTTGTGTTGTCCTCCGGTGGATAGTTAGCTAGCTAAAATTGTCGCTTTCCTAAATTAGCCATGGATGGAGATAGGGATCTGGACTTGTGGTTTTACTTAATTCTCCATACTGGCCAATGATTATAATGGCGATTCTGATCCAACCATTAGTTCATATATTGTGTCCATGGCGTGAGAGGACGAACAAAAAATGAAAGCATGTACTGTATGAGAGAGTGATAGACCGTTTCGTCAACATGAAAGAGGAGGATGGCGCTAGCATTTCTCTACAAGTAGGGTGAGGGTGAGCTTTCTGGACTTCACGGGATAGAGGTTCTCTCTGGTTTTGTGATGAAACAAATGTGTGTCTTATTGTCTCAGGCTTTAGGCCTATACTGTATATCACCGTCGCAAGGCATATGAACTAACAGGTTATAGAGCAAACAACGCAATTATCACAACACATAGGTTGTAATATGTTATTTTTTTCTGGCTTCCCCAGTGATTTTACCCAAGCACCGCTGATGGAAGCACCGTAAGTGAAGATTGTATGTGCGTGTGTGTAGAGTCAATATAAATGTGTGTGCATGTTCTGTGTGTGTTGGAGTGTCAGTGTGTGTGAGTGTGTAGAGTCCTGTGAGTGTGCATAGAGACAGTGCAATAATACATATAAATACAAGGGTCATCTCAGATAGCACATGTAGCCATTTTGTTAACTATTTAGCAGTCTTGGGGATAGAAGCTGTTGGTGTCAGACTTGATGCACCAGTACCGCTTGGCGTGCGGAAGCGGAGAGAACAATCTATGGGTGGCTGGAGTATTTAACGATTTTCCGGGCCTTCCTTTCACACTGCCTGGTATAGAGGTCCTGGATGACAGAGAGCTCGGCCTCAGTATTGTTCTGGGCTGTCCACACCAAACTCTGTGGTGCCATGTAATCGAGGGTGGTGCTGATGCCTTACCAAGCAGTGATGCAGCCAATCAAGATGCTCTCAAGGGTGCAGCTATAGAACATTTTAAGGATTTGAGGGCCCATGCCAAGCTTTTTCAACCTCCTGAGGGGAAAGAGGCGGTGTAGCGCCTTCTTCACGACTCTGTGCGTGTGTGTGGGCCATTTTAAGTTCTTAATGATTTGGAGCCTGAGGAACTTGAAGCTCTCGACCCGCTCAAATGCAGCCCCGTCGATGTGGATGGGGCTTGCTCGCCCCACAGTTTCATGTAGTCCACGATCAGCTCCTTGGTCTTACTGACATTGAGGGAGAGGTTGTTGTCCAGGCATCACACTCCCAGTTAACTGTCTTTCTCCCTGTAGGCTGTCTCATCGTCGCTGGTGATCAGGCCTACCATATCATGTCATCAGCAAACTTGATGATGGTGTTGAAGTGATGCGTGGTTATGCAGTCGTGGGTGAACAGGGAGTACAGGCGAAGAATAAGCACACACACACCTGCCCCCGTGTTGAGGACGAGATGTTGCTTATCCTCACTATCCGATGTCGGCCAGTCAGGAAGTGCAGGATCCAGAAGCAGAAGTAAGTATTCAGTCCCAGGGTCCTAAGCTTGGTGACAAGCTTGGAAGGGGACAATGATGTTGAACATTGAGCTGTAGTCAATGAACAGCATTCTCACATATGTATTCCTCTTATCTAGGTGGGTGAGTGCAGTGTGAAGTGCAATTGAGATTGCGTCGTCTATGGATCTGTTCGGGCGGTACGCAAATTGGAGTGGGTGTCTGGGATGATGGAGTTGATGTGTGCCATAACAATCCTTTCAAAGCGCTTCATGATTACAGATGTGAGTGCTACAGGGTGGTAGTCATTGTGGTATGAAGCCTTAGAGTTCTTGGGAACAGGAATGATGGTTGTCATTTTAAAACATGTGGGGATTACAGACTGGGACAAGGAGAGGTTGACAATTACCGTGAATATGCCTGCCAGCTGATCTGCACATGTTCTGAAAATGTGCCCTGTGTTCCACTCTGCGTTAGTAAGTTAGCTATTGGTTTGAGTCTGAAATGGGGAATTGTATTTGAACGGTTTGAATATAATTATTCGTCAAATCCATGAGAGAAAAGTAAAACAGAAAAATATATTCTTGTCTCCTAATTTCTGCTGGTTAGCCTAGTGTCTGCAAAGGTTATTACATTGTAACTACATAGTAATTACAAGTATGTGTGACTACATGTGTACATTGTTCATACATTACACTTGATTTGGTAGAGCCTTTAACCCAGGTCTTAAAGGTACACTACGCAGAAATCGCTTTGGCATAATTTCCGTTATTTCCAATATAATTTTGTTATTTTATTGTATTTATACTATTTCCTTTTCTTATATGCTTCTTTTTTGTTACTTTTTACCTCACACATTCTTAGGAAAGGGCTTGTAAGTCAGCATTTCATGGTAAAGTCTACACCTGTTGTATTCGTCGCATGTGACAAATAATGTTATTTGATATGGAATAACCTAAAGCAAATAACACATTATTTGTTCCAATTGTGTAATAGCCAAGACTGCTACCACCCTATTAGCATGTAATTACATAGCAATATCTATGTAACTACAATGTTATTACAGTTATTACTGTGTAGTTACATAGTAATAAGGGCAACTTAATGTAAAGCGTTAGCCAGATGTCTTTAGTTTTCTTATCCAACCAAAAATCATAGCAACAGGAATAAATAGGTCAGGTCCTGCATATAACCAAAAATAAAAACATAATCGGTTAGTTTCTGCATGACATGAGTAGCTACTGCCAGTGTGCTTGTTTGTTGTGACTAACACTAATCCATTTAAAGACTTTCTAAAAATGTTCCTTCAACATGAACTTTCTGGACCCCAAATGAAAGTCAAGGAGTACGCTTCTGTTTGCATATTCAATCTGTTGATTAATTCAAAGGTGTAATTAATGGGGGAAATTATAATATATATATTTATTCTGATCAACAGATGACATTACAGTGATACTGTAACACCTGTGACTCCCTAAATTATGACCATACAATCTTCCCTAAGTGACTGTCAGGTAATGTGAAATGACATCCATCTTTGTAGTTGCCCACGTCGGCCATGATTTGAGGATAACACAGTGATAACACAGGAAAACACAGTGCCACCAACGCGGCCAGCTACCAAGGACTGTGGGCTCTCCTACTCCATCGCCAATGTGAGTAAGACATTTAAGCATGTTAACCCTCGCAAGGCTGCCAAGCCAGACGGCATCCCTAGCCGTGTCCTCAGAGCATGCACAGACCAGCTGGCTGGAGTGTTTACGGACATATTCAATCTCTCCTTATCCCAGTCTGCTGTCCCCACATGCTTCAAGATGGCCACCATTGTTCCTGTACCTAAGGTAACTGAACTAAATGACTACCTCCCCGGAGCACTCACTTCTGTCATCATGAAGTGCTTTGAGAGACTAGTCAAGGATCATATCACCTCTACTTTACCTGACACCCTAGAAGACAAACTTCAATTTGCAGATGCACTCACACCTGCTTGCTGCCATTCCTGAGCAAGCTCTGTACTGGTGGTACCCCGATCCCGCAGCTGAACCAACTTTAGGAGACAGTCCTGGCGCTTGCTGGACTTTCTTAGGCACCCTTCTTCACAACAATTGAACCGCTCTCCTTGAAGTTCTTGATGATCCAATAAATGGTTGATTTAGGTGCAATCTTACTGGCAGCAATATCCTTGCCTGTGAAGCCCTTTTTGTGCAAAGCAATGATGATGGCACATGTCTCCTTGCAGGTAACCATGTTGACAGAGGAAGAACAATGATTCCAAGCACCACCCTCCTTTTGAAGCTTCCAGTCTGTTATTGGAACTCAATCAGCATGACAGAGTGATCTCCAGCCTTGTCCTCGTCAACACTCTGTCATGATGTTGCCCTCTTGGGGTACAGCAAGCCCCATACCCCTCTCCCCCTTGCCTCCTTCAACTAGGCTGCTGTGGTCAGAGAGAGGTCGTAAATTCCTGAGGAGATGATCTCCTCGTGGCCACACAGTATAGAGAGAGAGTGAAGTTTCATAGAGAACAAAGGAATTTCTTCCACCTCACAGAACTTGAGGTCCGAACAACGTTTACGTTCCGGAGAAGGTATAACAGATCGGTGAATAATCCAGCTACGAACTAGTCCGTTTGTTACAACTTGGGGAAGCTCATGGGAGAAGGTGTGGCCACATTACCATAACGCTGTATATATAATAGCCTCAGATATGAGGTTTACATCTAATTGTTGTATAAGATGAATGAGTGAGTATGATACTGTTTGTAAAATTGTGTAATGTGATTTTGGACTGTTTTATAAAGGAAACTCCAATTCCCTTTTGAGTTGAACTAAATCAGAGGACCGCCCATGAGGCCAGTTAGGGTCAGGCATCCTGGGACAGCCCCTTTTCTGCAATTCCGAATAAAACCCCAATCTTGAGAATTCCTCAAGTAGACCATGTTTCTCTCAATCACGGGAGGACAAAGGTTGCAGACCTTTGAAACTCCAATTCCCTTTTGAGTTGAACTAAATCAGAGGACCGCCCATGAGGCCAGTTAGGGTCAGGCATCCTGGGACAGCCCCTTTTCTGCAATTCCGAATAAAACCCCAATCTTGAGAATTCCTCAAGTAGACCATGTTTCTCTCAATCACGGGAGGACAAAGGTTGCAGACCATTGCTAAATCTTTTAACCATACCACGTGGTTAAACTCTTAGACTATCGATACCGACAGAATAAGAACAAGTCTTTGATATTAATTACTAGTCTGCAGCTAGGAATTCGGTATCATTGAACGCGAAGAACTACAACTGCCGAAACATCCATTCTACAACGACATGAATGAATGTCGCTCTGAACTATCCCCTCTAACCGAGAGAGAGAGAGAGAGAGAGAGAGAGAGAGAGAGAGAGAGAAACTTTTCAACAGCGATCAAGACGACACACTGAGCGTAAATATATACAGTATATTGATTGCAATTGTTTGCGAATGAGTGAGCGTTCATGTGCAAAGGATTAGCATTTAAATTGTTATAATTATCAACTCTGTAGTAACTTCTCAGCTGACCCCCACTCCCCTTTTTGTCCACCAAGCCGCAATATCGGTTTAGCCCACTAGGGCACATTTCCCTATCATTTCTTGTAACCATATTTACCTTGTTTGTTTATGCATTTCTGTGAATTACTTAGTTAGTAATAAATAAATTATTTAAGACAATTGATGTATGGACGACTCTTAGTAAAGACTGGATTCGTGCAGATAACCAACCATTTACGACGTTTGGAATGAGACTAACGTGAGGTAAAGTAAATAATTCATTAATCAGAAGACTATTGATCAGATATGAAAATATCTGAAAGGTTATATTGGGAAATTATAACTTTGTTATCTGAATATTTTCCTTGGTGCCCCGACTTCCTAGTTAATTACAGTTACATGACTAATCAGTTTGATCGCGTAATACTAATTACAGAGAATCTTTGATAAAACTAAGTCTTCAATGTAATGATAGTAAAGACACGACAACTCACACCTGTGTTAACGAGAGAATCACTGACATGATGTCAGCTGGTCCTTTTGTGGCAGGGCTGAAATGCAGTGAAAATGTTTTGTGGGGATTCAGTTCATTTGCATGGCAAAGAGGGACTTTGCAATTAATTGCAAATCATCTGATCACTCTTCATAACATTCTGTAGTATATGCAAACTGAGGCAGCAGACTTTGTGAAAATTAATATTTGTGTCATTCTCAAAACTTTTGGCAATGACTGTACATACATTGAAATCACTGGCCACTTTAATAATGGAACACTAATCACTTTAATAATGTACATATTTGCATTACTCATCTCATATGTATATACTGTATTCTATTCTACTGTATTTTAGTCTATGCCACTCCGAAATTGCTCTTCCAAATAATGTGTATCGTTGTGAAATTGATAGATTTTACTTGTTAGATATTACTGCACTGTTGGAGCTAGAAACACAAGCATTTCGCTACACCCGCAATAACATCTGCTAAACGTGCATGTGACCAATCAAATTTGATTTGATATTGTCCCTTTATTTGGTGGACTTTTCTGCCATCGAAAACACACTTAAACTAATTGAATTACTTACTTATTGACACAGACATACACCAACAAACACACAGCACATGCACAATCACTCACACACTAACTCTCCCACACATTCTCCTACTGCAGGGGCACACATTTTCCTGGCAGATGTCGCTGATGGCAGTGGTAGATAATCCAGGATCCTGGTTTTGATACAAGTTGGATTTAGCCATGGCCATGATAGCAACATCTGTCAGGATGCTGCAGTGATCTTCCAAACACACACAGAGCAACAGCACAGGATATTGTACATTTCCATTCTGGTAAAAGAGGGGCAAGACCTACTACCCAGAATCAAGATTTGTGGTAAGTTTATGGAAAATTGATGGGTTCCGATGTTTCATGGACAAGAATAACTACTTTATCTAAGGTTGTCTCACGACAAGAACATTTATTGTCGTAATGTTTGGCAAAAAGAGCTATGGTTGGTTATATTTTATAATCTAGAAACCTATATGCTATTTTACAAAATGTACATTTATTGAATGTGGTGATTGAATATTTTTGCAATACATATCATGTTATGTTTCATACATGATATACATGATTATATCCAGTACCAGTCATAAGTTGGGACATACTGTACCTACTCATTCAAGGGTTTTAACACATGGAATCTCTTTAAAAAAAATCTAGTTTTTTACTATTATCTTTGCATACATTGCAGACATCAAAACTATGAAAACTAACTCATCCCAAACAATCTCAATTGGAATTGTGGAGGCCAGGTCAGTAACTCTCCTTAAAATAGCCCTTCCACAGCCAGGTTTTTTGGAAAAAAAATCTAGATATATTTTAGATTTGAGATTCCTTGAATTCTAAATAAATCATAGACAGTGTCAGCAGCAAAGCACCCCCACACCATTTCCTCCATTGGTGGGAACCACACGACAGCTTTGCATTGGACTCTCAAATTCATGACAAAGGACAGATTTCCACAGCTTTGCATATTATTATTTTTGTCCTTTAGTTGTGGTTTCTTTGCAGCAATTCGACCATGAAGGCCTGACTCACGCAGTCTCCTCTGAACAGTTGATGTTGAGATGTGTTTGTTACTTAAACTATGTGAAGCATTTATTTGGGCTGCAATCTCAGGTGCAGTTAATTCAAATGAACGTATCTGCAGCAGAGGTAACTCTGGGTCTTCTTTTCCTGTGGTGGTCCTCATGAGAGCCAGTTTCATCATAGCACTTGATGGTTTTTGTGGCTGCACTTGAAGAAACGTTCAAAGTTCTTGACATTTTCCGGATTGACTGACCTTCATGTCTTAAAGTAATGATGGACTGTCGTTTCTCTTTGCTTATTTGAGCTGCTCTTGACATAATATGGCTATCTTCTGTATACCCCCCTACCTTGTCACAACACTACTGATTGGTTCAAACACATTAAGAAGGAAAGAAATTCAACAAATTAACAGGTCACACCTGTTAATTGAAATGCATTCCAGGTGACTACCTTATAAAGTTGGTTCAGAGAAAACTTTTTTGGTTACTACAAGAATCGATGTGTGTTATTTCATCGTTTTGATGTCCACAATGCAAAAAATAGTAAAACCCTTGAATGAGTAGCTGTGTCCAAACGTTTGACTGGTACTATATATAATCATGTACACTGCTCAAAGGGAACACTTAAACAACACAATGTAACTCCAAGTCAATCACACTTCTGTGAAATCAAACTGTCCACTTAGGAAGCAACACTGATTGACAATAAATGTCACATGCTGTTGTGCAAATGGAATAGACAACAATTGGAAATTTTAGGCAATTAGCAAGACACCCCCAATAAAGGAGTGGTTCTGCAGGTGGTGACCAAAGACCACTTCTCAGTTCCTATGCTTCCTGGCTGATGTTTTAGTCACTTTTGAATGCTGGCGGTGCTTTCACTCTAGTGGTAGCATGAGACGGAGTCTACAACCCACACAAGTGGCTCAGGTAGTGCAGCTCATCCAGGATGGCACATCGATGCGAACTGTGGCAAGAAGGTTTGCTGTGTCTGTCAGCGTAGTGTCCAGAGCATGGAGGCGCTACCAGGAGACAGGCCAGTACATCAGCAGACGTGGAGGAGGCCGTAGGAGGGCAACAACCCAGCAGCAGGACCGCTACCTATGCCTTTGTGCAAGGAGGAGCAGGAGGAGCCCTGCAAAATGACCTCCAGCAGGACACAAATGTGCATGTGCCTGCTCAAACGGTCAGAAACAGACTCCATGAGGGTGGTATGAGGGCCCGACGTCCACAGGTGGGGGTTGTACTTACAGCCCAACACCGTGCACGACGTTTGGCATTTGCCAGAGAACACCAAGATTGGAAAATTCGCCACTGGCGTCCTGTGCTCTTCACAGATGAAAGCAGGTTCACACTGAGCACATGTGACAGACGTAACAGTCTAGAGACGCCGTGGAGAATGTTCTGCTGCCTGCAACATCCTCCAGCATGACCGGTTTTGCGGTGGGTCAGTCAAGGTGTGGGGTGGCATTTCTTTGGGGGGCCGCACAGCCCTCCATATGCTCGCCAGAGGTAGCCTGACTGCCATTAGGTACCGAGATGAGATCCTCAGACCCCTTGTGAGACCATATGCTGGTGCGGTTGGCCCTGGGTTCCTCCTAATGCAAGACAATGCTAGACCTCATGTGGCTGGAGTGTGTCAGCAGTTCCTGCAAGAGGAAGGCATTGATGCAATGGACTGGCCCGCCCGTTCCCCAGACCTGAATCCAATTGAGTACATCTGGGACATCATGTCTCACTCCATCCACCAACGCCACGTTGCACCACAGAGTGTCCAGGAGTCGGCGGATGCTTTAGTCCAGGTCTGGGAGGAGATCGCTCAGGAGACCATCCGCCACCTCATCAGGAGCATGCCCAGGTGTTGTAAGGAGATCATACAGGCACGTGGAGGCCACACACACTACTGAGCCTCATTTTGACTTGTTGTAAGGAAATTACATCAAAGTTGGATCAGCCTGTAGTGTAGTTTTCCACTTTAATTTTGAGTGTGACTCCAAATCCAGACCTCCATGGGTTGATAAATTTGATTTCCATTGATAATTGCTGTTTGATGTTGTTGTCAGCACATTCAACTATGTAAAGAAAAAAGTATTAAATAAGAATATTTTGTTCATTCAGATCTAGGATGTGTTATTTTAGTGTTCCCTTTATTTTCTTGAGCAGTGTATATCACTTTTTTGGTTACTACATGATGTCTATGTGTTATTTTGTAGTTTTGATGTCTTCACTGTTACTTTACAATGTAGAAAATAAAAACTTGAATGAGTAGGTGTGTCCGAATGTTTGACTGGTACTATATATGATGTAGACATAGTAGTCCTCTAAAACTGGAACATTATTTTAAATCTTAAACAAATACTGAAAAAATTAACACTGTACCGAGCATTTAAGTCAGTGCAATTGTTCTTAGTAGTTAATAATTCAATAGAGCATCATAATTCACAGTAAACTATTGCTCAACAATCTTTTAGAGATGATCATTATACTGTCTTGAGCATTTACATTGCATTCTATGCAAGTGCACACAGACGTGAATACATTTAGATAAACATTTGAATTAAAGTACATCAGATAGCCAGTCTGAATAAAACAATGTACATTTTGGATTCTGTTGTACTCATGTTTGCCAAATTAGCATATTGACAGGTGTACAACATTTCAAGCAATTTTATATGTATTGTCAGATTTTGACAGATGTTATTTGACAGATGTTATATTTTTACAGGAGAAAATGCAAATCCCAAACCAATAAAAAAATATTAAAGGAAGTATGTGAGTAGATCAGTAATTATCAAAAGTGTTTACAGAAGTAGAACACACTATACAACCTCCTTTTGCCATCACAAATCTGAAATGTTACGCTTGCTAGTCAGTGACTCAGCTATAGATGGTTAATGAGACATCACCGACGTCACTAAAGTATGAATTCATAGTTATTATTAGTGGGTAGATCAAAACACTTGGCAGCAGAAGAGAAAATGCATAGCTTTCATTTGTAAACATCCTTTCACATGGCTTCTGCATGCGCTCCTTAATGGGTTCATCTTTTCAAGAGCATGAATAAGATTACGTGAGATGTCCAGTTCATCATATTTTCTTGTAGGAAAGGTCTAAGCCTCTCAGTGAGCAGTGCTTTACTCAGTTTGATTCACTTTGAATGCAAAGCATGATCTGTGAATGACGTCAGTCAAATAAACGACAGTATCTGAAATGTTACTTTTAAATCTGAATTTATTCTTGAAACAAATGTTTTAATTGTTGAAAGCATGATGTTGTTGATGTTATATCAATATGACATCATATACTGTAACCTGGCTGCTGCCAAACTTGCCTGCATGATAATTGCATAAACATTATGCAACTAATGTATAACTAAACCAGATCTGCAAGAAATTATTCCTTTGGATATGATCTGAGTGGCTGAAGTAGAACATCTAAGTGATAAATTATTGGACAAATTACAGGGGAACACATTTCTAGCAATGCCTGGACAGTATAAGTAAACCAATATTGGCCATCAACAGGATTTGGATCAACAGGATCAACAGGAATTGGAGACAAGTCAATATGTAAAAGATTGCGACTGTTTAGTGCAGTAGGCTGTGTGTTTTATTGGCAAGCACAAGATGTACCAAAAGCCCTTTGTTTGCGCATGTAACCTAATCTATTCCAATATGAATCACCCCAGCCCAGGCAAACAGCAAGGAACCTTTTGTAACATTTGAAGACCATGCATCTTTAACAGGTCAACATCATTTATAGGATTGAACAAATATTAAAGTACAAAAGCTTGTTTCGCAATTAATTAAGAATCTCAAGCTGTCCGTATCCAGCATTGGAAAAACATAGTTTTGTCTCACACACAATAACAATATCACACAATCACCAAATACATGAAGCTATATAATGTCATTTGTCTTTTACCTCAAAGTCATAAAGTTGTTGAACTCTTGTGAGCCCTGAGTTCCACTTTAAAATATTATTTTGAAAAGAATAGTGCTGCTGGATAGCACTTGATGGGGTTCAGGGGGCTGCACCAAATGATTGATGTATTATAATAATTGATTATGCTTATGTTTTATTAATAGAAGGGGAAGGGCAATAAGACCCCTCCCCCACTACATTTATAGGGTCCTGGACTGCAGATTAGCAATATATACATGCATTATAAGGTTTAATATTGTTCCACAGTTATTTTCTAGTCTCTGCTTCTTATAAGAAACGGTCTGAGAGATGTGTGAGTTATTGCAGTCAAAACAAGGTGTCTATCAAGGCTAAAAGAGATGCATAGACACAGAACTCTGCAGGGGAGTGAAAGAGATAAGAGACAAGTCATACCACTATAAAGCAACTTGGGGAGTGGAAAATTACTGCTGAGCCCTTAGAAAACACTGGAACTATTGTTTGCTCCTGCAAGTTTGTATAACTGTATATGCATGGGCTTGGTCTCATGAGTAGAAGGTGTTGACGAAGGCAGTTACATCACTAGGGGTTGACTGCAAGCATGTTAAAGCAACTTGGACCCTTTCCTTTTTGTAGAACTTACTCGGAAACATGCGTGCTATGTCTGCAATTGCATTAATAAATTAATGATTGATTTACTTAAAGATTTGTCTGATTACTGATTTCACCAAAAAGCAAATGATTGACAAGGAACAAGGAACCTACCCCAACACACTCAATCATGCAATTTACCAGCTTTACCTCAGATAAATGGTCTCAATAGCTTCATTAAGAAGGCAATCCAAGGCCATAAGAGGAAATAGAATGAAGGAGGGGTCGGCCCATGGCGTCCTCAGGAAACCTGTGAATTGCATTAGTAACAACAGGGGTGTTTATCTATGGCAGCACCTGGGAGCTGTTCTATGCTGAGAAACGAGTTTGGTTCTTTCTGTATGCTTGACAGCTTGGTGTAATGACAGGAGTGACTTAGTCAGCTTTAATTGTAATCTTCTTGTGCCAGACTGCACACCTGCACTCTTCACACTTTCAGAAAAAAAGAGGAAGTCTAGACAAGATGGCTTCATAGTTCACTTAGATAAGGCCTGCCTTACTATCTTATTTGATGTGTTGATCTATTTGTTTGATATTTCATCAGCTCAGTTTGACATTGACTACCTGCAAGTGTGTTTTATTGGCTGTATTGAATTATTTATACAAATGATCTTATTAATATACTTCTATCATACATGTATTAAAGCTATAGTGATGTCTTTTCAGTATTGCTCACTGCTAAAACTGCAAAAAAAAAGTCCTGTTTGATGTAGACATCTTTTCATGTTTCAGAATGTGCTCATGAGTAATGGGGAAGACAGGCAGCAAAGTGCTGAGAGAGACATCTTTGGATGGAGTTCAGCCACAGCAGGTAAAGGCTTATATACAACACTACACACACTTCCTTAGTGGGAGACTGCAGGTCATTTGTGTGTCTGCGCTGGAGCTTATCTGACTCTGTGGCGCTTACTCACCACATCTCCTGACTCCGTTCAAATGGGACAGCTGCGTGTTCCACAGCCATCAACTGGTTATGCAATCAGGATCAACTCCAGATTACTTTCACACATTATCTCTTTCTGTAGCATCATTAGTCCTATGTATATCAGAATACATTACTGGGCCTACAATAATTCACTGCCTTCCACAGCTAACAAAACAGCCATCATTCTAGCTGAATTTAGAAAGATTGAATGATTCACTGAAAATGTGATGAAACTTAAGTCCTATCTATGAGAGATGGTAATTGCTGAGTAAGACAGGTTTTTGATGTTGGGCATTATATAAATTCTACTTTTTTCTGAACCTTGAGAAGTGCTTGAAATCCTTGATTCCTGCTTAGCTACTCTGTTTGGAAAGCCCATTCCCTGTTTAATCGAAACACAATTATCTATTTAATGAAAACAGCCAATCCCTGTTTAAACATTTTAAAAAACATTAAAATAATAAAGAAATATAAAAGAATACAACCATTCCTAATTGATTACAACAACATTCACTCATTTATTGATTATTGAGCTAAATCTAATGCAATCAGTCATTACTAGAGCTTGGTGCCTGTATTTAGTTTATATATATTGGTGATTACCTCTCCCTGCAGCCAAGCAGGACCGTAACCCTAGGAACACCTAGTCTGCCCTGAGCAGACTCAGGCCCACGATCTGCCCACTGACACCTGATACAATGACCTGAGGCCTGAGTCACACAAATAGATCAATGAATCAATGAATGAATCATAGCCAAGGAACATACACCCATACACTATGCATAGTTGTACTTTACAGGATGCAGCCTATGTGTACAGTGTGTATGTTATGTGACTGTTAGCTATGGAATAGAGAGAGTGAAGTTGTATTCCTTCCTAAGATGTCTCAGTCAGTGTCCTTCTCTTAACATATTAGTCCGATGGAGCGCTCTAACTCTGTGTGCCCATGTGATTTCCCTTGTCAACTCATGTTCCCTGCTAATGTGCCTCATGAGGCAAACATACCCTCCTCCTGTAAGGGTTGAGTAGACGCTATGTTTTTCAGCCGGGACTACTCGGTAGGTCCCAGCAGTGGCAGAAACTGGACTGAAGTGAATTGATTCGTGGGGGATTAGAGATTAAGATTTCCCCTCCCGCTCAGATGGGCTTTAGTGGAGTAAATCTGGGGATTATGATGTCAGAGGCCCGTGCTTGTCAGAGAGGAAATTTAATTGTCAGAGGAGTGCTGATGGCTAGGATTATGGCACGGCCAGTGAGGAAATGTAAGAATGGGAAGCCATGTCTGTGCCATAACCCTGTACAGTGAAACCTACAGGGAAGAACATCAACCACTATTGGAATTTGAGAGTTGGTGGTCCATGGCGCTGAGTGGATTGTTCAGATGCTTAGTCAGTGAGAGAGAGAGAGTTTTTTATTATCTTCTGCCTGCCCTTAATGCATCCATGTCAAGTGGTAAGTAGTCTTGATTGTGTTTATTATCTAAGTACTGTACGTACTATAATTCAGCAAGTTAGCTCACTAATGTTCTAAAATGACATATGCCACATGGTAAAACCCCTCGTTCCTGTTGATCTCTTCGCATTCTGAAAGCCCATTCCTAACCGTGTGTGTGTGTGTGTGCGCGCGCCCGCGCACGTGTATGTGGGCGTGCATGTTTCAGCCTGCCCCTGCTGCTGCTATTGAGGGGCTCACCAAGACCAAGAAGATGAAGGTGAAATGGACTCAGTTGGGCATGGTGTTCTTCCTGTTGCTCTCCCTGGTCATGACAGGATGTTTCCTCTGGCAGTACCAGCTGCCAAAGTTACTGCCAGGTAAGGCTCACTCCCTGCATTCAACCTTGTCCGTGAAAACATTAGTACCAAACTGAAAATAATGTCAGGAGCAAGCAATTCAACATATTATGTAGTGAACAGCATCAATTCACTCTAAACGTTTCAGCCTGTCAATCTCTTGGGGTTTTGTTACATTGTGTCTGAGGTAAATGGGTAAAGATTTCTCAAAGCTTATGAGAATATTAGTGGTTACAGTATCTTTACATGTAATCTCTCTTGGACAGATCTACAGAAACATAACTGGTACCATAGAATCTGTCAGGGAGGAATGGGATGTGTAGGATGAAAGCAGCAGAAATTCCGGTGTTTTGGTTTTTTGTTACTGGTTATTTAGACATGATTTTGCAGGCATTAGCATTGTTCAAATTTCAGGGAGGGAGGGGACATTTCACCCATAACTTGCAAAGAAAGAGGGTGGAGCTCCTTGTTGCGGTTCTGCTCATCTTTCTAGCATCTCATCATCTCTTCTATTAACACGCATGGATCCAGAACTTAATTGAGCAGCTGACCAATTTCCTGACACTTTAGTTCTGGGTTAACCGAGATTACAGTATGTAGCTCCTGCTTCCTCTGCATTAACGTTGACACATACAATCTGAGATTTTGCACACAAAGAAACGTCTAGAAATGAGTTAGAAAGTCAATTTGTTTTAGGGAAATAGAGAAAAGTTCCAACACATGGCAGTTCTCCCTTCAGAATGGATTTATTTGCCTGGAAGCCAGATGAGGATACATTGAAGTGCTTTCAAGCAAGTCATTACAGTTGTCTGAGGTGTGATTGTGAAATCCTATTAGCTGTTTTCTGTGGGTGGCCAATGGATTAGAGGGACAGTGCTTGAAATATGGATTTTAAGGTGAATAAAAGAGAAGAGCAGTTGTGGATGAAGTCAATCAAAATCATTCTGGTTTAATACAAGTTGCAACAGAGAGACAATATCCAGCATTACAGCAAAGAAAATGTCTAACTGGCCTCCACTATCAGCAGACAACTGTTCTGTGAACAAGGTCACTAAATCTTCTTAAAGACTCCAACTCAGACAGCAGGCTTAACCACTGTCTGCAGAGTTTACAAGAAAGTATACAGTTGAAGTTGGACGTTTACATACACTTAGGTTGGGGTCATTAAAACTCATTTTTCAACCACTCCACAAATGTCTTGTTAACAAACTATAGTTTTGGCAAGTTGGTTAGGACATTACTTTGTGCAATTTTTCCAACAATTGTTTACAGACAGTTTATTTCACTTATAATTCACTGTATCCCAATTCCAATGGGTCAGAAGTTTACATACACTAAGTTGACTGTGCCTTTAAACAGCTTGGAAAATTCCATAAAATGATATCATGGCTTTAGAAGCTTCTGATAGGCTAATTGACATCATTCGAGTCAATTGGATGTGTACCTGTGGATGTATTTCAAGGCCTACCTTCAAACTCAGTGCCTCTTTGCATGACATCATGGGAAAATGAAAAGAAATCAGCCAAGACCTCAGAAAATAAATTGTAGACCTCCACAAGTCTGGTTCATTCTTGGGAGCAATTTACAAACGCTTGAAGATACCACGTTCATCTGTACAAACAATAGTACACAAGTATAAACACCATGGGACCATGCAGCCGTCATACCGCTCAGGAGGGAGACGTGTTCTGTCTCCTAGAGATGAACGTACTTTGATGAGAAAAGTGTAAATCAATCGCAGAACAACAGCAAAGGACCTTGTGAAGATTCTAGAGGAAACAGGTACAAAAGTATCTATATCCACAGTAAAACGAGTCCTATATCGACATAACCTGAAAGGCCGCTCAGCAAGGAAGAAGCCACTGCTCCAAAACTGCCATAAAAAAGCCAGATCACGGTTTGCAACTGCACATGGAGAAAAATATCGTACTTTTTGGAGAAATGTTCTCTGGTCTGATGAAATAAAAATGGAATTGTTTGCCCATAATGACCATCGGATGAAAAAGGGGGAGGCTTGCAAGCCGAAGAACATCATCCCATCCTCGAAGCACGGGGGTGGCGGCATCATGTTGTGGGGGTGCTATGCCACAGGAGGGACTGGTGCACTTCACAAAATAGATGGCATCATGAGGGAAAAAATTATGTGGATATATTGAATCTCAAGACATCAGTCAGGAAGTTACAGCTTGGTTACAAATGGGTCTTCCAAATGGACAATGACCCCAAGCATACTTTCAAAGTTGTCCCTAAGCCATTTTGCTACAACAAAATCAAGGTATTGGATTGGCTAGCACAAAGCCCTGACCTCAATCCTATAGAAAATGTGTGGGCAGAACTGAAAAAGTGTGTGTGAGCAAGGAGGCCTACACACCTGACTCAGTATCACCAGCTCTGTCAGGAGGAATGGACCAAAATTCACCCAACTTATTGTGGAAGGCTACCCAAAACATTTGACCCAAGTTAAACAATTTAAAGGCAATGCCACCAAGTACTAATTGAGTGTATGAAAACATCTGACCAACTGGGAATGCGATGAAAGAAAGGAAAGCTGAAATAACTCATTCTGACACTTAAAATAAAGTGGTGATCCTAACTGACCTAAGACAGGGAATTTTTACTCGGATCAAATGTCAGGGATTGTGAAATACTGAGTTTAAATGTATTTGGCTAAGGTGTATGTAAACATCATACTTCAACTGTAACATCAGCACTTAAATAGGCCAAAGGTCTGTTTTAGAAGTAAAATGATCATCAGTAGTCAGTTACAACAGATAATTGCAGACTAACATGAGAAAATTACCTGACCAAACATGTCATTAACACTATGTTAGCATGGGGTTTTAACACGATATTTAAAATATATGGTTAACTCCGGTTTCTCCAAACAATGGAATGCCTATGTCAGCATCTCTCCGCTCGTATAATAATTTGTATTGCATATCATTCATAATCAACATTACAGTAGATAACAAAATCAAACACAGGAAATAATTAATCATAATTTCCCCCTACAGTGCACACAGTGAAGCAACCTACTGTCGTGCTAAAGGTGTTTTTAGATTGTCCGCCTATTTCTGATGACAGTGAGATACTACTGTACTTTCCCCTTAATTTACTCTTTGCTAAAAGTTTCTGTGGCAGCTATCTGAGAAAGTAATATTATAGAGAACTTCTAGAGAAATATAAAGTGTAGTCAATGGTTTTATTTTCCAAATTCATCTTTAACACTAGGCTTTATGTAACGGCTTTCTTCCTGGGAAGGATTGGCCGACCAAAAGCTTGGTTATAGTTCATGGTAATTTAATAAGGTAACTTAAACGTGAAAACCGAACCAGCCCTATCTGGTGCAGAAAACACAAAGACAGGAAACAACCACCCACAAATCCCAACACAAAACAGGCTACCTAAATATGGTTCCCAATCAGAGACCATGACTAACACCTGCCTCTGATTGAGAACCATATCAGGCCAAACATAGAAATAGACAAACCAGACACACAACATAGAATGCCCACCCAGCTCATGTCCTGACCAACACTAAAAACAAGGAAAACACAAAAGAACTATGGTCAGAACGTGACACTTTAGTTGCATTCTTTACTGAAGTGCTGCTTCTTACACTTGTACTCTTTCAGTTACACACCATGGCTGTATGATCTAGTACTGAATCTGAATTCATTAACATACTGTAGGCCCATGGGCCTGTTGACTATAGTAACTCTAGGAGCTATAAAGGCAAGATCTAATCCTGTGTAAATGAAAGTCTCCGTTAACTGCTCATTCGTAATTCACAGTGTGTTTGAAATTAATCACCTTTATGACTGTGTTTGTGTGCAAATTGGATCCTTTGTGGTAGCCTACAGACATGGGAACTCAGGTGATTAATGAAGTCCTGTGCAAGTCCATTATGGCACATTGTGTTCGTCTCCTTGTCATGTCATACATATTACTCCACCAACATCAAGTGTGAATTTCAATAAACGCCCAACTTCTTTCCCCTTCTTCCTATATCTGTCTCTGTCTCTCTGCCAGATGAAGGCATGGGAGGCAATGCCAAATCAGAACGGATGTGCCCACGCTTCCCTGAGCCTCTCCCCCTGGAACACCCTATCCCTACCCTGAAAGAGGCACTAGAAAAGGTAAGAGTTCCCTTGGGCCATTCAGACTATGCACATTCTGTCATGTCCAACTAAGAACAGGGAACATGTGTTAGTGATAAAGCTTTCTAACAATTTCCTAGACACACTCCCCCAGAGGGGTTGTATTACCACACAGAGAAATATGTTTGATAAAGAAAGTATGTTTGATAAAGAAGCCTCTGAGTTGGACGTGACCGGTTCCTGCATTAATATAACTCAGACAGTGAAGGGCATTCTACAAAACAGAGAGGAGAGGAGAGCAGTCCTACCAGTCCCAGCACATATCTATACAACATTGGAATCCTATTAACAATGTCCTCAGAATGACAAAACCACATTGGAACTCCTTGTATCTTTTATACTAACTGAATATCCCTGCATACATTAAGACATTACTACTTTGCACCTCATAAAAACAGAGAGACGTAATCTATAAGGTAGATTGTCATTCTGACTGTGTCCATTGTATGAAGTCATTCCATCTGCCTATTACCTGTGACAGTTAAGAATAATGTCAGTTCATTCAGCATCTGCCAAGCCTTGGCAGTAAATGCACCTCCATCACAACAAATCAATAGGAAGCAGTCTATTTTAGTCCACATAGTGCCTTAAAAAGTTTCAAGACCCAGGGTAACTTTTGAAAGTCTTGTTTCCTGAAAGTACAGTTCAACCTTGAGGGAGAGTCTCTGAATCAATTTGTTTCTCAGTAAGAATTTCTGTTTTGTAGTGTTTACAGCTGTAGTAGTCGATATAAATGCTCATAAGTGTTATGTTCTCACTCAGGTGGACACACTGCTGCGCCAGAGTGTCAACCCTGCCAGTCTTCCCTCTTTGTCGGCCATTGTGATTTTCAATGACACCGTTCTGTGGACTGGTAACTTTGGCAAGAGGAACGGAAGTGACCCACTCTCAGCTCCACCCAATGAATACACCATCTATAGGTAAGGAGCAGCTGAGATCTCAGGGCTCTTTGGGCCCTCCAGAGTGATGACCAAGACCGGTCTGTTCTTTTTGGTTCATTCATTATAAGCACCCTTAACCCTTTCTTATTAATTTCTTAATTTGGGGACATGCGTGTAATTCTGTTGTCCGATTGCATTAGCTTGCAATCATAGCACTATTACATTGTATGACGTATTACGTGCTCTGAGCATGTGAATGTCCTATCAGTCACAGCTTTCTTGCTGCTCTTGATAGAGGCATTGATGTCACACAGCAATTAGCCTCTGACACAGTTAGCCACTACAATGCACCGTCATGTACCAAAAAGCTGTAATAGGTATTCTGGCTTCAGAGTAAAGTTGTCAACACTGACCAACAGGAATCTATATTCACTGATGCATAGCTTCCAGTTAGAGTGATCATTACCGAATGAAATGAGAGCTGTTAAAGTCATGTGACTTTGCTTTAGGGCTTTACTTAAAGATAGACTCAGTGAGATGACTGCAACGAACAGCACCGGAGATATTTAAATGAGCGGCATGCAAGACTTCGCTCTCACACAGTCACACAGAGTATCTGTGCATGTGAACGAACGGGTGCGCTTCACGCTGCTACAATGTGGTACTTTAAAAAACATTTATTTTTATTTTTATTTTTTTAAACTATAGCTTTGGGACCAGCTTCAACGATTTTAGTTGTTGCGGACATTGACCCACTAAGGCTGTTTACACAGCCACTGTAAGAACCAAATCTGATTTTCTTTCTAAATCCAATCTTTTTTTCTGACTGTCCACACTATAGGTTTTAGATGTAACCCATATCAGATTTAGGCAATCACACAGATGTAGCCTCAATCACACTGAAGTATCACACAGATGCAATGCTCATTTCTTGTTACTGATCCTTTAACTTTTGAGGTGGTTGTCATGGTAACGGCAGGTCATGCGCAAAAAAAAACTTTATATGGCTGTTGTATAAATCAGAAGTGAAAAGATCAGATTCCATGTGTATTTTTTGCTGTTTACACATTAGCAATAGATCATATAGGTTTCAGATATGCAAATAATTGGTCAAATATTGGAATTGGGATGCCTGTGTAAACAGCCTACAGTATGTGTTTGCTTTTTGCAATGTCATGCAATGTCATCTCGGTGAGTCTACCTTTAATTTTGACACCTGTATTTGGGGAGTTTCTCCCGTTCCTCTCTGCAGCTCTGTCAGGTTGAATGGGGAGCGTTGCTGTACAGCAATTTTCAGGTCTCTCCAGAGAGGTTTGATCTGGTTCAAGTCCAGACTCTGGCTGGGTCACTCAAGGACATTCAGAGTCTTGTCCCGAAGCCACTCCGGCATTGTCTTGGCTGTGTGCTTAGGGTTGTTGTCCTGTTGGAAGGTGAACCTTCACCCCAGTCTGATATCTTGAGCGAGCTGGAACAAGTTTTCATGATGTATCTCTCTGTACTTTGCTCCGTTCATCTTTCCCTCGATCATGACTAGTCTCCCAGTCCCTACCACTGAAAACATCCCCATAGCTTGATGCTGTCACCACCATGCTTCACCGTAGGGATGGTGCAAGGTTTCCTACAGACGTGACACTTGGTATTCAGGCCTAAGAGTTCAATCTTGGTTTCGTCAGACGAGATAATATTGTTTCTCATGGTCTGAGAGTCCTTTAGGTAACTTTTAGCAAACTCCAAGCGGGCTGTCATGTGCCTTTGTCACGGTTGTGTAGAGAGACGGACCAAAAAGAAACAAACAATGAACCGTGACATCAGAGGTGCCACATGCACTAACTCAAAACAAGATCCCACAAAACCCAGTGGGGAAATGGCTGCCTAAATATGATTCCCAATCAGAGACAACGATAAGCTTCCTCTGATTGGGAACCATACCAGGCCAACATAGAAATACAACAACCTAGATTACCCACCCTAGTCACACCCCGACCTAACCAAAATAGAGAATATGGCCGCAAAACCTGACTCTATAGGGGAGGGTCCGGGTGGGCATCTAGCGCCGGTGGCGGCTCTGGTGCGGGACGAAGAACCCACTCATCCCGTGGATCCAGCATCGGTGGCGGCTCTGGTGCGGAACTTTGCCCCTGCCCAGACCACGGGTCCGGCCCCGGAGCCAGGTGGAACGCCATGCCTCGGACTGGACTGGGCACCAGCGCAGAGGGAGGCTCCGGCCTTGGAGTGGGACTGGACATCGGCACCGAAGAAGGCTTCGGCCATGGAGCTGGACTGGACGCCCTGCCTGGACTGGGTACTGGCGCAGAGGAAGGCTCCAGCCTTGGAGCGGGACAGGATGCCGTGCCTGGACATCGGCGCAGAGGAAGGCTCCTGCCATGGAGTGGGACTGGACTCCGTGCCTGGACTGGACATCAGCGCAGGGGAAGGCTCCGGCCTTGGAGCGGGACTGGACGCCGTGCCTGGACATTGGCGCAGAGGAAGGCTCCTGCCATGGAGAGGGACTGGAGAGGCGCACTGGAGGCCTGGTGCATGGAGCCGGCACAGGTGGCACCGGACTGGTGACACACACTTCAGGGCAAATGCGAGGAGGAGGCACAGGACGTACCGGACTGGGGAGACGTACTGGAGACCTGGTGCGTAGAGCTGGCACAAATTGTACCGGAAAGATGACACACTCCGCACAGTGAGTGCGGTGAGCTGGCACAGGACATACTGGGCTGTGGAGGCGTACTGGAGACCTTGTGCGTGGAGCCGGCACACATGGTACCGGACAGATAACACGCTCCTCAAGGCGAGTGCAGACAGCTGAGCAAAGAGAGAGAATTCAAGAGCAAAGAGAGAGAATTCGGCAGACAGAGTGGGAGGGTCGTCACAGGGCACACACTTAATATGTTGTGAAATCTGTTGTGAATGTATTGTAATGTTTACCATTTTTTTATAACTGCCTTAATTTTGCTGGAACCCAGGAAGAGTAGTTGCTGCCTTGGCAGCACTGCTGTATTTTTTTTCTTCAGATTTGTGGTATGTTGTCATCTCAGCAATAAATTGGAGACCAAAATTGGCTTGAAAATGTATGGCCGGGATGAAATCAAAGGAGTGTTGTCGACAAGCCCATTGTACCGTCAACAGTGCCCGTTTCAAATACAATTGACTTGATGTTTGTGGAGATTGCATTCACGATAAATTAAGCGGATTAAGCGTAAATTACCTTTAAAAGTTGACTGCAATACTCTTGTCTGCCATGCGCCTTTGATTGAGTACTGACCAACTTTATGTCTTGAACTATGTATGGGCTATTATTCATCATGTCTTCATCAACATTGGCTCCAGATTTTCTCCAGCCCTGTCTTGAGTGGTGTCAGCATGGCCCTTGAATAGACATATACTGTGGTATGATGTCATTTTAAACTCCAAACCCCTCAGTGTGTTAATGGAGTTAAAAACTATGCTGTTGCAAGAATGTCTGCGAGATGAGGCAGAAAAAACATTGTGAGGTCAAAAGCCTGAGTGTAGAAAGCTTTAGAGAGTGCATGTATAAATGAAAGATGGTTACAATAAGAAGAATAGTACTCATTTGTGCATGCTTGCCATAGTTTTTGTTGTAATTATTTCTTTAAAAGCTTTTTGCAGGCATCAGGGGAATTACAGTAGTAATTAACACCTGTTTGATTCCTGCCCTACAGGATTGCCAGCCTTTCAAAGATCTTCCCAACGCTGATGCTGTACAGGCTGTGGGAGGATGGGAAGATTGCCTCGCTGGATGACCCACTTGAGAAATATGTGGAGAACTTCACCATTAAAAACCCTCTGGGCAAGTCACGGGACTCTGAGCTCAAGTACGTGACAGACGGTCTGATCTTTCTGGACAGTGGAGAGGTTCAGATCCGCTCCTCCTCTGTCACCCTGCGCAGGATGGCCAGCCAGCTCTCAGGTGAGATACGGACCCCGCACCCCCCCCCCTTTACACGACAGTGAGGGAAAACCCATTTTGTACCTTATGTGCTCAGCTGCAGTGTTGAAAACGTTCATGCTATTATGACCAAAATGGCCACTATAATGTAATATTGATGATCTTATTCATTGATTTAATTTAAATGCCACCATACTGCAATCTCTAGTCAGAGCCCTTAAACCTCTAAGCAGGTTTCCAGATTGCCTTCTAAACACCTCTGAAGTTACAGAAACTGTTCAGATTGTCACTGCATCTGCTTATCATCTGAAATAGATCCTGTGAGTGCTGAGGGACGATGAGTTCCACTTATTGATGGGTGACGCTCTGAATTGACAAAAACCTTGGTAATGGTAACATCTACACAAATATAGAGGCCAATGTACCAGTGACATACACCTCCCACAGAATAGTATGTCTTGTCTTTTTATTAGCATATTACACCACAAAATCTAAGCCTGTTACTTCAATATGGCACCCTATAATTCCTTGCTTTGAAACATAGATTTGATTTGATTAGGTTTGCACTTTGATCATTGAGGCATGAAGGTTATAATAGCTAAATTAATGTATTTAATGTATTTGCTTTCTTGATACGTAAACACCAAAGATGTTGTATTTTGTTAACTGCAGGTCTACCCAGAAGACTTAGAGCCACTAACCTGCTATGGAAGGGGAAAACACAGGCTGCAGTGACTCTGCTGCAAGACGATGTCCTCGTTGCAGACCCTGGCACCAAGTAAGACCTTAGTCATTCCCATCGTTCGATATCAGAAGAGCAATATAGTAATTAAAATGTTGTGCATGTCCTTGTGCCATTTAACATTCAGTCAATATTTACTTGTGTAATATAATGGAGCATATTTTCTACACTCATTTGGATGTAAATAGACGGCTCAAGTGTTTAATTCCATCAATCCTGTGGGCTGTATTAACCCTGCAGTCTGCCCTATCAGAATGACTTCTCACTCTGCTGCTCTGTGTTTTGCAGATGCCACTACAGTAACCTAGCCTTCTCCTTATTGGCCCACGTCATGGCTGAGAAGGTGGTGGGCATGGACTACCAGCGCTGGATCAATGATAACATCCTGGACCGGCTGGGGATGGAGGATACAGGCTTCGACATCACCCCAGGGATCCACAGCCAGATGGCTGTGGGCGTCTACTCCAGTGGCCAGCCAGCCCCTCTGTATGACCTGGGCTGGTACCGCCCCTCAGGCCAGATGTTCTCCACTGCCGCTGACCTTGCCAAGCTGGCTATGATGCTGTTGGGGGCCTACCATCGCAAGCTCCTGGAGCCTGACACCCTGAAAATCATGCTGACCCCTCTGTTCCGCTGTGATAAGGACTACTTTGCCAACCGCACCGGCACACCATGGGAGGTGAATGAGCAGTTGGGCTACGAGGTGGTGCGTAAAGATGGAGACCTAGACGGCTACTCAGCCACCTTCTCACTGGTGCCCAGGCTCAAGCTGGGCCTGGTAGTGCTGATGGCTGGCACCAGACCTCAGAAGCAGGATGTGTTGGCCAAGGCTTACAGCCACATAATACCCGCTATGGAGAGGGCTTTCCGGGAGTCCAAGAAGATCCTCATCCCTCCCCCTAATCCAGACCCTTACATAGGCTTCTTCACCTACGGAAACATCACTTTCTATGAGATCAAAGCTGGGGCAGACGGAGTTCTGATCATGCAGCAGTTTGGTCCCCAGATTGAGGACCTGATCCCAGAGAGATATCGGACAATAAAGCTCAACTACCTGGTGGACAGGGTGTTTAGGGTGGTGTTTGAGAAAGAGTACCCTTGTGTCTTGCGGGTCAGCACAGCGTCTGTCTCCCTTGAGGCCCAAGACGGGCAGCTCTTTAACTTTTATGTGTTTGACAAGCGAGGTCTGTCCCCTGGCTTCGATGCACCAGGACTAAATACATACAATGTGGTCAGGATAGCCCATAGGCCGACTTTCCCGAACTAACTGAACTCATACATTGGAAAGGCGCATGAATGTGCAGGATGAAGGTCCTGTTTGGGTCTGTCGCCTATATTTAATAGTGATATTCTATATTGAAAGAGCACATTGTTGGAGGACAGTGAGTGGACAATACCATGATGCATTGCAAAAGAAGGTACACAGCTAGACAAAAAGGTGTTTAATTTACCCATTGTTGTCAACTCTTGTACATAATGTTTTCTTTGATTTCCATGTTAAATAATGGCATTGTACAAATTCATAATTTTTATACAGTTGGTAACCTGACCTTAAACATATTATACTGTACACATTTACTGTATTGTGGCACAGTAATAGAGGGGTTGGTTGTTTAGCAACAAAACCGACACGCGTGCAGCCATGGGGCAAAATAGACAGGTTTGGCTTGGATTGTTGACAACATGTAAACTATATTTAGTCTCTTGAAAACATAAATACATTTGCACAATGAGAACTTGTTGTCTCTCAAATACATTGTTACAGTTGTTGGTGAGCTAGCTAGCAACTTTTTGCCATATTAGCATTGACATGACATCAGTCAAAACACCTCAAAACAAGACATGGTATCAATAATAAGATGACATGAGCTGAAACAAGCCCCACATGGCAGTTTCTTGTCGTTCTTTGTAACAATCTGGCCATCCAGAATGACAACACCATGCTGTCTTCTGCCCCATGGAAGCGTGCACATCGTTTTCGTGATGTTGTCAGCTATCCCATCTATTGAGTCTTTCCTATGTTCTGCACATTGTTACTTTTATCAGTTTGTTCTGTCCTTGCATTGCATTTGTAAGAAAAAACTGCATGGAAATATGGCATGCGGGAATCAATCAACACAATTAAATTGTAACACTTTAATTTGCATGTGGAAGTTCATTCTTGTTCTTGCCCTATGAATTTCATTTTGATTCATCAAAAGATGTGCAATGTATGTTTCTACTGCAGAAAAACATGGATTTATTTTTATTTGTTATCAATGAATTGCCTGATCATTTTTGACCTACGAAAAATCCACAAGATATGTTCATGCCAAACAAAAATTAAGTCTCATTTTTAAATAGTGATCATGTTGGCATGTTTTGGCAAGGAGACCTTTTACAGTATCTGTAGTCATACTGTACAGTAAGTATACTGTATGTGAGAACAGACCAAAATGCTTTTGGCAGTCCAACCTTTGAGCAAAAATATATGCTTAAAAGGGGGATTGGGGACATAGTGGTATAGTTCCAGGAATGACTGTGCACGTTATCATCCCAAATCGGACTCATTTAAATCCTCCTTATGAATAGATTTATATGACAAATATCTGTAGCTCATAAACTGACTCACAAAGAATAACCTTACGTGGTCCTCTTCTTTGGCATTTAGATTTTCTAATGTAATACTAAGTAGGGGAAAAACATACAGCTATGACTAACTAGTGTTCCCTCAAAGAGGGAAACAAGGTACAACACACCTATGGGGGAGTTTGAGTGCTAGCGCCCTCCACTGCCTAACCAGAAGCCCCGCCCTGCACAGGTGGTAAACCTGAGGCACTGATTCATTCCTTCAATTCAGTTCCTCTCTTCACCAAGCCCAAGAACAGGTGTTGTACCTCGTTTTCCTCCTTCAGAGACCCGTAGTTATAGTAATATCGGTATGTTCCCTTTTAGTAGGTCAACTTGGTACAATAGCTATGGGGACATGAAATCAAGCCCTAAACCGACCCCAGTGGACACCAAATGAAATGGCCCATGGCAGACCACCTAGAGTTCCAACCGAACAGGTTGGTACCCGGTATTGCGCAATAAGCGTGCTGCCTAATGACCCTCTTCTGCCTCAGTCGTAAGCACACTGTGGGCTACACTAGGGTCAGTGAAATCCAAGCAATAAAACCTCAAAAGTGTGGCGATGCCTAACTCGGTGCAGCACAAATAACTCTTAACAGGCAACCCTCCACACAACAAGATGCCACCAGACCGCTGGAGGTGTGGGCGCATACACCATTAGGTAATCCCTGCCTTTTGCTGTCACATACCAGAGAAAATAGCCTCCACAATCCAGTGGGAGAGACACTGCTTAGCCAGATTAGCAAAACAGACAACAAATTGGTCACACAAACAGACACCCCAAAAGCATCTTAAGGCTAAATTCATTGTTAGGACCTTCATAAGAGCATATTTACATTTTCAAGCCATTTCCCAAAACCATCTTCATTAACGTTGCACTTAAAATCGCTTGTAATCTGTAAACGCCTGTCTCATACAACTTGTAGAACAGCTAAATTCTTAATTAGATCACTGTTTGCCCTCCTGCGTCCCTTTACACACAGAAAATCTCAGCTAAACAAGATTTACTAAAAAGTTTGAAATGTTTTAACAAGTGAAGCAAGGATAACATTTTTAAAATGAAACCCGAGATGATATAATAGCTCAATTAGGCTACGTACATCTCTTTCACATGTGCAATCGATACATCTACCTAGTATTAAGCCATTAGGCTACCCATGATCCTCTTCAATATTTGTATCTATTAGTCCTATAGGCTTCTACTACCTGAAAACTCACACATTTCACTGTAGCCTAACCAGTAACCTAAAGATTAACATATTAGGTCTATGGCAGCTTCGCTTAACGTGTAGCCTAGCCTAATTTTTTAATTGTAGAATATCTGTAGGCCTACTTGAAACTCAATTCCTGCCTGCCATTAGGCTAAACAGGGCCGGCAGCAGAACAAATCATTTGAATGGACATTTGGGAGGGCACGTTGTTTTGTATGATTTTCCTATGTATGCATGCGCTTGCTTAATTTCCAGTGGTGTAGAACAACTTTTTTAGGTGTTGGAGCACCATATACATCTTTTTTATGAAATCATCATTTCTCAGTCAAAGTTTGTACCGACATCTGTAGCCTATTAAATACCCATCTGCATAAATGTCAGAGTCGTGTGTATAGGTGGCAGGGAGAATCAAACTGAGTGAAATGGAGTATTTAATAACAAAACATACTCCAAACACTAAATGTAACAATAAATAAAGTGGGTACGAGGACCCCGTCGGGCACCAATACAAAAACCAACACAACACTGAATAACAAACAATCTCTGACAAAGACATGAGGGGAAACAGAAGGTTAAATACAAAACAGGTAATGAATGGGATTTTGAAACCAGGTGTGTAGGAAGACAAGACAAAACCAATGGAAAATGAAAAATGGATCAATTATGGCTAGAAGACAGGTGACGTCGACCGCAGAGCACCGCCAGAACAAGGAGAGGCTTCGACTTCGGTAGAAGGCATGACAATAAAATGCATCCTCCAACTGCACCGCCTGCCGTCGACTATCAAATATCAAATCAAATCTTATTGGTCACATACACATGGTTAGCAGATGTTATTGCGAGTGTAACGAAGTGCTTCTAGATCCAACAGTGCAGCAATATCTAACAGGTAATATCTAAAAATTACAAAACAAAACCTAATACACACAATCCAGTAAAGGAATGGGATAAGAATATATACAGTTGAAGTCGGAAGTTTACATACACTTAGGTTGGAGTCATTAAAACTAGTTTTTCAACTACTCCACAAATTTCTTGTTAACAAACTATAGTTTTGGCAAGTCGGTTAGGTTATCTACTTTGTGCATGACACAAACAGAGGGCTCTCACGGGGTGGTCGCGAGAGTGCTCAGGGAGGTGTTTAGGAGTTTCCGTTGGTGCTACTACGGTGGAAAGTCCAGACCAGGTCTCCACGTTTGCCAGGTGTATGGTGTTTTCTCCGACACAGTGGTGTGGCTGGCTCCGGGTTAAGCTGGCATTGTGTCAAGAAGCAGTGCGGCTTGGTTGGGTCGTGTTTTGGAGGATGCACAGCTCTCGACCTTCACCTCTCCCGAGTCTGTACGGGAGTTGCAGCAATGAGACAAGACTCTAACTACCAATTGGATACCACAAAATTAGGGAGAAATAGTTAGTCCAGGTAGCTATTTGGTTAATTATTCAACTATCTGCATTGACCCTTTTTGCACATTTTATTTTTTTTCATCACATACGCTGCTGCTACAGTTTATTATCTATCCTGTTGCCTAGTCACTTTAATCCTAGATATACACTACCGTTCAAAAGTTTGGGGTCACTTAGAAATGTCCTTGTTTTCCATGAAAACATACAAGAAATGAGTTGCAAAATGAATAGGAAATGTAGACAAGACGTTGACAAGGTTATAAATAATGATTTTTTATTTAAATAATAATAGTGTCCTTCAAACTTTGCAATCGTCAAAGAATCCTCAATTTGAAATTACTGCCTTGCAGACCCTTGGCATTCTAGTTGTCAATTTGTTGAGGTCATCTCAAGAGATTTCACCCCATGCTTCGAGGGCATCCTCCCACAAGTTGGATTGGCTTGATGGGCGCTTCTACGTACCATACAGTCAGGCTGCTCCCACAACAGCTCAATAGGGTTGAGATCCGGAGACTGTGCTGGGCACTCCATTATAAACAGAATAGCTGACTGTTTCTTCCCTAAATAGTTCTTGCATAGTTTGGAGCTGTGCTTTGGGTCATTGTCCTGTTGTAGGAAGAAATTGGCTCCAATTAAGTGCCGTCCACAGGGTATGGCATGGCCTTGCAACATAGAATGATAGACTTCCTTCTTCAAGATCCCTTTTACCCTGTACAAATCTCCCACTTTATCACCACCAAAGCACCCCCAGACCATCACATTGCCTCCACCATGCTTGACAGATGGCGTCAAGCACTCCTCCACCATCTTTTCATTTTTTCTGCATCTCACGAATGTTCTTCTTTGTGATCCGAACACCTCAGACTGTTCATAACACTTTTTTCCCAATGTTCCTCTGTCCAGTGTCTGTGTTCTTTTGCCCATCTTAATCTTTTATTTTTATTGGCCAGTCTGAGATATGGATTTTTCTTTGCAACTCTGCCTAGGAGGCCAGCATCCCCCAGTTGCTTCTTCACTGTTGACGTTGAGACTGGTGATTTGCGGATACTATTTAATGAAGCTGCCAGTTGAGGACTTGAGAGACGTCTGTTTCTCAAACTAGACACTCTAATGTACTTGTCCTCATGCTCAGTTCTGCACCGGGGCCTCCAACTCCTCTTTCTATTCTGATTAGAGCTAGTGTGCACTGTTCTGTGAAGGGAGTAGTACACAGCGCTGTACGAGATCTTCAGTTTCTTGGCAATTTCTCGCATGGAATAGCCTTCATTTCTCAGAACAAGAATAGACTGACGAGTTTCAGAAGAAAGGGCTTTGTTTCTATCCATTTTGTGCCTGTAATCGAACCCACAAATGCTGATGCTCCAGATACTCAACTAGTCTAAAGAAGGCCAGTTTTATTGCTTCTTTAATCAGAACAACTGTTTTCAGCTGTGTTAAGATAATTGCAAAAGGGTTTTCTAATTATCAATAAGCCTTTTAAAATGATAAACTTGGATTAGCTATCACAATGTGCCATTGGAACACAGGAGTGATGGTTGCTAATAATAGGCCTCTGTACGCCAAGTAGATATTCCATTACAAATCAGCCGTTTCCAGCTACAATGGTCATTTACAACATTAACAATGTCAAATAAAATAACATTTGATTTGTTACATACACATGGTTAGCAGATGTTAATGCGAGTATAGCGAAATGCTTGTGCTTCTAGTTCCGACAATGCAGTAATAACCAACGAGTAATCTAACCTAACAATTCCACAACTACTACCTTATACACACAAGTGTAAAGGGATAAAGAATATGTACATAAAGATATATGAATGAGTGATGGTACAGAACGGCATAGGCAAGATGCAGTAGATGGTATCGAGTACAGTATATACATATGAGATGAGTAATGTAGGGTATGTAAACAAAGTGGCATAGTTTAAAGTGGCTAGTGATACATGTATTACCTAAAGATGCAGTAGATTATATAGAGTACAGTATATACATATACATATGAGATGAGTAATGTAGGTTATGTAAACATTATATTAGGTGGCATTGTTTAAAGTGGCTAGTGATACATTTTTTACATCAATTTCCATTATTAAAGTGGCTGAAGTTGAGTCAGTGTAACGGCCGTTGTTGGTGGAAGAAGGTGAGGACCAAAGCGCAGCGTGGTATGTGTTCATGATGTTAATATTAAATGAATCAAACTGAACACTGAAATACAAAACAACTAAGTGAAAGAACGAAACGACAACGAAACAGTCCTGTCTGGTGAAGACACACAACAGAAAATAATCACCCACAACTCAAGGGTGAAAACAGGCTACCTAAGTATGGTTCTCAATCAGGGACAACGATTGACAGCTGCCTCTGATTGAGAACCATACCAGGCCAAACATAGAAATCCCAAATCATAGAAAAAAGAACATAGACTGCCCACCCCAACTCACACCCTGACCATACTAAAACAAAGACAAAACAAAGAAACAAAGATCAGAACGTGACAGTGGTGGCTGTTTAACAGTCTGATGGCCTTGAGATAGAAGCTGTTTTTCAGTCTCTCGGGCCCTGCTTTGATGCACCTGTACTGACCTCGCCTTCTGGATGATAGCGGGGTGAACAGGCAGTGGCTCGGGTGGTTGTTGTCCTTGATGATCTTTATGGCCTTCCTGCGATATCGGGTGGTGTAGGTGTCCTGGAGGGCAGGAAGTTTGCCCCCAGTGATGCATTGTGCAGACCTCACTACCCTCTGGAGAGCCTTATGGTTGTGGGCGGAGCAGTTGCCATACCAGGCGGTGATACAGCCCGATAGGATGCTCTCGATTGTGCATCTGTAGAGGTTTGTGAGTGCTTTTGGTGACAAGCCGAATTTCCTCAGCCTCCTGAGGTTGAAGAGGCGCTGCTGCGCCTTCTTCACAACGCTGTCTGTGTGGGTGGACCAATTTAGTTTGTCCGTGATGTGTACGCCGATGATATTAAAACTTACTACCCTCTCCACTACTGTCCTGTCGATGTGGATAAGGGGGAAATCCCTCTGCTGTTTCCTGAAGTCGACAATCATCTCCTTTGTTTTGTTGACGTTGAGTGTGAGGTTATTTTCCTGACACCACACTCCGAGGGCCCTCACCTCCTCCCTGTAGGCTGTCTCGTTGTTGTTGGTAATCAAGCCTACCACTGTAGTGTCGTCCGCAAACTTGAAGATTGAGTTGGAGGCGTACATGGCCACGCAGTCGTGGCTGAACAGGGACTACAGGAGAGGGCTCAGAACGCACCCTTGTGGGGCCCCAGTGTTGAGGATCAGCGGGGTGGAGATGTTGTTACCTACCCTCACCACCTGGGGGCGGCACGTCAGAAAGTCCAGTACCCAGTTGCACAGGGCGGGGTCGAGACCCAGGGTCGAGTTTGGAGGGTACTATGGTGTTGAATGCTGAGATGTAGTCGATGAACAGCATTCTCACAGGTGATATGGTCCTTGACTAGTCTCTCAAAGCACTTCATGATGATGGAAGTGAGTGCTACGGGGCAGTAGTCATTTAGCTCAGTTACCTTAGCTTTCTTGGGAACAGGAACAATGGTGGCCCTCTTGAAGCATGTGGGAACAGCAGACTGGGATAAGGATTGATTGAATATGTCCGTAAACACACCAGCCAGCTGGTCTGCGCATGCTCTGAGGATGCGGCTGGGGATGCCATCTGGGCCTGCAGCCTTGCGAGGGTTAACACGTTTAAATGTTTTACTCACGTCGGCTGCAGTGAAGGAGAGTCTGCAGGTTTTGGTAGCGGGCGGTGTCAGTGGCACTGTGTTGTCCTCAAAGCGAGCAAAAAAGTTATTTAGTCTGTCTGGGAGCAAGACATCCTGGTTTTCTTTTTGTAATCCGTGATTGACTGTTGAATTGCGACTCTACTTTGTCTCTATACTGACGCTTAGCTTGTTTGATTGCCTTGCGGAGGGAATAGCTACACTGTTTGTATTCAGTCATGTTTCCAGTCACCTTGCCCTGGTTAAAAGCAGTGGTCCGCGCTTTCAGTTTCACGTGAATGCTGCCGTCAATCCACAGTTTCTGGTTTGGGAATGTTTTAATCGTTGCTGTGGGTATCGTCAATGAACTTTCTAATGAACTCGCTCACCGAGTCAGCTTATTCGTCAATGTTGTTGGTGGACGCAATGCGAAACATATCCCAATCCACGTAATCAAAGCAGTCTTGAAGCGTGGAATCAGATTGGTCGGTCCAGCGTTGAACAGACCTGAGTGCAGGAGCTTCTTGTTTTAGTCTCTGTCTGTAGGCTGGCAGCAACAAAATGGAGTCGTGGTCAGCTTTTCCGAAAGGAGGGCGGGGGAGGGCCTTATATGCGTTGCGGAAGATAAAATAACAATGAGCCAATGTTTTACCAGCCCTGGTTGCGCAATCGATATGCTGATATAATTTAGGGAGTCTTGTTTTCAGATTAGCCTTGTTAAAATCCCCAGCTACAATAAATCTCAGGATATGCGGTTTACATAGAGTCAAATAAAGTTCCTTCAGGGCCATCGATGTGTCTGCTTGGGGGGGGGAATATATACGGCTGTGATTATAATCGAAGAGAATTCCCTTGGTAGATAATGCGGTCAACATTTGATTGTGAGGAATTCTAAATCAGGTGAACAGAAGGACTTGAGTTCCTGTATGTTGTTATGATCACACCACGTCTCATTAATCATAAGGCATAACCCCCCGCCCCTCTTCTTACCAGAAAGATGCTTGTTTCTGTCGGCGTGATGCGTGAAGAAACCAGCTGGCTGCACCGACTCCGATAGAGTCTCTCGAGTGAGCCATGTTTCCGTGAAGCCAAGAACGTTACAGTCTCTGATGTCTCTCTGGAATGCTACCCTTGCTCGGATTTCATCAACCTTGTTGTCAAGAGACTGGACATTGGCGAGTAGTATGCTAGGGAGTGGTGCGCGATGTGCCCGTCTCCGGAGCCTGACCAGAAGACCGCTTTGTTTGCCCCTTTTATGACGTCGTTGTTTTGGGTCGCCGGCTGGGATCCGATCCATTGTCCCGGGTGGAAGGCAGAACACAGGATCTGCTTCGGGAAAGTCATATTCCTGGTTGTAATGATGATGTATATTCAGTAGTTCCTCCCGACTGTATGTAATGAAACCTAAGATTACCTTGGGTACCAATGTAAGAAATAACACTTAAAAAAACAAAATACTGCACAGTTTCCTAGGAACGCGAAGCGAGGCGGCCATCTCTGTCGGCGCCGGAAGTGACCACAATCTTTTGTCTGCACTGTATTTCTGATCAATTTGATGTTATATTAATGGACAAAAAAATCGCTTTTCTGTCAAAAACATGGACATTTCAAACATGGACATTTCAAAAACCCCAATCTTTTGAACGGTAGTGTATGTACATATTAAAATCAACACACTACGTTTTAAGTGAGAATAGGCATTGGTCTGAGGTCAAAAAATAAAGGAAATTCACGAGCACCACAATGCCTCTTCCACACATGCTCTACAACGGTTTTCCAGCACACAGCTTGATCTACTACAGTAGCTATGTTGGTATTGTACTTCAAACTATAGTATGTGTATGCAGGTTGCTTAGGATTCAAACCTTCTCAAACAGCCTAATTCATACTCTTAGAGGAGGTGCTTCTACAATAATTCCTCGGTGTACACATCACTTACAAACTGAAAGGGTCCACCCACACAGAAATGGTCATAATAAGATCCTTTTTGGTCAGTGGGTACCCAACATAACAACAGGTGGTGGTTTGTTGGACACAGTAGCTCAGACAGATAGAGCCTGTCTGAATTCCTGATTTCTGTAACTATTAGCTTACCTGTGTAATATTGACAGAAGCTATATTCTGTTTTTGCAATAAAGATGGTGCCGCAACAATAATACATATTTACAGTAGGCCTACGTCTAAAAATGCATATATATGTATATACTGTTTATACACAGTCAGTATCTGTTAACATGAAGAGACAAAATTGTATGCCACTCTTCTCAGGATATTGAATGAATCCATATCTGGCCATAGAAAATGTCCATGTGTGATATTCGGCGTAATCCCAATATCATATATGTCTACAAGACACATCTGTATTTGGAATTTGTCAGAATATGGTGCATATCCACAAAACTCAACATATGCATTGGAAATGGTCTGTATTCTGTATAATATCAAAAATGTGTAATGTAGAGAGACATCCCCTGATAAGGACCCATTTCGATATCTCCATGTGATCCGACCTCGTACCCAGATCCATAATGTTAGCACACACAAGCAATGGAGCTCTTCAATATGCTGTCATAAATACAGGCAGAAAATGGCCTTCAATATCTTCCTTCCAGTGGATTTTATGTGGCAGTCAAAACTAATTTGTTTTGTAGAGAATAACAATTCATCCATAGAGGCTGCCAGGAGCCGTTAAAGAATCTGTGGTCAAAAGCTTGAAGTGCTTTAATTGTCTCTCATGCTGGTTTCTCTGCATTTTTAGACACTACAAGAACACTGTGTTAGCCCTCCATTATACTGCCACTCACACTTTGAGACTACCTGTTGGTGTTGTTGTTAGGGTCCCCAAGAGACTCATACGATACATTATCATCATAATGCTCTTTCTGTTTCAGACATTTTAAACTGCAGCTACAGTATCTGATTTACATGTAAGACAGGGACACCTAGTGAAATGACTACAGGTTCTGGAAAGGATGAGAAGATAATGTAGAAACAAAAGAAAATGTATGCTAACACATTGGTGAAAACCTTTTATTTGAATATTTCAAACATCAAATGAATGTCAAGCAACATAAATATGTTTAGTAAGAAAAAGCTATATCAACTCATTGGAATTGATTACATGGATACTCAATAGTCTTTGTGCAGTTATGTTGGGCATCGGTCAACGGACATAATCTCAGTCTGAAATTTACAGAGACTACGTACCGTAGGTGCAAGCAAATAAAGCAATCAATAACAGCTAGAAAACAATGCAATTCCTGAAATAATCACCAAACAATACATTCATGTTTTGCTGTTTTTCACAGAAAGGGAATAAATATTGATTTACATGAAATTACATACAATTTCTAAGTCGAAGGACAGCTGTGCTACATATGTACATTAATAAATTATTTGACAAGGTGAAATACACATGGGGAAGTGTTGACATACACAATAAATTAAGGGGCAGGACTAGGTGGTTATGAATACATAACTGCAGTTCACATAAAGTCAATGTCACAAAGGTAAATATGGGATAATCAATCATTAGAGTTAATTATCAAGTGCAACCAAGTCTCTCATTTACATACCCCTAAATCAGTTGTTTTCAGATAAATGTTTATGCTATGAGGATTTATGCTGTTTCAATAACAAGTTCACATATCACCTCATGAAATATTTACTTATCCAATTGTGCACAACGTATCATCTGCTCATTAGACAAATCCACCTCCTGACAGAGGGCATCATATCCACTACACATTAAACCAGACATGGGACCAAGTCACAATTTAGGAAGTCCTAAGCAAGTCAAGTCTTAACCTTCAGTCTCAAGTCAAGTTTCAAGTAATAATGGGCAAATCTCAAGTCAGGTCCCAAGTTCCAGAGATCAGGTCAAGTCACAAGTCCCTAATTTGGGGTTTTGAGTCAATAGTTAAAGGGATACTTCAGGATTTTGGCAATGAGGCATTGTATCTACTTCCCCAGAGTCAGGTGAACTTGTGGATACCATTTGTATGTCTTTGCGTGCAATTTGAACGAAGTTGCTAACTAGCGTCATTGATTTAAAAAAAATCTTTGCTGGAACTAGTGCAATTGCTAACTACCATTTAGCAGATACCAATAGACTTCCAGTCATTGTGCTAACACTAGCTAGCATTGGCTTACAAAACTACCTCTAACTTACTTCCTACTGGAAAATGGTTTCCACGAGTTCATGTGACTCTGGGGAGGTCGATTGCCAAAATCCCAAAGTATCTATTTTTATACCAATTTTATACCAATTTGTTTTATACCAATTTCAAAGCAATTTTTAAAATCAGGATATTTACTGTTTTCCTTACATTAGACCTACTAGTACAGTACATAGGCCTACATATTAAACTTCACAGATCATTAACTTAATGTTTTTTTATCATCATTACTAATAAAAAGGCCATCCAAATGATGATGTACAGCTACTGTTGATAGTACAACTACAGTTTGACTTATATTATGAAATCTCCAATTACAATAAAGTGTTGTTTTTCCCCTACCCACTGAATGCACATTGAGAGGTCTGTGGATGGCTGAGAATTAACATTCACAGAAACTCAAGCTCAGAGCTCATATTTTCAAGCGACAAGCATTGAAATATAGGACAGTGCTCTATTCTTCCCCTTGCCTTTCCGCACTTGTTGGTGCAGCGGCGCTAGGCAGAACAGAATTTAAAGGTCATTTCCCATATAACCAATACGATTCTCCGCTTTGAGCAATGGAATTGCCGTGAATGTTCACTGTGTACGAAACATTAGGAACACATTCCTAATATTGAGTTACACCCTCTTTTGCCCTCAGAACAGCCTCAATTCATCAGGGCATGGACTCTACAAGGTGTTAAAAGCAGCATTGCAGTTCTTGACACACTCAAGCCGCTGCACCTACTACCCTTTTCAAAGGCACTTCAATCTTTTGTCTTGCCCATTCACCCTCTGAATAGCACACATACACAATAATTGTCTCAAGGCTTAAAAATACTTATGTAACCTGTCTATTCTCCTTCACCTACATTGAACAGGTGACATCTAAGGGATCATATCTTTCTCCTGGATCCACCTGGTCAGTCTATGTCATGAAAAGAGCTTTTGTACGCTCAGTGTATGTTCACGGTGTAATAACAGAATTTAACAGGAAATTAAGTGTCCAAGTCACGTGATTCGAGTCTACATCTCTGCATTAAATATGAAATATGATTAAAAAGCAGTAGCAGTGAAGTCAGAGTCTACCACGCACAAATGTTTACTTGTCAGTGTTGTGATCTCTGTGTTCCCAGTTGGAGATATCAGGGGAGTGAGGGAGTTGTGGTCACTGGGCCTGGCTTGGGTCTTAGGAACTGGGCCCGAGGGGACCAGCAGGATCTTGGCGGAGGGTGTGAAGTCTTTTCCAGCAGTGGTGTCTTCTGTATGGGTGCAGACGAGATCCCAGAAGCATTCCCGGAAGCGTGTGGAGAGCAGGTTATAGATAACGGGGTTGACTGCAGAGCTGAGGTAGAAGAGGATGCCTGAAAGGAGGTGCACACACTGGTACACGGCTTGGTTGAGGTCTGTCCAGACAGACCACTGCATGATGCAGCTCCACAGGATCCGGTCAATGTGGAAAGGTGCCCAGCAGATGGCAAACACCAGCACGACCACAGCTACATTACAACAGACAGTGAAAATAGGAATAAGACAGTAAGGGACATAGACGGAGGATGAATTAAGTGACGTGTACAGAGAGAGAAAGGGGGGCAACAACAGTCAGGGTGGGAATCCTGTTCGGTGTTCCCTGCAAAACTTGGTCCTCATAAAACTGAGACAATGTACTCATATAACTAGGGCTGGCACAATTCATGTGTAATCGTGTAACCAATGACTATGGATGAAAGCTGTCATGAAATAAAATAGCAGCCATAAATGTTTAAAAAACATTTTTTTAAAGGGTTTGCTTTTTGTTTTTGGAGAATTAATCGCTAAATGAAAACTGGACGGCTGGGAATTTGTGCGGTTGAGTTGAGCAAGTTAGGTCTCCGAAAAATATTTTCAGTTAGAGGTTTGATGATACTTCCAACTAGGCACACTACATCATTTCAACATGGAAATGTGGGTAATATTTGGTTGAGACATTAATCAATGAGATTTCAACCTTTAGTCATCCATTCAAAAAGACAACCAGAAGTTTGTTGAATTCCCAATGTGTTCGATATGAGGTCCGAAACATAATTTCAATATGAGGTCCTAAACATAGCATGAAAGTGCATCCTTGTAGCTGTGTGGTCAAAATGTTAGTCAAAATGTTTGCCTTTGGGTAAGTTGAGCCAATGGTTGAGCCAATGGTTGAGCCAATGGCAAGTAGAGCAAAGTTAAGTGTTTTCTTCCCAGGTGTAATGCAAGGCATTATCGCTGGGTTATAAAATACAGTAACAACAATGCCTGGTCTATGTTTAAAGTGTTTTTAAAAAGTGCAAACGTGTTTGTTACGTGTTAAGCCTATTAAAATATGTTTAAAATTATTAAAAGACAAAAAGTGAATGTGTTGAATTGTGTTTGGAAAAAAGAAAAGTAAAGAAACAGCTCAACTTACTCCATACCCGGGAGTAAGTTGTGACGAGACCATGTTTTTTGGACAAGCTATGTTTTCAAAACTGCAATGTTTACTTGAATTCTGATTATTTCCAGGGATGCACAACATCCTGAAATATACGTAGATATATTTGTTAGAAAGAATACTAGATTTCCTTTGACAGAGTGATACTGATTGTAAAAAAATGGCAGAACTTATCCCACTCTCCCCTACTAAAATATATATTTGTATATTATTATTGTGCCTCAGAGAAAGAGATTGTGTTCAACAAGTATTTATTTTTTTAACAAAAAATATAGGGGTCAAAATTATTGGCACCCCTGTTTTCAATACCTTTCAATACCTTACCTTGCTATCAGGGGCATCAGTTGGGTATGGTAGGGTATGGCAGTTGCCAAACCCTACCTCAAGACCAAAAATGTAAAGTTAGCAAAAAAAGTAGATTCAAATCATTCAATCCCAATTAAAATGCGATTTCAGATTAGCATATTCATTGGTTGGCTTTAGGATCATGCGGAGCATCGCTCAGAGAGCAGCTGCCAGCCTGCTGCCTTTTTCTCTCACTTTTAGAAAGCAGAGACAGTGCCAATTTGCCGGTCAGCCTTTTACGCAGTGTGCCCATTGCTTTGAATGAATGTAATGTTGGCATTTGAGCTCGGCCTTGTAAGCCTTGTTGTAATCTGATAGCCACAGGTTAATTGAATTGGGAGGTGGGGGAGCCCTCCTTATTGGTTACCATATCGAAACCAAAATATATTTTATTGCTATTAAAATATTGGTTGTGTTAGCTGTAGGTTTTTCATTAATTTGCCCAGTAGGTTAGTGAAATTATGGTTTCATGTATTGGTATGGAAATAAACACAGCTGAACACCTTGCTATTTAGAGCATTTCCCCAAAATGCATGTCCTGTTTTTGGCTTCAAAGACAAAAGCAATTGCAGGCAATAAGAAATGTGCATTGTCATACAGTGACCGAATGATAATTGAGATAATGCAAATCATTAATAACTTCTTATTTGGGGTGAATGTTGTTACCCTCCTGCTGTAGGCCTTCATCACCATTCTCTGTCTGCATCCCTAATCCTTACCTGTAGCCTACCTGCCTCTGGTATAATCCATTTCCACCTCTCACTATCAGACTTGCTTAATCATTTCCCTGAATTAAAATGATATAATCTAACAGATCTTGCTGGCCACACCACTGTGTGTAAGGATAACGGCACTGAGCGAGAATACATTGGGAGGGATCTTAGACCATTCCTCCATACAGAATCTTTTCAGATTCTTAATTTCTGGGCTTATGGGGTGCCCTCTTCCACTCAAACCATAGGCTTCCAATGAGGTTCAAGTTTGGAGACTAAGTTGGCCATTGCACAATGTTGATTTTGTGGTTCATTCTTTGTAGATGTTGATACGTGCTTGGGGTTATTGTCTTGATGGAAGATCCAAATTTCCTGGCAGAGGCAACAAGGTTTTTGGCTAAAATGTCCTGGTACTGGGTTAGGTTCATGATGCCATTGACCTGAACAAGTTCCCCAGGGCCAGTGGATGAAAAATAGCCCCATAACATCAAAGATCCCACCACCATAATTTACAATAGGTATGGGGTTATTTTTTATACAGTATATGAGTCCTCTTTTCGACGTCAGACCCACCACTGGAGTACGTGGCCAAAGAGCTCTATTTTCATGTCATCCAACAAATGTAAACGCCTGGATTTTGCTAAACGGCATTGGCGCTTGGATTGGAGCCAGTGCTATGGTCAGATGACATGAAAATAGAGCTCTTTGGACAAATACAATATACCTCAATATAGCTCAGTATTTGTATTATTCATTTTATTCAGTCTTTTTGGCTCTTCTTTATCAAGGGTGCCAATAATTTTGGACCTGACTGTATATTTGGACGGGAGCTAAAATCCAGTTATAATACAACAAAAAGTACATTCTGTGTGTTCTTATTGCTTTGGCTGAACTGCTTTCAGTGGGGAAAGATTGCTTTGGTACCCTGCTTCCATGATTTTAGTTGAAAACTTCCCTTTCCCATGTGGACCATTGCCGCCAGGAGCGGAGGAGAGGAGAAAATGTGAGTCATGTTGTTCCTTTTGCTATTCAAAAGATTATAACGGTGACCGAGGTCACTTGCCTGACCAATTTGACTGAAGACGGGACAGCCGAGCATTCATGCGGTTGAGTTTGTTTCCGTGGTAACATGGACTCTTTACAACGTGATGAAACTTTGTTGTAGCATACAAGTCATTGGTTGCCTAGGCAATGCCCCCCTTCCTGCGGCAGCAGCACATACCTTATCACAGAGTAACGTTTCACTGTGGTTACGTAGGTCGTACTGGGGTACAGATGTAAAAATCCCTTCCTCAAATGTTTTTTTTCAGTTGAAAGTCTAAGTTATGTTTACCGTAGTAGTGATGCTTGTGACTGTGACAATGGTTAGACATGGAAATGGATGCAGAACTCACCAAGCATCTTGGTGACTTGTCTCCTGCGCACTTGCTCCACATGGATTCTCCAGCTGATGTTAGCGCTACAGTTCTTCCTCATCGTCCCCCGGGAGAGGTGTCGCTCCCTGCCCAGCTTGATACCAATCCCCAGGTACAGCCCACTGATCACCGTCACGGGAACAATGTAGAAGCATGTGGTGGTGATCAGAATCACCAGGTTGTAGATCCACGGGGAACCTATCAAACTGCATATGGCTGACTCTGCCACCTTCTCCGGGAGATTCAAGTAGTAGATGCCATGCAGGGAGGTGTTAGGGATGGCACAAACCAGGGACAGCACCCATACAGCACTGATGACACGCTTGGCATGCTTGTTGGTGGCAACATAGCGTGTTTTTAGTGGATGGACCACTGCGATATACCTCTCCACACTCAGCACTGTCACATTGAGGATGGAGGCAAAGCATACAGTCTCGAAGAGGAAAATTTTGAAGTAGCAGACTCCCTCTCCGAAGGGGAAGGGGTAGTTCTGCCACAGGTCGTAGATCTCCAGGGGCATCCCAAAGAAGAGCACCAGGAGGTCTGACACAGCCAGGCTGAACAGGTACAGGTTGGTGGGGGTGCACATCTTCTTGTGTTTGGATATCACTGTGCATGTGAGCAGGTTGCCAGACACGCCCAGGAGGAAGATGAGCAGGTAAACCAGGGAGATAGGGAGAAAGACGGGGGAGCGCTTCGGCCCTAGAACTTCCAGTAGTCTGTCCTCAATGGACTTGGTTCCAGTGTCATTTCCTGTAACATTTAGCAACGTGATGTTACAGAACCTGCCATGCTGTTCTGAGATGTTGGAAAGAGAATCCAGGCAGTACTTCTCCATTTCAGAGTAGGGGCTTGTAGTAAGTGGGAGTAGAGAGGACGGGATCACTGGTAATGTCGGCACATCGTTTGCATATGTCTGAGAGACTTCATTCCATACAGATAGAAATACAACACCTAGAGAAACACAGCAACCATTTATATTACAGTATATTACTTTCTGCTAAATAATTTCTTGCTAATAATCCTAATTCTACATGAGGTGATGTAAAAGCTTTCAAATGATGACTGAGACATCTCAGTAAAGCCTCACAAGAGATTTCTGTTTTGCATGATTGTCTTGACTTAAGGCCATAAATTCAATTATGGCCATAAATTCATTTTTATGTTGGTGGTATGAAATTTGAAACAAATGAATGTAGTGCATGGAGGCACTCATTACCTGATATTATACAATGAAGGGGTAGTACAATCAATTTCACCAAGCTCAGTTTATTGATAGTCTAGGGGCTTTTGTCATGCATAACAGTACCATCTGCTTTCTGCTGTCAGTTATGGTGCTGAATCACAGCTGTGCAGCTTGGGTAAATACAGAGCTGATCAGATTCAACCAGGTATAACTGTCAATTATGAATTAACATCACAAAAACACACTTTGGCTCTTACTGTAATAGTACGTTGGTAGATTCACCCGTGTGTATAACATGAGTGCTGTAGAATATCTTGTGTGTATAACATGAATGCTGTAGAATATCTTGTGTATCCACAATTCTCATGTTTGTCACATTTATCTACTGCATTCTGTTCTGTGCAGAAACATGTACACTATATATGCGAAAGTATGTTGACACCCCTTCAAATTAGTGGATTTGGGTATTTCAGCCACACTCATTGCTGACAAGTGTATAAAATTGAGCACACAGCCAAGCAATCTCCATAGACAAACATTGGCAGTAGAATGGCCTTAATGAAGAGCTCAGTGAATTTCGATGTGGCACCATCATGGATGCCACCTTTCCAACAAGTCAGTTTGTCAAATGTATTCCCTACTAGAGCTGCCCAGTTCAACTGAAAGTGCTGTTATTGTGAAGAGAAAATGTCTAGGAGCAACAACGCCTCAGCCACAAAGTGATAGGCCACACAAGCTCACAGAATGGGACCGCCGTCTTTCCTCAGTTGCAACACTCACTACCGAGTTCCAAATTGCCTCTGAAAGTAACGTCAGCACAAGAACATATCGCCAGGAGCTTTATGAAAGGGGTTTCCATGGCCGAGCAGCCGCTCACAAGCCTAAAATCACCATGCGCAATGCCAATCGTAGGCTGGAGTGATGTAAAGCTAGTCCCCATTGGACTCTGGAACAGTGGAAACGCGTTCTCTGGAGTGTTGAATCTAGCAGTCCGACAGACTTATCTGAGATCGCTACCTCCCCCAATGCAGGGTTCTAACCTCAAAGTTGGTGGAAGAGGAATAATGGTCTGGGGCTGTTTTTCCTGATCCGGGCTAGGCCCCTTAGTTCCAGTGAAGGGAAATCTTAACGCTACAGCATACAATGACATTCTAGATGATTCTGTACTTCCAACTTTGTGGCAACAGTTTGGGGAAGGAACTTTCCTGTTTCAGTATGACATTGCCCCCATAAACAAAGCAAGGTCCATACAGATATTTTTTGTTGAGATCGGTGTGAAACAGTGGAGGCTGCTGAGGGGAGGAAGGCTCATAATAATGTCCAGAGTGGATTCAATGGAATGGCATGAAACACATGTTTTGGGGGGTTTTCATGTGTTTGATACCATTCCATTCACTCCATTCTGGGAGTGGTGGAAAAAAGTACTCAATTGTCATCATTGAGTAAAAGTAAAGATACCTTAATAGAAAATGACTGAATTAAAAGTGAAATTGACCAAGTAAAATACTAATTGAGTAAAAGTATTTGGCTTTAAATATACTCAAGTAGCAAAAGTAAATGTAATTGCTAAAATATACTTACGTAGCAAAAGTACAAGTACAAGTATACATCATTTCAAATTCCTTATATTAAGCAAAGCAGATGGCCACACGTTCTAACATTATTTATGGATAGCCAGGTACAAGCTCCAACTCTCAGGCATCATTTACAAATGAAGCATGTGTTTAGTGAGTCCGCCAGATCAGATGCAGTAGGGATGACCAGGGATGTTCTCTTGATAAGTGTGTGAATTAGACAAAAAAAAATGTAAGTACTTTTAGGTGTCAGGGAAAATGTATTGATAATTGTCTTTAGGAATGTAGTGAAGTAATAAAAAAATACTAATAGTAAAGTACAGATACCCTAAAAAAAACTACTGAAGTAATACTTTAAAGTATAAAGTACTTAAGTACTTTACACAACTGTATTCTGCCCATTATTATGAGCCGTCCTCCCTTCAGCAGCCTCCACTGGTGTGGAAGAACTTGACGGGCCTGCACAGAGCCCTGACCTCAACCCCATCAAACACCTTTGTGATGAATTGGAATGCAGACTGCGAGCCAGGCCTAATCACCCAACGTCAGTGCCCAACCTCACTAATGCTCTTGCGGCTGAATTGAAGCAAGTCCCCGCAGCAATGTTCCAAAATCTAGTGGAAAGCCTTCCCAGAAGAATGGAGGCTGTTATAGCAGCAAAAAGGGGTTCAACTCCATACTAATGCCCATGATTTTGGAATGAGATGTTCGACGAGATGTCTACATACTGTTGGTCATGTAGTGTGTGTGAATGATGTTAGCTAATTAAAATAAAAATCATTCTTCATTGTATCTTATTGCTTACTTCTTGAACTTAATTCGAAATAATGGTTCTTAATTGTCGACTCAAAAAAGCAACTAACTTTGTTCAAGACTACCATTACTGTATAATGTCATTTGAGAAATGTTTGTAGCTCAGTAGAATTTTAACACTCACCTTTGATGCCTGTTCAGAGCTGCTAAAGATTGCTCTCTGAGAAAATGAAGTCCCTCTTGAAAAAGTCTGGACAAGCTTTTAAGAAATTGCAGGTGGTGAATGGAATTGAGATAAGTCATCCCCTGCAAGAAAACTTGACTGAAGGCGTCGATAAGGAGGTGCGGTGCGCCTGTAGGAAAACTGCTCCTTGGGTACCTGAAGCAAAGGGGCTGATGTACGCAGCACGCGATAGAGAGAGAGATAGAGAGAGAGGGGAGGGAGGGTGTTCAGTGGGTGTCTGTAGCCATACTTTTTGTTTATTCATTTACTTACGCAACTGTAAGTCATTTGAGAACATGTTGTCATTTATGAATGTGCTAATGATGACACCTGCTAATAACATTGGAACTGTGCAGTGGCAGCATGTCTGAAGAGAGACATGGTTAGATCAACCGTTGTGACCTAAAATGGTTTGGTAACAGCACTTGAAAATGTTTTGCAGTACAAAAAAACATAAAAACACATAATGCCTTATGTAGCCTAGACTATATGCCCTTCAAGTTGGCTAAAGTGTTCTCCTATGGAGAACTTGCAGCATTTAAGAATCAAATACTTTACCTCATGATGACAAAAAAAAAACACTTTAAAAGGTATTTGCACTTTGAGTAAGTGGTTTTACAAAATGTTATTTTGTGTTTATGGACATCATTTGTGCTTTTCTCCATTTGGACCATCCTGTATCTTTGGACCATTTAAGACATTTCAGTGCCCGTTGGTGGTGCATTAATTAATCACAATTTAATGTAATCACTGCTCCATTTCTGAGGTTTTTAAGATGCAGTGTTTTGAGAGATTTCTTGCCTTAAGTCAAGTCTCTCAGAGAGCACTTTAGCTTTATGCCCATGTCATATCTGTATGCATGAGCTGTGGCAACAGGAGTTACATGGTGTTTTCTTGCCAATGACCTTAATCACGTCGTCTGGTTTTATGTGGGGAGAGTTGTTTGGGGTGTACAAAGCCAGTATGTACGCTGCATGCACAGAACTGGTCAAAAGTTCAGGTTATCTTCAGTTCAGGTCCCAACTTCCTTGGGTGTTGTGGCGCTGCTTACTGTGCCCTCTGCAGGATGTGGATTTCAGGTTGACCAGGCCTGAGCCAAGTGGCTTGTCCACTGCTTCTCCATCTTCAGACACAGCAACTGCAGATCTTCTTTCACTGAGCTGCTCTTATTCCCAGAAACCTCTGTGCCCTTCACAGGGATTGACCTGGGGCACCTGTCATAAGAGACACCTGTCATAACCTCTTGACCCACCTTCCACTATGAAGCAATTAACCTTCCATCCCTTGTCCATACACTACAGGCTCTACAGAGGGTAGTGCATACGGCCTAGTACATCACTGTGGCAGAGCACCCTGTCATCTAGGACCTCTATACCAGGCTGTGTCTGTTACGACATCCGCCAAAGTAGGGTCCTCTCCGTGGTCGGGCGGCGCTCGGCAGTCGGCGTCGCCGGTCTTCTAGCCATCATCGATCCACTTCTCCCTCTGTTGTACACCTGTTTTTGCATGTTTATTTTCCTGAGTTTTCCCCGCATTCCCAGCATAAGGCGCTCGTCGATTCAGGCGCGGCTGGGAATTTTATCGACAGAGCAATCGCCCATAGGTTAGGGATCCCTATTGTTCCAGTGGTTAGGCCTTTCCCAGTTCACGTTCTAGATAATCGACCATTAGGGTCCGGGTTAATTAGGGAAGCTACCATCCCCCTGGGCATGGTGACGCAGGGGGGTCACGAAGAGATAATCAGGCTCTTCCTCATTGACTCTCCTGCGTTTCCCGTGGTACTAGGCCTTCCCTGGTTAGCTCGTCATGACCCCACCATTTCATGGCAACAGAGGGCTCTCACGGGGTGGTTCACCCGCCTCCTCGAGTTTATTTTTTGTGAAGAAGGAGGGAGGTCTGCGCCTGTGTATTGACTATCGAGGTCTAAACCAGATCACTGTGAGGTACTACCGCCCACTACCGCTCACCGCCACAGTGATTGAGTCAATGCATGGGGCCCGCTTCTTCACCAAATTAGATCTCAGGAGCGCTTACAACCTGGTGCGTATCCCGGAGGGAGACAAGTGGAAGACGGCGTTCAGTACCACCTCAGGGCATTATGAGTACACGTCATGCCATACGGGTTAATGAATGCTCCATCAGTCTTCCAAGCCTTTGTAGACAAGATTTTCAGGGACCTGCACGGGCAGGGTGTAGTGGTGTATATTGATGACATTCTAATATACTCCGCTACACGTGCCGAGCATGTGTCCCTGGTGCGCAGGGTGCTTGGTCGACTGTTGGAGCATGACCTGTACGTCAAGGCTGAGAAATTCCTGTTCTTCCAGCAGAAGGTCTCCTTCCTAGGGTACCGCATTTCCACCTCGGGGGTGGAGATGGAGAGTGACCGCATTTCAGCCGTGTGTAATTGGTCGACTCCCACCACGGTAAAGGAAGTGCAGCGGTTCCAAGGCTTAGCTAATTACTACCGGAGGTTTATTCTGGGTTTTGGTCAGCTAGCAGCTCTCATTACCTCACTGCTGAAGGAGGGCCCGGTACGTTTGCAGTGGTCGGCTGAGGCGGACAGGGCTTTTGGTGACCTGAGGGCTCTGTTTACCTCGGCTTCCGTGCTGGCCCATCCAGATCCCTCTTTGGCGTTCATAGTGGAGGTGGAAGCATCCGAGGCTGGGATAGGAGCCGTGCTCTCTCAGTGCTCGGGTACGCCACCGATGCTCCGCCCCTGTGCCTTCTTCTCGAAGAAGCTCAGCCCGGCAGAGCGAAACTATAATGTGGGGGACAGGGAGCTGTTGGCTGTTGTCAAGGCTCTGAAGGCATGGAGACATTGGCTTGAGGGGGCTAAACACCCTTTTCTAATCTGGACTGACCACCGCAATCTGGAGTGCATCATGGCAGCGAGGAGACTGAACCCTCGCCAGGCAATGTCTTTCACCCATTTTATTTTTTACCTTTCTTACAGACCAGGTTCCCAAAACGTTAAGGCAGACGCACTGTCCCAACTGTATGACACAGAAGAGCGGCCCAGGGATCCCACTCCCATACTCCCGGCCTCCTGCCTGGTGGCACTGGTAGTGTGGGAGCTGGACGCGGACATTGAGCAGGCGTTGCGTGCAGAGCCCGCTCCCCACCAGTGTCCCCCTGGGTGTCTGTATGTTCCGTCTGTTGTTCGTGACCAGTTGATCTATTGGGCCCACACGTCGTCCTCCTCTGGTCATCCTGGGATTGGTCGGATGGTGCACTGTTTGGCTGGGAAGTACTGGTGTGTGTGTATGTGTGTGTGTGTGTTAAACATGATCAAGAGTTTTCTTGCCTTTAGTGGCACAGGTGAAATGCTGGTATATGCTGGTAAATTAGGTCAAACGGATTTCAGTTTTCCTGCATTAAAGTCACCGGCCACTAGGAGTGCTGCCTCTTTCTGAACATTCACTAGTTTGCTTATTGTAACGAGTGCGGTGAGAGTTGGTAAGCAAGTTCAGGGAATGAGTTTTAATAAAATAAATGGAACATAATACAAAACAAGAAACACTAACAGCAAACAGACATGAAACTGAAACAGAAACAATAACGCCTGGGGAAGGAACCAAAGTGAGAGACATATATAGGGAAGGTAATCAGGGAGGTGATGGAGTCCAGGTGAGTTTGAAGACGCTCAGGTGCATGTAACGATGGTGACAGGCGTGTGCCATATCGAGCAGCCTGGTGACCTAGAGGCCGGAGAGGGAGCACACATGACAGTACCCCCTCCCTGACGCGCAGAACACCGTCCAAAATGACGATCCTGGGGACCAGGAGCAGACCGGTCACCTCTGCTGAGGCACAGGAAAAATTTTAATCCGGCTGAGACGCGGGAGCATGGAGACCTAGAGCGCTGGAGAGAGAGCATACTTGACAGTATCCCCCCCCAGCGTGTTCGGTTCCAGCCGCAGGACGCCAACCAAAGGGATGAACCCGGGGATCAAGAGTGGACCAGTCACCCCTGCTGATGCGCGGGAACCTGTCGCCAGCTGGGCCATGGGAACCAAACAGACCGGCTGAGGCAGGGGAGCCTGGTGATCTGGCTGAGGCATGAGAGCTTGACGAGCCGTCGGAGGCAGGGGAGCCTGGCGATCTGGCTGAGGCATGAGAGCTTGACGAGACGTCGGAGGCAGGGGAGCCTGGCGATCTGGCTGAGGCATGAGAGCCTGTAGCGGCTCCCAGACCTGACGTCATTCCCACTGACACAAAAAAAGAAACACTCCCTGGTGCTTCCCTTAGGTGAGGCGTTATTCTGTAACAAGTGTACTGAGAGCCGGGAAGCAAGTTAAGGGAGTGAGTATTTTAATAAAATAAATAGAACATAATACAAAACAAGAAACACTAACAGCACACAGACATGAAACTGAAACAGAAACAATAACCCCTGGGGAAGGAACCAAAGTGAGAGACATATATAGGGAAGGTAATCAGGGATGTGATGGAGTCCAGGTGAGTTTGAAGACACCCAGGTGCACGTAACGATGGTGACAGGTGTGCGCCATATCGAGCAGCCTGGTGACCTAGAGACCGGAGCGGGAGCACATGTGACACTTATGGCCCTATACAGCTAGTTGAGTGCAGTCTTAGTAGATGCATCGGTTTGTGGTGGTAAAGGTAAGGGTTAAGGTTTAAAATCAGATTTTATGACTTTGTGGCTGTGCCAGCTTGTGACCACTCTGAAGAGCTGCCTCCTGTACATGAGTCATGTTACATTGATTATATAGTAAGATTTTAAATGTGGCCATCACTGCTACTCAGTATAAGCTATTTATCACCCTTGTTTTTTCAGTAAACAGATGTCTAATAAGATACACAAATGTAATTTCCTATGATTTGTTTGTAGCATTCTTTCCAATGAGCAGCTGTGTACTGAGCTGCTGCAATATAAACATTGTCCAAAGACATAGCTTAACAATAGAGGGCAGAGTAAGTTTAAATAATGCATAGCGTCACTGTTTAAATAATGCTCACCGCTGTGGAGGAGAGGTCATGAATACGTAGGTAAGATGCGCTTGAGAGTGTTACAACTTTAGCTTGTTTGACACCAGCCAATTGGGGAGTTACAGTAAGCCTATGTGTATCTATACAGGATGTCATTAGAATTAAGTTGAATAGACGATTCCTCGTATAGTGTGCATTGTTGGGTGCAGCTACTGTACATACACTTTGCATGTGGAATGACAATGGTAGATTAGAGGTATGGTAGATTAGAGGAAGCAATATGATCTGAAAGATTGTGGGAGCATTAATCTCTCATGGACAGGCTCACATAATATAAATGGTATCTCATACCTCTCCCTCCAGAAACGAATCGAGTAGCTGGCGCAATATTTTAGTTCTGGGTTGCTGATCAGGGCAGTAGCACCACATGTTGACTCAGACAGGTTTACTCATCATCATCTTTGTATTCAGTGCTGCCAGCTTCATCCAATATGACTGTAATAAAGGTGTGAATAAACAACAGGCCATGTAGACATCAGACAATGTTTTCTTTACGAGTAGGGTATCTATAATATTCAATGTGAGGTTCTAGACATGAAATGAAAGTGCATCCTTGTAGCTGTGTGGGCTAATATATTCAAAATGTTTGCCTTGGCGTCAGTTGAGCCAATGGTTGAGCCAATGGTTGAGCCAATGGTAAGTTGAGCAAATTGAAGTGTTTTCTTCCCAGGTATAATGCAAGGCTTTGTCGCTGGGATGAGAGGTAACTACAGGGCCTGGCCTATGTTAAAAGTGTTTTTTAAAAGTACATGGTTTTAAAAGTACATTGTTAGATGTTACGCCTGTGTTAAAAGATGCAAAAAAATATATTAAAAGACAAAAAACAAGAGCCTCCCGGGTGGCGCAGTGGTCTATGTGCTTCTACACCTGCATTGCTTGCTGTTTGGGGTTTTAGGCTGGGTTTCTGTACAGCACTTTGAGATCAGCTGATGTACGAAGGGCTATATAAATAAATTTGATTTGATTTGCATCGCAGTGCTAGATGCGCCACCATAGACTCTGGGTTCGAGCCCAGGCTCTGTCGCAGCCGGCCGCGACCGGGAGGTCCGTGGGGCGACGCACAATTGGCATAGTGTCGTCCGGGTTAGGGGGGGTTTGGCCGGTAGGGATATCCTTGTCTCACTAGCAACTCCTGTGGCAGGCTGAGTGCAGTGCACGCTGACCAGGTCACCAGGTTCACGGTGTTTCCTCCGACACATTGGTGTGGCTTGCTTCCGGGTTGGATGCGCGCTGTGTTAAGGCTTGGTTGGTTTGTGGTTCGGAGGACGCATGGCTTTCGACCTTTGTCTCTCCCGAGCCCGTACTGGAGTTGTAGCGATGAGACAAGATAGTAACTACTAACAATTGGATACCACGAAATTGGGGAGAAAAGGGGGTAAAAGACAAAAAAACGATTGTGATTGTGTTGAAATGTGTTTTGGAAATAAAGATAGACATGGTTTGAATATAGATATTTGTAGGCGGCTGATTATTTCCAGGGATACACAACATCCTTAAATATATATAGATATCCTTGTTATAAATAATACTATATTCCTCTTGACAGATTGATGCTGAATGTAAAAAATGTCTCTCCCCTATAAAGAGTCTGTCTACCTTCCCTGGGCTGACTCACCATTAAGCCTATGAGTGAACACACATCCTATTATATTTCACACTGTCACACCTTACAGGTGCAAAAAGGCTTGTTCTTGCGCTGCTCATCAGGACCCACTCAGCTTCGAATGCATGAATGAGCTACTTGGGGTCAGGACCCTACATCTGTCACCTGATTTAAAAAATAGGTAGCGAGAGAAAATTATATTCATTAACCACCTGTAAATTGGTTTAACACTCATCAAATGAAATAGGGAGTGTATAAGTACTGAGTCCCTATCCGCAAGCTCGCTACTTCTCCCTCTACTCACACTAAGGACAGGTGGATGGACGACACTGTGATATGACCCATGGGGTCTTATCCAAGATATGAATATATGAATAAAACTAGGGCATCAATCTTCTCTAGGAAACATAAACACTGATTTATCTTTAGGACTTTAGATACAGTATATCTAAAGTCTCCAATTGTTTGCTAGAATGACATGCAATATAAAGTAACTGACTTTGAGCCATCATGCCAATAAAAATTATATCTATATAGCTTTCTCGTGAAAACTGTCTGTCAGTGTCTCTCATCAAAAGATTGTCAGAGCTTGAAGTGAATATTCAGTTGTTGTTGTGCTTATTTGGAGATTTTATCCATTTCATCATGATGCTACATTACAATGTGATCTGTTTTGCTAAAGCCTTAAACCAGTTAGTCATCAAGTTATTATACTGTTGTGCTCTGCCAAAGCAGGGATCAATGCAATCACAAAACATTCAGATAGAGTGTTTGACACAATATATCTCTATCTTGATGCATTCCATCTGCAACGTTCCACGCCAATCAACCCACGGGGCACTGGACAGGTCCTAAGTCCTACTATTTGCAAGTGTCATTGAGTAGAAGATTCAATCAATCAAATTCAATCAATCAGATTCATTTTATAAAGCCCTTTTTACATCAGCAGTTGTCACAAAGAGCTTTACAGTGACAGCAAACAAAGCAGAAGCGAGCAGAAAAAAAATGTTCTAAAAGAGGATTGTGCAGATTGACCGCTGTTTCAAATGTGCGATCCATGAAGGTTTCCGTACAAACACTTCATGCACTACAATATACTTATTGTAACATAATATATTTCTATGAGGAATATCTTATGTGATAACTGTAAGGTAATTGATAGTAAACCTAGTAAATACTGTATATAACAATATCAGAAGTGTCATCAGCAGCTGACTAGTACGACCACCAACTTCCCTTTATTGGCTGTCCTATGACGTAAGCCTGTTGGACATGGAGGACTTGTTCAGTTTACAGCCCAGACATGATGGTATATAGTGTGCTCATCTGACCATAGGCTGCGATAAGCGATACGGTGGCATACGCAAAAAGTCTGACACCTGGAAAACTTGCAGTATATCATGTGCCGTATACTGAACTAGATACTTATTTGATGATTATGGAAATATAAACTTGTTGTTGTTTTTGAAAATGTGTTGAATCACTGATTATTTGGAGGTGATATGAGTAATGTAAACCCGGGGTTTCCCATAGTCGGTCCTGGGCTTGATGATGAGTTGGTTAATTGAATCAGCTGTGTAGTGCTAGGGCCCATGAACGAGTTAGGGAAACCTTGATGTAAACAACAGACGAGTCAAGAATCCTTGTCCTGCTTTGTGTTATTACTTTATCACTTTCAGACAGATTGATAACATTGTTCATTTGTTCTGAAGATTTGTAACTTTGCCAAAGTTGTTGTTGTGAAGGCGCATGTGATTAAGGTACAGTATGTGTGTTCGGTTGGAATTGTTATATTGCCTCTAAATTAGCCATAATACTCTCTTTCACACACACACACACACACACACACACACACACACACACTTCCTCCACAACAATTGAGTCCTGGAAATTGAAGCCTAATACGTATCAATGGCAATAGTGTCACCATTCATTTCACTCACCATCGACATTAATGATCCATTTATATGGCAGCTCTGTCAAAACTGATAGAAGGCCTGCTTTGCAGTAGTGGATAAATAAATGTGCATTTTTATGATGATTCAAATGTCAAATGGTCTTCAGAGAAAAACTCATTAAAATGATCGCTATCTACCCTTTACGAGGGTTTGGCCAGCAGTGGTCTGTGTGTTAAAACACATGTAGTCGCCTTAGTATAGCAATGCAGCTAAATATACACTGAACTTAACATGCAAGAATTTCAAACATTTTACTGAGCTATCGGTCATATAAGGAAATCATTAAATAAAAATAAATGCTTTAGGCCCGCGACTGGGAATGCAGATGTGCATACGTTAGTCACAGATACCTTAATATAAAAGTAGGGGCATGGATCAGAAAACCAGCATGTAGCTGGTTTGACCACCATTTGCCTCATGCAGCGCGACACATCTCCTTCGCATAGAGTTGATCAGGTTGTTGATTGTGGCCTGTGAATGTTGTCCCACTCCTCTTCAAGGGCTGTGCGAAGTTGTTGGATAGTGGCGGGAACTGGAGCACGCTGTCATACATGTTGATCCAGAGCATCCCAAACATTTCTATTGAGTACATAGGTATCTCAGTTTGGAGAGTTTGGCATTCATTTCAAGTAGTCAGTTGTCTGCACTACTGTACATACACTAAGAAACATCATTATGATATATTAATGCATCTTGGACATATAGACCTGTAAAAACAGAGGTAAAATAGGCGGAAATATCAACTATAAATATTTATGATGAATGTAAGCTTAGTTTTTTGGTAGCTGATTAATTGACAACTTTCCAAGTCAAATGTGGTCTGATTCAGTGCTGAATGGTCTTGTCTGACAAAATACATACAGTTACACATGTTGTTTTAAATATTGTGGCTATTGTAATCTAATCGGCTCTATGGAAAACAAGTTGCCTCAGACACTGAAAAGGTTTCTCTGTGGATTTTATTTGTTCAGCCCCTACTCTTGCAATTACGTACATTAGCCCCCACCACCTAGATTTCTCCAGATCTAATATGGTGTCCAAAATCCAATATGGCTGCCACAATTCCATTAAATGGTGGTTTAACCGCCTGTATGTATACAGAGATATGGATATAATGATCAGATACTTATGTTTCTGCCCTAACAATGAGATTCGTTGTCCACAGAGCGGAACAGCGGCCTGTCAAGCTCCCGCCTATGCCTCTCTTTCGATTTGTGGATACATCTCGTTATTAGAATTATTTTCCAATATTCGATGTGGGTGTTGACGTCAACCGCCTGTATTCAATGGAGAGAAAGATGCTATGCTAGCCTCATGAATATGCAGATTCTCTCAAATTTCAACAGGGACAAATCCAGTATAAAGTGTTTTCTCTCAAATTTGCCAGGATATCACATGCGTCATACTTCTATCAGTACACTCATAACAACCTAAGCATTACAAAACTATTAGATCAAATAAACCTGACATCAAAGTATCAATTCATGTTAATCTACACTCAATTTGACACTCTTTCATTATCTCTCATACAAAAACTCCTCGCCTGCTTAGTAATTAAGGATCTGCTTATTTTTGTTTATTTATTTAACCTTTATTTAACGAGTCCCTATGGGACTCCCAATCACGGTCGGTTGTGATACAGCCTGGAATGGAACCAGGGTCTGTAGTGAAGTCTCTAGCACCGAGATGCAGTGCCTTAGACTGCTGTGTCACTCAGGAGCCCAAAAGTGGACAGTGCTTAAAAGTGGAGAGATTTTGGGCAGACATAGGGCTCTCGCTTCACCTCTGTGTCAGTCTATACATGTTTTAAATGAGAGACATTATTCCGATTTGTGTACTGTTCTTATGACCTGTACTCAATACTATTTTTGTGCAATTCAACTAGGTTGGGAATCTAATATGCTTGCCATAACTACACTCAAACACCTTTGTCTAGATATAGAAAAGGCAGCAGACTGCATGGCATGACAACACCAAGTATTCCAAGTCACAAACTTTTTGAGGACCATTGAGGTAAGTGGGAGGCTCCAATGAAAGGAAAGAGAATCCAACCCTGGACTATGACACCCTCTCCCTAGCTCTACAACTTGCCCCCACTGTGGTATAACTTGTGCCTCCAGGATTGGGCTCTTAATTCACCTCCTTATCATTTAGAAATGAGCTTTGATTCATGGCTAGTCAAATATGGCTACCTGAATCCAAGATGTATTTCTGCTGGCTCACTACATTCGTGATGCAAATTGCGATGTTCTGGTGCACTCTTATGCTGTTCAGGTTGAGATGGCACATTGCTTTTTCCAGAAAATCATGTCCAACATCATGTTTGTCTGCCCTGGAGTTGCTGTGATCTAGTGACATTATTGTTAGGGCCCTATGTTTTGGTTAATCATGTCAAATGTCCTGGATTTTAACCTTTATTTCAACCTTTATTTTCCAGAAATTAGAATTAAATGAGTCACCCCAACTTGAGAGCTCATGTCTGAGGGTGGTGCTGGGCCATCTGACATAAAAAAGAAAAGGGGACAGTTGAATGAAAAAGCTTTAAATAAAGGTACAAATCCAGGTCATGTGACATGATAAACCAAAACACAGGGCCCTAATTATGATGCATGGGGAGAATGCAACCACACATGATGGTGGCAAGCACTCATTGACAAGTAAATCCCATCAATTTACTGGGCTTTCACATATACAATAGGAATTGCACCTGTCTAAAGTCAATGCCATCCTGAATCTCCCAGAACTGTCCTGGATAGGCCTACTCCACCATCAGCCCTCCCTTCTGGCAGTTAGTACAGACAGAGACATTATGGAACTGGGCTGCCACATGTCAGGAGGCCATTAAACAGCCAAAATTCCATCTGGAAAGTGCTGGCGTGTATTGCCATAGCGTGTACATATTTTGCTACCAACCATGGCTGGCCAGCCCATGTGATCCCTGAACTGGACTTGCATGTAAAGAATGAGCTCTCATGTTGGGGTGACTCATATATTGGTCTTGGAAACTGTGCAGTAATCCCCAAATCCCAATGCCCCGCCAGTCATACAGCAAGGATGCTGGCCTTGTCGCAGCAGCTTGCCCAGAATGACCAGTTAGCTGTGCTAGATGGTCAAACCACAGAACTACAACCACCACTGGCTACTTTGTCTCCTCACCCAGTTGACTTGGAAATGTGTCTATAAATTAGCAACCAAAAAGTAAAGCTTACATTCATAGTTAACATTTCCAACTATTGTATCTGTATTTACATGTTTTATTTTTTATTTAACCTTTATTTAACTAGGCAAGTCAGTAAAGAACAAATTCTCATTTTACAACGACTGCCTACCCCGGCCAAACCTGGACGATGCTTGGCCAATTGTGTGCCGCCCTATGGGACTCTCGATCACGGCTGGTTGTGACACTGAGATGCAGTGCCTTAGACCGCTGCGCCACTCGGGAACCAAATATATGTTTACAGGTCTATATTTCCAAGATGCATTAAGATATCCTAATGCTGTTTGTTTGTTTGTGTACGTAGGGCAGACAACTGACTACTTGTTTTACACATTTTTGCAATATCAGAGCTTGCAATATTGGGTTATATGAGCTTCAGCTAGGCATTCACAATATCTATCAATTTAACCACTTTTGCAGTAAAATATTTATACACAACCATCCATTTCATTAATGGGAGACATTAAAGATGTGAAAAAATATGGTTGTTTTGTTCTACCTTGGGTAGGGGTATCATAAACAATGTGGGGGCCTTGCCACTAGCCTATCAGTTATAATACAGGGAGCTGTGATTGGGGCGGCAGGTAGCCTAGTGGTTAGAGTGTTGGGCCAGTAACCGAAAGGTTGATGGATTGAATCCCTAAACTGACAAGGTAATAATCTGTCGTTCTACCCCTGAACAAGGCAGTTAACCCTGTTCGCTGGAAGGCTGTCATTGTAAATAAAAATGTGTTCTTAACTGACTTGCCTAGTTAATTAAAAACTGCCAAAATAGAGGAAACACCATTATAAAGTGTTGGGCTGCCAGAGCAGCTTCAATGTACTGTGGCATAGATTACACAAGTGTCTGGACCTTTATTGGAGGGATATGACTCCATCCTTCAATGAGAAATTGTTGATGATGGTGGAAAATGTTGTCTCAGGCACTGTTCCAGAATCTCCCATAAGTGTTCAATTGGGTTGAGATCTGGTGACTGACACACACACACACACACACACACTTTTAAACTCCCTATGCTCCTTTGAAACCCCTCTATCAAAGTTACTGAGATTTCTTCTTCTAGCCATGGTAGCCAAAATAATTGGCAATTGGGCATTTTTTTACATGATGGGATGTTAATTGCTTAATTAACTCAGGAACCACACCTGTGTGGAAGCACCTGTTTTCAATATACTTTGTATCCCTCATTTACTCAGGTGTGTCCTATAAAATACATGTAGATTTGGTATTCCAGTGACGGAGCATGACATGCCCTACCCTCATACCATTGGTCCATACTGCTGAGTTTCGACCTTATGGAGAGGATACTGACTAATGGCCTTATCTCACAGGCACAGCGTCGTCCAGGTTAGGGGAGAGTTTGGCCAGGGTAGGCCATCATTGTAAATAATAAATTGTTCTTAACTGACTTACCTAGTTAAATAAAGGTTTTAAAAAATGATATTATTTTTATCTCAAAATGTCTGTGTTAAGCGTTCTCCTCCCATGTAGCCTACTATGGTTGAACCCTAACTCAGTAAAATCTTTGAAATTGTTGTGTGTTGAGTTTATATTTCTTTTCAGTATATAATCAATCTATACTTCAATGTTTTAAAATGAGTTATGGCATGTTATGGAGGACAGAGCATGTTTTCTGTTTGACAAATCATTTTAGTGTATAACCCAGTAACAAATGGTTTTGGTCAACCTTAATGGCCTTATGGATGTGTCTGGTTTTGACTGATAAACAAGGCTCCTAAAATGTCTGACTGTGTAATTATAATAATCAAATTATAATATATGCAGCAGTATTATGTTTTCAATTCATTTTAACAAATGTTTTACCATCCTTGCAGACGAAAGATAAATTGTAACAAAAATATTTTTCAGATACCAAAAAAGTGTGGCTTGTGTAAACTATGCAAAGTTTGTTCAGAATCAGAATAAAGACAGTTTGTGGGACTGTACAGGGATTACTTGTGGAGTCGGCAAGTAACGGTCCATAAAAACATCACACTGGATGCGGTCAGAGAGGATTTATGAATCTCCCTTTATGACCTTTTAAAATCCACCATCACTACTCATTAAACCGTGAGAAATACTTTTCTCCCATGTGCAGCTTAGCCAATCCCAGGCCAGCAAGGCTGAGCTGAGTTGAAAGTCAACCCTTTAAAAGGCAGAAGGGAGATGAATGGAGAGCAGAGAATGAGGTGAGACAACCTTCCAAACACACCAACAACAGCAAGACTAAAGGCTCAAAGCAAACCTGTCAAAATACAAGATGAAAACCATTCTCTCCATTGCTCTTGTGCTCCTGGCTCTCTATCTGGTCTCTGAAGCCCATGCAGTCCAAGTCAAAGTGCAGGTAATGGCTCCTCCTACAGCAATGTTTACCTTACTATAATGCATTATACTATGAAGACTATAGACTACAGTAATATCAGATTCAAACTCATACTCAATTGGACAAAAATTGCAAACTAATGAAAAAAATGTTTGTTAATAACCCTCACAATGTGGCTAACAGACAAAATTCAGAGTGGATTTTTTAAAACAAAGTGCATACTTGGTGCAAGCTGTCATTACAACGCTATGGGCATCCTTGTCACCTATAGAATGCCTAAAGCATCTTTATGATTGGCCGGGTCCCCAATATGACTCACTGATGTGGTGCTCTCTCTAACCGTGTCTCTCTCCTCTCTTCTCTTCTCTCTAGGAGGGCGACTTTGTTTTCTCACTGGAATCAGTGAAGAAGCTCCAAGAGCTGACAGAGAGCAGCAGTGTAAACGGGAAGCAGAATCCTCATCTCGCCAGCACCAGCTTTGCTTCTGTCTGCGCTAACCCCTCCCTGCCACAGGAGTTCATGCCCCTGTGCATGCAGAGAGGGGCCAGCATGTCTCTCTCAAGACTAGGTAAGAAAAGGCCACACTGTAGAATAATATCCACTATAGTCCAACTTGGTGGAACAGACCAGATTGTGATAAGACCGTTATAATTTGCTGATCGCGAGTCATTGATCAGAATCTCTTTTATGCTAGTTTGTCTCTGCAATATGTGGTTGAAGTTTGAAGTGATTGAGTGATTTTGAAACATGTTTTAACACAGTACCTTTCTCTTCTTTCTTCCAGCTACTATGCCTATAGACATCTGTGAGATATGTGCCTTTGTTGCCTGCACAGGCTGTTAGGCAAGATATCAACCTGACTGCCAGCAGAAGACAAGCCACCCACATTATCATTCTGCATATTGTGACAACAATGTGGATTTCATGTCTTCAAATTGCCATCCTCAGACATGATTGGCCCAAAAGATAACTGGACCAGAAATGTAAAAAGAAAAATAGATGAAATGATGGAGGCTCATTTTCTAGAAAATGTTATTTGGAGCATATTCAGCACTTATTTGTCTACGTATTTTCTTTTCCTTTTATCACGTGACTTTTATTTTGGAAATGTTGATTTGTTACAGTTCTATCTTACCAGTCTTTGTACTTATTTAATGTAGAGATGTATTTTTGTTTTTGGGGGTTTTGCATTCTTTTGTATGTTTATAAATGCCTCATGTTTAATAAAAAAAGAAAATGGAAGAACATGTCATTTTGTTTCAGTGAGTGATCTACCAACTGCATCAGAAAACCTTGAATAGAACATACCTGATAAACTGGCTGATATTGGCACAACACAAAGAATAACACTTTATTCACTTTTGGTTGATACTTGAAATTTCTGTCTTTCCCCAACACATACACAAACACACACACACATGCATAAACACACTCGCACACGCACACGCACACACACACACACACACACACACACACACATTGAGAGGTTAATAGTTCATCTTAAGGCTAACTGCTGCCCAAGTGCACAACTTACATCCCACAATGTATTCTATTGTCACTGTGCTTTTGCTTCACTACGTAGACATTGATCAAATTAAATTAAATTAAATCAAATCAAATGTATTTATATAGCCCTTCTTACATCAGCTGAAATCTCAAAGTGCAGTATAGAAACCTAGCCTAAAACCCCAAACAGCAAGCAATGCAGGTGTAGAAGCACGGTGGCTTCTTCTGTTGGAAATCTCAAATTGTTTGCATAGTCAACTTACACACAGCTCTGACACACACACACTTACCCCACCAGACATGCCACCAGGAGTCTTTTCACAGTTCCCAAATCCAGAATCAATTCTGAGCCCTTTATGCATAGAGCTTCCTTCTATCTCATATTGCTCAAATAAACAGCAAACCTGGTTTTAAAAAAAAACAGATAAAGCAACACCTCACGGCACAATGCCTCTCCCCTATTTGATCTAGATAGTTTGTGTGTATGCATCGATATGTAGGTTACGTGTGCCTTTACAAAAAATGTATGTAGTTCTGCTCTTGAGCTGTTCTTGTCTATTAATGTTCTGTATTATGTCATGTTTCATGTTTTGTGTGGTAGTTGATGCTCCCAATGTTATTTGTTTTTTAGATGTGTAGTTAAGTATTATTATTGGCATTAAAGAAAAATAATGATACAGTTTACAAGCACAAAGAGACAATCACTAGCAACCTTCAGTGTTTTTAGGCCATTCTACCATTTTTACTCTAAGAGCCAGGCTGTATGTGCTAGAAAAGTATGTATTCTGCCACCTTCTCTTTGTAATGCTGACTGACAAGCAAAGAGACAACTTTTACAATATCCTTTGTGTTTCGCTAGTGGGTCAAAAATAATCAACATGTAGCAAAATAACTCAATTCAATCAAATGTACATTTCAGTATTATAAGAATTGAACTTTTAAGTTAATGATATGTACCCATTGATTATTGAAGAATATAAGTTATAAATGCCTCATGAGCTTAGTTCAACTGTCGTACGGCCAAAATATAAGCTTCTTTTACACCATTGTTTGAAAACAATGTAATTGTAAACACTGTATAGCCTCAAAGCATGGTTAAACTAGAAGTTTGATGTAATGTCTGTTTTGTCCTTGCATCCATATCTCTGTCTATCAATTTGACAGTGGTTACATTTCCCCAGCCCATCCCTCAGCTGTTTACCAAAAACAGTGTCAGGTTCCCACTTTCTTGTTGTTTGAACTGCATACTGCCCCATTAAGCAGAATCTATTTTTCCCATGGTCAAAGACAATGGTACCTCTAGTACTATCAGGTATATTCATCATAGGTAGATGCTTCCAGTTCCCAGCCAAAGGAAGTGTATGCACGTCATGGGTAGATTGTAAATGAAGTCACAGCAAATGAATTGCTGTGGCAGATTTGAATGAATTACAGTCTCAGCCTCCTTGTTGCAGATTGCAAATGCCACACATATTAGACAGACCTATCCAAACAGTGTTGACAAAGTCACTATCATACCTAAAATGCAAACAACTGCTATACAACTGGACAGATTTTGTTGCTTTGTTATCAGGGTTTAATGATAAATGACTGTGGGTGAGATGGGAGAAATTAGATTTTAGATTTTAGATAGGATGTTTAATTGGCACTAAGGATGTCGATATGGAACAATATGTCAACAATAAAAGCATACAAACATCATAGTGACAGGGGCATCTACAGACGTTGAAAAATTTTAAAAAAGAGGATCCTGTGGCATAACCCGTTTGTGTTTTGTTATCAGGTACCCAGGGTAAAGAGGCCTCCAGCCCCGCGTTAATAAGTGACTTAATAATCTGTCCAGCCATGGGTTTATAAAGGGCAGAGCAGAGGCACACCTCAATTCAAGCTGTAGGCTCCTCTCTCTGCATCTCAAGGCTCTCTGAGACATCCGGGCTAAGCTGAAAATGAAATCACTGAGTGTTTGTCTCGTGTTGACCTCTTGCATCCTCTGGGGCTCACTGAGTGTGGAGATTAGGGTGAGTATATCTCTTCTTTATGTCCATGGTCAGAAATGTTTAGAGTTGTGTGACTAGTGCTGTAACTCTTTGTTGTCTTTGACATGGGATAAGGACATTCTTCTGGAGGTGTATAGGGTTTGTTAATTGATTAACAATATCTATAAGTGTCTGGAGTTTAGAGATACTGGTTCACACGTGTGAAGATAAGTTAGTGGAACTAGAGAAATAGATCACTTTCAACAACACACTGATAAAGAATTAATGTAATTATAATTTACAATGACTGCCAGCCTATGACTGACTGTCCTTTAATTGTATAGAGCATTAAAAAGCTCTCTAGCTTTTTGTTTGGTTTTAATTATCATATAGCAATCAATTCTGTTGGGGTTTATTCATTATTGTTTGGAATCCACACACTGTCATACTTCTTTTGAACTCATTCACAAGGTTATTAACTGGCTTATCTGTATAATAATCTATTACGCTATGAGAATCACCTCTGTAAACCTGTCACCTTAATAGTGGAACAACACATTAGGTTGTCTAATAATGACAATCTAAGGTGAAAAATCAAGGGTTATGTAAGGGTAAACAAGAGAATTTACCATCTCATCCATGTGTTTCACTGTGTCCAGGATGGAGAAAGGAGCTATCCCCTAGAGGCTGTGAAAGCATTGAAGGAGCTGATCGACACAGATGCCATTGTTAACCCGCGGTTGATCAACACCAACATGGTCTCTGTCTGTAACAACCGTGTCTTGCCACAGGCCTTCTATCCAGTGTGCCAGGGCAAAGAGGCAGCCATGGTCTTCTCCAGGCTAGGTAAGGCTGTACCATAAACAAATAGTGGGTAGACTGAAATATTGTAATTCAATATCGGTATATGACTTTAAAAATGGTTTGTCTTATTGCCCCTATCCACCTTATCTGTTGTAAAAAATAATAAACTGCATATTATAGCATTCAAACACAAGACTGTTTAGATCCTGCGGACTTGAATATGTTCTGGTCAGCCTCAGAGAACAACATCGACCTATACGCTGACTCGGGTGTGTGCGTTTATAAAGAAGTACATTGGAGATGTTGTACCCACTGTGACTATTAAAACCTGCCCTAACCAGAAACCGTGGATGGATGGCGGCATTTGCGCAAAACTGAAAGCTCAATCCATCACATTTAACCATGGAAAGAGGTCTGGGAATATGACTGAATATAAACAGTGCAGTTATTCCCTCCGCAAGGCAATCAAACAAGCAAAATGCAAGTACAGGGACAAGGTGGAGTCGCAATTCAACGGCTCAGACACGAGACGTATGTGGCAGAGTCTACAGGAAATCACGGACCACAAAAAGAAAACCAGCCACGTCACAGACACCGACGTCACACTTTCAGACAAACTAAACACCTTCTTTGCCCGCTTTGTGGATAATAAAATGCCAACGTCGTGGCCCGCTAATAAGGACTGCACCACCCCTCTCCTTCTCTGTGGCTCATGTGAGTAAAACATTTAAACGTTTTAACCCTCGCAAGGCTGCTGGCCCGGACAGCATCCCTAGCCGTGTCCTCTGAGCATGCGCAGATCAACTGGCTGGTGTGTTTACGGACATATTCAATCGCTCCCTATTCCAGTCTGTTGTCCCCACATGCTTCAAGATGGCGACCATTGTTCCTGTGCCCAAGAAGGCAAATATAAATGAACTAAATGACTACCGCCACGTAGCACTCACTTCTGTCATTATGAAGTGCTTTGAGAGACTTGTCAAGGATCAAATCACCTTCACCTTACCGGCCACCCTAGACCCAGTTTGCATACCGCCCCAACAGGTCCACAGACGACGCAATAGCCATCACATTGTACACTGCCCTATCCCATCTGCCTACATTGAGACCCAATCACGGACCACTTTAATAAATGGATCACTAGTCACTTTATACAATGCCACTTTAAATAATGCCACTTTAATCATGTTTACATATCCTACATTACTCATATCAAATGTATATACTGTATTTTATTTAGAATGTTTACATGTCTTACATTATTCATATCACATGTATATACTGTATTTTATATAATCTTTTGCACCTTGCCTATGCCGCTCGCCCATCGCTCTCCATATACTTACATGTACATATTCTCCTCCCCTTTAGATTTGTGTGTATTAGGTAGTTGTTGGGGATTGTTAGATTACTTGTTAGATATTACTGCACTGTCGGAACTGGAAGCACAAGTATTTCGCTACACTTGCATTAACTAACTATGTGTGTGTGTGACAAATCGAATTTGATTTGATTTGTAGGCTATTACCTGCTTCAGCATTTTTTAAAGTTGCTGAAGTTCGTGGGGAAGGTGACCTATTTTCACAAAATGTTTACAATTACATTTTAGTAATTTAGCAGACGCTCTTATCCAGAGACATTCATCTTAAGATAGCTAGGTGAGACAACAACACATCACAATCGTAGCAAGTACATTTTCCCTCAACAAAGTAATCAGCAAGTTTATCCCATTTTTCTCCCTAATTTCGTGAAATACAATTGCAGTCTTGTCTCATCACTGCAACTCCCCAATGAGCTCAGGAGAGGCGAAGGTTGCATCATGTGTCCTCAGAAACTTGACCCGCCAATCCGCTTCTTAACACCCACCCACTTAACATGGAAGCCAACCGCACTAATGTGTCAGAGGAAACACAGTTCAACTAATGACTGCAGTCAGCTTGCAGGTGCCTGGCCTGCCACAAGGAGTCACTAGAGGGCAATGAGCCAAGTAAAGCTCCCCGACCAAACCCTCCCATAACCTATAAAGCTGGGCCAATTGTGTGCCGCCCTATGGGACTCCTGGCCACGGCCGGTTGTGACACAGCCTGGGATTGAACTCCGGTCTGTAGTGATGCCTCAAGCACAATGATGCAGTGCCTTAGACCGCTGCGCGACTCGGAAGGCCCCATTTAATTTTTCATTGATGTTTGTATTTATGTTTTTGCTATTTTCCAGGCGGGGGGAACCATGGGATTTGTTTAAGACCCACTTTAAAGAAGTAGTAGTAATTCATTATTTTACAACTTGTTGGATGGTTGCTCATCCTGAAAGTAATCTATGGGCCAGGAGAAACTGTAATCCATGGTTCAGTTTTCTTTAAACAGCCATTACAAACTTTCACCACTAGCTAAGAATCAATGTAGGTGAAATCAACTCCATATTCGGTTTGATGTTCCTTCAATGGAATTTGTCCATAAAAAAACATGTTCACATGTCCCCATCAATTCCATAGAGTTTTAGCTAGCAGTGGCTAAAGTTAGCTGAAGCTTGTAATAGCTGTTTAAAGGAATCTGAACCATGGATTACAGTTTTTCCTGGCCCATAGTCTACTTTCAGGGTCATCTAACATCAAGTTGTAAAATAGTGAACTACTCCTTTAAAGACCCCACAACCTCCCTATGGGGCCTGTTCTGAACTGAATGTATGTTGTGTACTCAGGGAAGGGTGTATGCAGATTGAAAGGCGTTTGAAGTCAATGATAATGGAAACCTAATCCATCCTCAAGGGATTGACTCTGAAGGGTTCAGCATACATTGGTAGTCATTAGCACATTGAGTGGTTTCAGTGAAACACTGATTAATATCTGCGTTGTTATCAGCTGACATGACCTCTAACCACCAATAGCAGCAGCCAAAGTGCTCTGTAACCTGACAGGATTTACTGAATTTTAGAGACAATACAACCATCCCATATCATTCATTGTTTTTATACAATCAACAACATGAACCCCCATAACTACTTGAGCAAAGCTGTGAGATCAGAGATCCAGATCACAGATGTGACAGTATTGACATATTTCCTATTTTATTCCACATGAGTATTGACATATTTCCTATTTTATTCCACATGAGCACACATGGTAAACCCAGGAAAGCGATTCTCGGAGACCGAGGCACGCGTCCTCATAGCACCTGTTGTTAGCTCTACCAGAGAGCTGTACCACATACGCAGGCTGTAGCAGTAGGCGGCTTGCTACAACAAGCAGGAGATGTTAGCCTGGACACAGCCAATCCTGCTGCCTGAAGTATAATATATCATTCTACTTCCACTTAATGACATGATTTATGTGTGTTGCTCACGAGTGATTCTACTCACAAGAGCCCAATTAAAACAGAACAAACAGCATTTGAGTGCAATAAAGTGTGCAAGACAAAGAGCACTCCCATGCCTCTCTATTGCTCTGCAAGCCCTTTAACGAGGCTGATTAACTTCCTCCCGTTGTCAATATTAGCATTCTATCTGACACTATAGCAGCCATAGGCATATATTAACCTTCTGTGTCTGTTGTCTCTCTCCAGTGGATGCCATCACGTCTCCAGATCTGTGTGAGATCTGTGCCCACCCCGCCTGCTTTGGGTGTCTACCGTAAGACTGCCACCATCTGTTACACAATCCTCTGAAGCTTTCCTATTTAAACCACACATCTTCTTCAGATCTGCATCGCATATGAAGCCAGGGCATGAATAAGCCCATCCTATCCATGTGCCAGGAGCCATTGATCGACATATTGCATACACTTGAGGAATGTTATGTGTTTGATGTTGTTTGAGCTGTACGGCCAAAATCAAGTTATTTATAATTCAGCAAAAGGCTTTAAATGAACAGTAAGATCCAGATGTTCATGACATTTCCATGGATTACCATGGAATATGTGATAAATTCGCTGTAGAAACTGTGAATCATAAATTTCTATTGCTAATCAAAATGTATCTAATCTGTTGTCCCATTTTTTCCACCAGACTGAATGTCTTTATACATTTACTGTAAAATGGGCTGATTCTGTCAATATTTAGAATTATATCTACTTTATTGACACTGTTCATTTGTTTCAATATAGATTGAAAGTGAAACAGCTAAAATTATTCATACACTATATATACAAAAGTATGTGGACATCTCTTCAAATTAGTGGATTCGGCTATTTCAGCCACACCCGTTGCTGACAGGTGTATAAAATCAAGCACACCGCCATGCAATCTCCATAGACAAACATTGGCAGTAGAATGGCTTTACTGAAGAGCTCAGTGAGTTTCAAAGTGGTACCATCATAGGATGCCACCTTTCCAACCAGTCAGTTCGTCAAATTTCTGCCCTGCTAGAGTTTGGGGAAGGCCCTTTCCTGTTTCAGCATGACAATGCCTCCTTGCACAAAGCGAGGTCCATACAGAAATGGTTTGTCGAGATCGGTGTGGAAAAACTTGACTGGCCAGCACAGAGCCCTGACCTCAAGCCTATCGAAAACCTTTGGGATGAATTGGAACGGCAACTACGAGCCAGTCCTAATCACCCAACATCAGTGTTCGATCTCACTAATACTCTTGTGGCTGAATGGGAGCAAGTCCCCGCAGCAATGTTCCAACATCTAGTGGAAAGTCTTCCCAGAAGAGTGGAGGCTGATATAGCAGCAAAGGGCGGACAACTCCATATTAATGCCCATGATTTTGGAATGAGATGTTCAACGAGCAGGTGTCCACATTTACAATTTTATACATTTAATTTTAGCAAAATATTGTTAAACCAGCAGGGGGCAGACCTTACCATGTAAATATCACCTTACATTTAAGTAATTTAGCACAGTGGTTCTCAAACCTCTCCTCAGGAACCACCAGCCATTCCATGCATTTCAACTATTTCAGAGGTGGCACACCTGATTCTTGTCAACTAATCATCAAGCCCTTGACTACGTGAATCAGGTGAGCTAGCTCAGGGCTACAACAAAGCTCTGAAACATCTGGGTGTCCCCAATTTGAGAACCACTGATTTAGAAGACACTCTTATGCAGAGTGACTCATGGTCATGAGTGCATGCATTTTTCACAATGGTCCCCAGTGGGAATCAAACCCACAACCCTGGCATTGCAAGCGCTATGCCACACGAGACCACCTAGCACCAGGTTACACTTTGTATTTGGATAGTCCATCTGTAGATGCTCTACAGCTGGTGATACTATCAACAAACTATATTTTGATAAGCAACTGCTTGCTAAGGTTACAGTTAGGGTTAGGTTGAGAATAAAGGTTAAGGTTGGGGTTAGGGTTAGGGCTAGGCTAAGGGTTACATTCAGGTTTAGGATAAGGGTTAAGGTTAGGGTTAGAGCTAGGGTTAGTAGGTGGTTAGTTGAAATGTTACTGAGTGCATCTACAGATGGTCTATCAAATACAGTGTTACTCCAGGTTCCTCCTTTACCTTACACTACCCCTAATGCTGTGTATTGTGCCCAACTGAGCTTTGACAAAGGTAACTTGTGTTTTTTGTCATTCATTCTTTTGAAACTAACCATGATTATAACTACGATTGGTGGGTGGGGATGGTTCATAACAGCAATTGTACAATAAATAATGTGTTACAAAATGCAAATAGATAACAGCATCACTTCAAAGGACCATCATTAAAAAAAAAACATTTATAGTAATGTTAGTATTTCTAGAGGATGTTTTGACGTGCAGTAAGGATCAACTCCGGCCCAGTGACATGAAAAAGAGGGCTTGAGAAGAAACATGATTGTACAGAGCACAGTGGGGGGGGGGTCACAAAATCCTTTTCAACAGTTGTTTTACATGGAAGAGGGGAAACCCAAATAAAAACAAGTCAGTATTGCTTTGACTGACTCCCTCTATGGACATTTATCACAGCAGGCAGGCAGAGACATCTGACTGTGGAAAAGGTGAACAGTATTATGAATTAAACCCCATTACTGGCTGTGTTAGCTTGTACCGTGTTTGACTCAGTTTGCTCAGCTCCTTTGGTGAAGCTTTGAAGACATTCACAGCTTTCCAAGATGGCCAATGATAATACTACCAATGGAAACAGCAACAGCATGACATAAAAATAAATGAAACTGTATGAAAGACATTTTCACTTAAAGCGACACTGCGAGATTCATACCTAGAGTCAGATGAACTCGTGGATACCATTTGTATGTCTCTACCTCCAGTAGAAAGGAAGTTAGAGACAGTTGCATGTGTCAATACTAACTAGCATTGGCGCAATGACTGGGAGTCTCTTAACATCACAGCAGAGAATAAAGTCATAATAACATGGTAATAGTCAGGAGAGCGCATGATGCTAACATGACTCAAATGTGGTCATTTTGTACCTTCTCTGGTGTTTCCTACCTAGCCCAATCATAGACGCTAACTACCTTTAGCTCCTGTTGCGTTTTTGAGCCCTGACGCTTGCTCTAAATGTTAACACACATCGCTTGCCGTGTGGATTTTGGAAATATAAGGAACGTATCTTTCATATCATCGAGAAAGGATGACTCCTGAACAGCTCATCAAATGGCTACCCAGACATTGTCCACCACCCCCCACTCCCCTCTCCTCTTTTACGCTGATGCTACTCTCTGTTTATTATCTATACATAGTCACTTTAACTCTACCTACATGTACATATTACCTCAATTACCTTGACTAACATGTGCTCCTGCACATTGACTCTGTACCGGTACCCGCTGTATATAGCCTCGCTACTGTTTTTACTATTTTTTACTTAACACTTATTTTTCTTAAAACTGCATTGTTGGTTAAGAGCTTGTAAGTACTGTAAGTATTTCACTGTTGTATTCGGCGCATGTGACAAATACAATTTTTATTGAAATTTGATTTTAAATAACTTTTTTTAACGTTTAAATTACTACACACCTGTATAAGGTTAGGGTTCTCACAATACCATATTTCCATGTTTACAGTCCTTGTTTCCAGAAAACAGATGGAAGACAGAGTTGACTGCCTGTGCTAATTAGCTATCTGTGTCTCCGAACACCTGTGTGTACATGGAAGATGGACACCACAACAGTTAAGATGGAGTATTTGAATGTTTTGGCTGCCAATTCTTCTCTAAACAGAACATGTAAGGCCCTTGGACTGTAAGGAGTAACGTTTGGGTCCATTAGTCCATTATTGGGCTAGGTGTTTCCCAAAGAAATGAAAATGTGCTAGATTATGTAAATGTTGTAGTTTTAAATTGCCCCATTTAAAACTACAGAGGCTCAATCCAGTTTTACCAATACCCATGGTGTTTAAAAAATAAATAATTAATGGCACAAAGGGGAATAAGATAATTCACATCAAATCATCCCAATGAAGTTAACAGCATGGAACACATAACAGAAAAATAAACATTTGAATGTCAATGGAAAACATTTATGAAATCCAAAGAGTGTATTTTTATTTGTGTGCATTCCCTTTAATCAAATGATTAATTTGGCTGGTTGAGATGAGCGGCAACATCAGATCCAAAACCATAACACAAGGGAAGTTTGTCCTCAGCTCAAACAAAAACATCCATCAACACAATCATTTATCAACCAGTTTCTCTGTGTACAATTTACTCACAATGTCCTATCTGACCTCAAACTAACTCTCCTTTGGAGGCCCAGTGGACAAATGGACCTTTGATTACTGCAGAGTTATGTTCTCCTGGTAGGTGTGTGAACACAGCACAGCAGTGCATGACCTGAGCTGAACTGAGGTTGCTGCTGGCTGTCTGGCTGTGGTTCTCCTCAGCAGTGGGAAAGAGGGGTATGCTTTCATTCTGAAGCTGAGTTTCCTCTGAGGTGAGCTGCCTGCCTCCTCTCACTGGAATTAGTTAATAATCCCATTTCATAGCCAGATGGAGAGATAGGGGAAAGAGCAGGGATTAGATGCTGATAATTACCAACTGAGAACAGCCTGTTTGTTCAATGACACACTTCCCAACACTCTCAGTCTCTCCTTTGAAATAAGCTATGGAGTTTAGAGTACTAGTGGAAGTCCTTGAATTAATGCCTTCTCTGTTAAAGAGTATCGAAGAGGAAGAGCGGCAGAGAAATCTGGTAAACTTGGCAGAAGCTTATCATCTAACAGTTACATAAAAGGACAGCAAGTAGGACAAAAAGAGTTGAGGCTTGGCCTGATGTTTAGATGTATAAACGGATGTTTACGACGTAGCAGGAAGTCAGGGTCGTAGCTACACATGAAGACACTGTTGAGAGTAGAATACTAGAACACACAAGTCTCAATTTCAAAACTCGGTTGCGCATCAAATCAAATCAAATCAAATTTTATTTGTCACATACACATGGTTAGCAGATGTTAATGCGAGTGTAGCGAAATGCTTGTGCTTCTAGTTCCGACAATGCAGTAATAACGAGCAAGTAATCTAACTAACAATTCTGTCACGCCCTGGTCAAAGTATTTTGTGTTTATTTTTATGTATTTGGTCAGGCCAGGGTGTGGCATGGGGTTTTTGTAATTGTGGTGTGTTTGTCTTGGGGTTTTGGTGGTGGTATTGGGATTGTAGCTTAGTGGGTTGTCTAGCAAGGTCTATGGCTGTCTGGAGTGGTTCTCAATCAGAGGCAGGTGCTTATCGTTGTCTCTGATTGGGAACCATATTTAGGCAGCCATATTCTTGAGTTTGTCGTGGGTGATTGTCCTTAGTGTCCTACGTGTACTCGTTGTTAGTTTGCACCAGATAGGCTGTTTCGGTTTCGTTTATTGTTTTTTGTAAGTTCGTGTTTCTTTTGTTATATTAAACATGGATCGCAATCGACACGCTGCAGTTTGGTCCGACTCTCCTTCATCACCACTAGAAAACCGTTACAGAATCACCCACCACCAACGGACCAAGCGGCGTGTCAACAGGCAGGAGCAGCCGAAAAAGGAGATGCTCACCAAGGATTTCTGGTCATGGGAGGAGATCTTCGACGGAGAGGACCCTGGGCTAAACCAGGGGAGTGTAGCCGCCCAAAGGAGCAACAGGAGAAGAGGCAACAGAGGCAGCAGCAGCAGGAGCAGCAGCAGCTACAGTGGGAGAGGTTGCACCACCTGGAGTTATGGACATGGGAGGAGGAATTGGACGGTAAAGGACCCTGGAATGAGCCTGGAGATTATTGTCGCCCCAAAGCCGAGCTGGAGGCAGCAAAAGCAGAGAGGCGGCATTATGAGGAGCTAGCACGGCAGAGCGGATGGAAGCCCGAGAGTCAGCCCCAAAAATTTCTTGGGGGGCTTACAGGGAGTATGGCTATGCCAGGTAGGAGACCTGCGCAAACTCCCTGTGCTTACCGGGGGCTGGAGAGACCGGGCAGGCACCGTGTTATGCTATGGAGCGCACGGTGTCTCCAGTGCGGGTGCACAGCCCGGTTCGGTATATTCCAGCTCCGCGTATCGGCCGGGCTAGATTGAGCGTCGAGCCAAATGCCATGAAGCCGGCTCTACGCATCTGGTCCCCAGTGCGTCTCCTTGGGCCGGCTTACATGGCACCAGCCTTGCGCTCGGTGTCTCCGGTTCGCCTGCATAGCCCAGTGCAGGCTATTCCACCTCGCCGCACTGGCAGGGCAACCGGGAGCATTCAACCAGGTAAGGTTGGGCAGGCTCGGTGCTCAAGAGCCCCAGTGCGCCTGCACGGTCCGGTCTATCCAGTACCACCTCCACACCCCAGCCCTCCGGTAGCAGCTCCCCGCACCAGGCTTCCTGTGCGTGTCCTCGATCCAGTACCACCAGTTCCAGCACCACGCACCAGGCCTTCAGTGTGCCTCGCCTGTTCAGCGCAGCCAGCGCTTTCCTCCTCTACAGCGCTGCCGGAGCCTCCCGCCTGTTCAGCGCAGCCAGAGCCTTCCTCCTCTACAGCGCTGCCGGAGCCTCCCGCCTGTTTAGCGCAGCCAGAGCCTTTCTCCTCTCCTGCGCTGCCGGAGTCTCACGCCTATCTAGCGCTGTTAGAGCTTTCCTCATCTCCAGCGCTGCCGGAGTCTCCCGCCTGTTTAGCGCAGCCAGAGCCTTCCTCCGACACAGCGCTGCAGGAGTCTCCCGCCTGTTCAGCGCAGCCAGAGCTGCCAGTCTGCATGAAGCAGCCAGAGCTGTCAGTCTGCATGGAGCAGTCAGAGCTGTCAGTCTGCATGGAGCAGCCAGAGCTGTCAGTCTGCATGAAGCAGCCAGTCTACATGGAGCAGCCAGAGCTGTCAGTCTACATGAAGCAGCCCGAGCTGCCAGTCTGCATGAAGCAGCCAGTCTACATGGAGCAGCCAGAGCTGTCAGTCCGCATGGAGCAGCCAGAGCTGTCAGTCCGCATGGAGCAGCCAGAGCTGTCAGTCTGCATGGAGCAGCCAGAGCTGTCAGTCCGCATGGAGCAGCCAGAGCTGTCAGTCTACATGAAGCAGCCCGAGCTGCCAGTCTGCATGAAGCAGCCAGTCTACATAGAGCAGCCAGAGCTGCCAGTCTGCATGAAGCAGCCAGAGCTGTCAGTCTGCATGGAGCAGTCAGAGCTGTCAGTCTGCATGGAGGAGCCAGAGCTGTCAGTCTACATGAAGCAGCCCGAGCTGCCAGTCTGCATGAAGCAGTCAGTCTACATGGAGCAGCCAGAGCTGTCAGTCCGCATGGAGCAGCCAGAGCTGTCAGTCTACATGAAGCAGCCCGAGCTGCCAGTCTGCATGAAGCAGCCAGTCTACATGGAGCAGCCAGAGCTGTCAGTCTGCATGAAGCAGCCAGAGCTGTCAGTCTGCATGGAGCAGCCAGTCTGCATGGAGCAGCCAGTCTGCACGGAGCTGTCAGTCTGCACGGAGCTGTCAGTCTGCACGGAGCTGTCAGTCTGTAAGGAGCTGCCAGTCTGCAAGGAGCTGCCAGTCTGCAAGGAGCTGCCAGTCAGCACGGAGCCGCCAGAGCGGTCAGTCTGTAAGAAGCCGCCAGAGCTGTCAGCCTATATGGAGCAGCTAGTGCCGCCAGTCTGCCCAGCGCCGCCAGTGCCCCCAGTCTGCCCAGCATCGCCAGTCTGCCCAGCATCGCTATCAGTCTGCCCAGCATCGCCAGTCTGCCCAGCATCGCCAGTCTGCCCAGCATCGCCAGTCTGCCCAGCATCGCCAGTCTGCCCAGCACCGCCAGTCTGCCCAGCGTCGTCAGTCTGCCCAGCGTCGTCAGTCTGCCCAGCACCGCCAGTCTGCCCAGCACCGCCAGTCTGCCAGACTCTTCCAGATCTGCCAGTCAGCCAGACTCTTCCAGATCTGCCAGTCAGCCAGACTCTTCCAGATCTGCCAGTCAACCAGACTCTTCCAGATCTGCCAGTCAACCAGACTCTTCCAGATCTGCCAGTCAACCAGACTCTTCCAGATCTGCCAGTCAACCAGACTCTTCCAGATCTGCCAGTCAACCAGACTCTTCCAGATCTGCCAGTCAGCCAGGATCTGCCAGTCAGCCAGGATCTGCTGAAACCACCAGCCAGCCAGGAGCTGGTAGATCTATCTACCTGCCTGAGCTTCCTCTCACTCCTGAGCTTCCTCTCACTCCTGAGCTTCCTCTCACTCCTGAGCTTCCTCTCACTCCTGAGCTTCCTCTCACTCCTGAGCTTCCTCTCACTCCTGAGCTTCCTCTCACTCCTGAGCTTTCTCTCACTCCTGAGCTTTCTCTCACTCCTGAGCTTTCTCTCACTCCCGAGCTTCCCCTCAGTCCCGAGCTGCCTCGGTCCCGAGCTGTCCTTCAGTCCCGATCTGTTCCTCAGTCCAGTGGGGTTCTGGGTGAGGACTACTAGGCCATGGTCGGCGGCGAGGGTGGACTATCCAGGGACGAAGGGAGAGGGGACTAAGACATTAAAGGAGTGGGGTCCACGTCCCGCGCCGGAGCCGCCACCATGGACAGACGCCCACCCGGACCCTCCCTATTGTTTTGAGGTGCGTTCGGGAGTCCGCACCTTAGGGGGTTCTGTCACGCCCTGGTCAAAGTATTTTGTGTTTATTTTTATGTATTTGGTCAGGCCAGGGTGTGGCATGGGGTTTTTGTAATTGTGGTGTGTTTGTCTTGGGGTTTTGGTGGTGGTATTGGGATTGTAGCTTAGTGGGTTGTCTAGCAAGGTCTATGGCTGTCTGGAGTGGTTCTCAATCAGAGGCAGGTGCTTATCGTTGTCTCTGATTGGGAACCATATTTAGGCAGCCATATTCTTTGAGTTTGTCGTGGGTGATTGTCCTTAGTGTCCTACGTGTACTCGTTGTTAGTTTGCACCAGATAGGCTGTTTCGGTTTCGTTTATTGTTTTTTGTAAGTTCGTGTTTCTTTTGTTATATTAAACATGGATCGCAATCGACACGCTGCAGTTTGGTCCGACTCTCCTTCATCACCACTAGAAAACCGTTACAAATTCCAAAAAAAACTACTGTCATACACAGTGTAAGGGGATAAAGAATATGTACATAAGGATATATGAATGAGTGATGGTACAGAGCAGCATAGGCAAGATACAGTAGATGATATCGAGTACAGTATATACATATGAGATAAGTATGTAAACCAAGTGGCATAGTTAAAGTGGCTAGTGATACATGTATTACATAAGGATGCAGTCGATGATATAGAGTACAGTATCAACGTATGCATATGAGATGAACAATGTAGGGTAAGTAACATTATATAAGGTAGCATTGTTTAAAGTGGCTAGTGATATATTTACATCATTTCCCATCAATTCCCATGATTAAAGTGGCTGGAGTAGAGTCAGTGTCATTGACAGTGTGTTGGCAGTAGCCACTCAATGTTAGTGGTGGCTGTTTAACAGTCTGATGGCCTTGAGATAGAAGCTGTTTTTCAGTCTCTCGGTCCCAGCTTTGATGCACCTGTACTGACCTCGCCTTCTGGATGGCAGCGGGGGTGAACAGGCAGTGGCTCGGGTGGTTGATGTCCTTGATGATCTTTATGGCCTTCCTGTAGCATCGGGTGGTGTAGGTGTCCTGGAGGGCAGGTAGTTTGCCCCCCCGGTGATGCGTTGTGCAGACCTCACTACCCTCTGGAGAGCCTTACGGTTGAGGGCGGTGCAGTTGCCATACCAGGCGGTGATACAGCCCGCCAGGATGCTCTCGATTGTGCATCTGTAGAAGTTTGTGAGTGCTTTTGGTGACAAGCCGAATTTCTTCAGCCTCCTGAGGTTGAAGAGGCGCTGCTGCGCCTTCCTCACGATGCTGTCTGTGTGAGTGGACCAATTCAGTTTGTCTGTGATGTGTATGCCGAGGAACTTAAAACTTGCTACCCTCTCCACTACTGTTCCATCGATGTGGATGGGGGGTGTTCCCTCTGCTGTTTCCTGAAGTCCACAATCATCTCCTTAGTTTTGTTGACGTTGAGTGTGAGGTTATTTTCCTGACACCACACTCCGAGGCCCTCACCTCCTCCCTGTAGGCCGTCTCGTCGTTGTTGGTAATCAAGCCTACCACTGTTGTGTCGTCCGCAAACTTGATGATTGAGTTGGAGCGTGCATGGCCACGCAGTCGTGGGTGAACAGGGAGTACAGGAGAGGGCTCAGAACGCACCCTTGTGGGGCCCCAGTGTTGAGGATCAGCGGGGAGGAGATGTTGTTGCCTACCCTCACCACCTGGGGGCGGCCCGTCAGGAAGTCCAGTACCCAGTTGCACAGGGCGGGGTCGAGACCCAGGGTCTCGAGCTTGATGACGAGCTTGGAGGGTACTATGGTGTTGAATGCCGAGCTGTAGTCGATGAACAGCATTCTCACATAGGTATTCCTCTTGTCCAGATGGGTTAGGGCAGTGTGCAGTGTGGTTGAGATTGCATCGTCTGTGGACCTATTTGGGCGGTAAGCAAATGGAGTGGGTCAAGGGTGTCAGGTAGGGTGGAGGTGATATGGTCCTTGACTAGTCTCTCAAAGCACTTCATGATGACGGATGTGAGTGCTACGGGGCGGTAGTCGTTTAGCTCAGTTACCTTAGCTTTCTTGGGAACAGGAACAATGGTGGCCCTCTTGAAGCATGTGGAACAGCAGACTGGTATAGGGATTGATTGAATATGTCCGTAAACACACCGGCCAGCTGGTCTGCGCATGCTCTGAGGGCGCGGCTGGGGATGCCGTCTGGGCCTGCAGCCTTGCGAGGGTTAACACGTTTAAATGTCTTACTCACTTCGGCTGCAGTGAAGGAGAGACCGCATGTTTCCGTTGCAGGCCGTGTCAGTGGCACTGTATTGTCCTCAAAGCGGGCAAAAAAGTTATTTAGTCTGCCTGGGAGCAAGACATCCTGGTCCGTGACTGGGCTGGGTTTCTTCCTGTAGTCCGTGATTGACTGTAGACCCTGCCACATACCTCTTGTGTCTGAGCCGTTGAATTGAGATTCTACTTTGTCTCTGTACTGGCGCTTAGCTTGTTTGATAGCCTTGCGGAGGGAATAGCTGCACTGTTTGTATTCAGCCATGTTACCAGACACCTTGCCCTGATTAAAAGCAGTGGTTCGTGCCTTCAGTTTCACACGAATGCTGCCATCAATCCAAGGTTTCTGGTTAGGGAATGTTTTAATCGTTGCTATGGGAACGACATCTTCAACGCACGTTCTAATGAACTCGCACACCGTATCAGCGTATTCGTCAATGTTGTTGTCTGACGCAATACGAAACATCTCCCAGTCCACGTGATGGAAGCAGTCTTGGAGTGTGGAGTCAGCTTGGTCGGACCAGCGTTGGACAGACCTCAGCGTGGGAGCTTCTTGTTTTAGTTTCTGTCTGTAGGCAGGGATCAACAAAATGGAGTCGTGGTCAGCTTTTCCGAAAGGGGGCGGGGCAGGGCCTTATATGCGTCGCGGAAGTTAGAGTAACAATGATCCAGGGTCTTTCCATCCCTGGTTGCGCAATCGATATGCTGATAAAATTTAGGAGTCTTGTTTTCAGATTAGCCTTGCTAAAATCCCCAGCTACAATGAATGCAGCCTCCGGATAAATCGTTTCCAGTTTGCAGAGAGTTAAATAAAGTTCGTTCAGAGCCATCGATGTGTCTGCTTGGGGGATATATACGGCTGTGATTATAATCGAAGAGAATTCTCTTGGTAGATAATGCGGTCTACATTTGATTGTGAGGAATTCTAAATCAGGTGAACAGAAGGATTTGAGTTCCTGTATGTTTCTTTCATCACACCATGTCACGTTGGCCATAAGACATACGCCCCCGCCCGTCTTCTTACCAGAAAGATGTTTGTTTCTGTCGGCGCGATGCGTGGAGAAACCCGCTGGCTGCACCGCTTCGGATTGCGTCTCTCCAGTTAGCCATGTTTCCGTGAAGCAGAGAACGTTACAGTCTCTGATGTCCCTCTGGAATGCTACCCTTGCTCGGATTTCATCAACCTTGTTGTCAAGAGACTGGACATTGGCAAGAAGAATGCTAGGGAGTGGTGCACGATGTGCCCGTCTCCGGAGTCTGACCAGAAGACCGCTTCGTTTCCCTCTTTTTCTGAGTCATTTTTTTTTTGGTCGCTGCATGTGATCCACTCGGTTACACTGGTTGTAAGGCAGAACACAGGATCCGCGTCGCGAAAAACATATTCTTGGTCGTACTGATGGTGAGTTGACGCTGATCTTATATTCAGTAGTTCTTGTCGGCTGTATGTAAAGAAACCTAAGATGACCTGGGGTACTAGTGTAAGAAATAACACGTAAAAAAACAAAAAACTGCATAGTTTCCTAGGAACGCGAAGCGAGGCGGCCATCTCTGTCGGCGCCGGATTTCCTCTTGTTATTTGTCACTTACTGACAGTCACTCAATTAGCCGATGTCAGCAAAAAAAATGTGATTGGTAAATTAGTCTAGTTAGTCGAGCCAGATATCTAAACTTGTAGTGATCATGGCTGAATTACCAACCGGGGACGCAGGGTATGTGCCCAAGAGACTTCACCTCCAGGTGGCACCCATTGATATATACATATATTACAAACCCGAGGTGCCTTATTGCTATTACAAACTGGTTACAAATGTAATTAGAGCAGAAAATATAAATGTTTTGTCATACCCATGGTATACGGTCTGATATACTTTGTCGTTCAGCCAATCAGCATTCAGGCCTCGACCCCCACCCAGTTTATAAATATATAAATATATATATATATTGATTTGTTTAACACTTTTTTGGTTACTACATGATTCATTGTGTGTTATTTCATAGTTTTGATGTCTTCACTATTATTCTACAATGTAGAAAATAGTAATAATAGAAAAAAAACTTGAATGAGTAGGTGTGTCCAAACCTTTGACAGGTACTACAAATATTTTAAACATACAGTACAATCTACAATCTACTGAAGCAGCTCCATATTACATTACATTCACTCATCCAGCAGACACTCCCATCCAGAGCGACCCACAGGAGTGTTGTGTCTTTGGCTATGCCGGATTAAGTGATATGACATGATATTCTATAAACTCCTTTCTCTGTAATTAATATTACCTGATTGAGCTAATGATGTAAATGTAATTAACTAGAAAAGTCTGGGAACCACAAAATAATATTTATAGAGCAGTTATCTTCCGAATAAACTCTTAAAGAGTTGTTGTGTGTGTAATGTGTGTGAAGATGTGTGTGTGTGTAATATGTTACATCAATAGCAGTCAATATTAATTGTCATCTTATTTCAGTCTCATCTGAAAGTTGTAAATTCTTGGTTATCTTGATGAACCCTGGATAACAAGTTGAATCAGCAATACAAAATTGTGTTTAATTATTTATTTACTAAATAGATAACTAATCACACAGAATTACATATACACAGAATGAATCATACCTTGATTACAAATTATATCATAAAGGAAAACGTCCCTAGCGGACGGAACAGATATGACAGCTGGTTACACAAAGAAAAGGGGGATTGGTTGGAGTGAAAGAGCAGGAAGACTGAAGAACAAAGGGAGAAGCGATGTCTCTATCGTAAATACATTATCTTATGCATTCTAAATTACCGGCCATTTGGAAAAGGAAAATGCAATAAATATTTACCCTGAGCTGCACTTCGGTAGGTTGGTGGTAGATGGAAGGCCGTGTTGCCCAACAGAGTCCTTTGTCCTTTGAAGAATGTATCTGCTGGTAAATTGGATACGTTGTAGTAACGTCGTTGTGTGGTAGACGGGATACTCTGTCTGTTCTTTCCTAGCCCACGTTTGCAACTGCTGTTGCTAACTCAACGGCTAGGAGGTATCACTTCTGTAGTGAATAAGAGTTCAAAGTTCATACCATTCACAACCAAAGCTCACGCTGAGGTTGGCTTCGTTCTGTAGTTATTATCTGAACCATTCTGACATCGTCATCCTAATGTACCCGGAACGGTTGACATGTTAGTCCTTTTAACGTATGGACTGTCGCCCTCACATCCTCGGAACAGGAGGTTACACTTTCGTCAAGGCGTGGTGGAGGGAGAAGGGTGTGTTTTCATAGTTTACAGCTCATGTCTCTTCACAGGGGCGGGTCACTGATTGAGCAGAGCCCTAACCTTATGAAAACCCAAATCTCTCATTTGGAAGCTAAAATGACATGTCATCTTTTCACCAATAATTTTATATTCAAACATTTAAATTGAACAACAATTCCATGTGAATCCGAGTTTATGAGAGTTTATGTCATCCTATCAATGATGAGAATGTCTCAGATGACAACCGAACTAGCATAATATTCATTAAGTACCACCGCATATGTTCGCAGAATCTCTATGTTAACCAAGGGATTTTCAAATGTCACATCAGTAGGGTAGAGAGAGGAAAAAGGGGGGAGAGGTATTTATGACTGTCATAAACCTACCCCCAGGCCAACTTCATGACAGGAGCAACCAGGGTCAAGCGCCCCGCCCAAGTTCACAAGGACAGATCCCTACCCATTCGAATCAGGGACCCGAACCAGAAACCTCTCAGGGCACCAGCCCAAGCTCCCAACCAACAGGCCACCAACCATCCAAGATCCCCCCCACAGTACCCTCTGAAAAACCTCCCCATCTACGCCCCACCCCCAAGCCACTGTCCCCCTCCAACCCGACCAAAACCACCACCCAATACACCAACAACCAACAGAAAGAACTAAAGAGAGAAAAGACAACAACAAAGGAAAACAACAACAGAAAACAACAATGCCAAGGACAACAAAAATCAAAACATCAAAGCCAACAGTATGTGTGTGTGTGTGTGTGTGTGTGTGTGTGTGTGTGTGTGTGTGTGTGTGTGTGTGTGTGTGTGTGTGTGTGTGTGTGTGTGTGTTAGAATGCAATTGTGTGTGTGTATGCATGTGCACGAGTGTACAAGCGCTTGCGTGGCATCAGTCTTAGGCAAACAGGCATTGAATGTAACAACTTTAATTTTGTGTCAGTTAAACTTCTTTTGGGGGGGGAATTTATTTGAGACTTTTATCTTTGATCCCTTGATTTTGTTAGTCACTCTCACTCAGATATCATATTAACATGTCATGGCAAAATGTACAGAATTGCAGGAAATTAGCTTTAAAACTGCAAACATTTCTCTACACCCAATGGCAAAATATGTAGAATTGCAGGAAATAAACATAGTTTTTTCCTCCACCTTCAAGAGGTTTGCCCATCATCAAAAAATGATTTGCCCGTGAGGTGTGTGTGTGTGCGCACGTGTGGTTGCACATGTGTGCTTATGCTTGCATGCTTGTGTTTGGGTGTTAAAAATTAAGCTCAGTCAGTTAGGGTAAGATATCAGATCTTACAACACTTCAAAGCCAGTCTGGGCCGTGGCCAGGGACTCAGACCCTGTCTACGTCCCTTCAGGAAGTGAACATTGAACAGACATTTTAATGTGACATGTTTCGTCTTTTTTCAGTCATGAGGTAACAATTTCCTATAGGCCCTTTACAAGTCAGATTTAGCAAGTTGCAGTAATACACTGTGTAGCAATTTAGCTATAGAATCAATGGATGAATTAGAGTATTGGAGCCTTCCACCACGCACTCATCAAGACCAAAAGGGTTCCCTGTTTCAAAAGAATGTCAAACATTCAATCACATGCTGTCAGCTTGAATGAGAAAATGAGATGCCTTTAGACTAACGAGCTGTAACAACTCCCGTTTTGATAATTACAATATAATGATACAAAGTATTTTAATATGGGTAGTAATTGGGCACATTATCAAGAGTGGCACCCATTTGGGAGGAGAGCTTCAAGTTCAGAAATCAGGTTAATTGGATTTTAACAATACTTGGCAAGTCATTCTCTTTGGAGATAATCAGATGAATATGCCGTCTATGAATGCAGCACAGATATGATTAGCTGCAGCAAAGAGAAGCTGCTGATCCACAGATCTGTGCAGAGACATGAGTGGTTACTCAAGTGCAAAAGGAATGTTCAAAAAGGGCCGGTTGATTCGTTTTCTGTCCTCGCTAGGCTCAAGGGACTCTTTCTCCGGTTTGAGAAATGCTCAAATCTGTTGGCTTCATCATGTGCCGTTTTTCTGTGGCCAGATCAGACACTTTCACCATCATGCTCATCTTCAAAACCCCACAGATTCAAGAAGTCAAATATTACAAATGCATCCTCCTTTCAACATAATGATTGACTTGTCCGCTGTGTTGCTCTTGGTTTATCCTCTTCAGTAAATCAGCTGCAACACCCCAGGGGTGACAAAGCCTGAGAGCAGTAAGAGTTCAAGGTTCAAATAGTCCTTGTGTGATGAAATTACAGAGCCACAAATGGCTGTACTTTGAAAGATTTGTATTTTTATAATAAACATCTATAACCAACCAGACATGTACTACTAGAACAGAGACACAACAATATAGCCAGTCATAGTGTAGTTCAGGACTACGAAACTGACCAGAGTACTGCATGATGCATGTGACACACATAGAGTGATTTTATTCCTGGTGTATTGTTTGTTTTTGATAACATATGATTCAGCAAAATCAGCCTTCTGCAATTGTCTAGCTAAATGTGACTGTGTTGTTGTTATTGTGGCCAACCGTTGCTCCACATAATATGTATGCTCACTAAATCGCTATCTCTCAGGTTAAACTACTGTGTAGCGACTCAGCTTTGGCTTGAGAGGCTCATTAAAATCAGACTGGGCCTCTCTCTCTGTGGGGTTTGAAGGGATTGGGGGATAGTCTTCACTCCCATGTGGATCAACCTTAAGAGCTTGCAGCTGTGAGAAAGAACCAGCACACTGGGAAGGTAGGCAGGGAGACCCAGGGAGACGCAGGCAGGGATCATAGGAGTAGTCTGGTAGCTCTCCCACATCAAAGCCTCTCTCTCACAAAATGTGATTTAAAACCTATGGCTGCTTGGATTCTGGGGAAATGAGAGGACTCCAAAAGTCTACAAGAAAATGACAAATCCATAATTTTCCTGCTGTGTGAACTATTAACATTCACAGTTATGTGACTAAAATACTAAGTACGACATTGAGACCTGTGCATTTATCAAAGTTGCTTGAACAACACCCATAGTTTGATAACTATATAAAGACAGCTTTAAGACACTTCCAGTTGTTGAATACTGGGAAACAAGGAACTCCCTATGGGAGGAGAAAGACTGTGGGAGAATCAGGACTCAGGAGGTTGCATGTTGAGTCTCTCTCTCTCTCTCTCTCTCTCTCTCTCTCTCTCTCTCTCTCTCGTGGGTACTTGATGTGTGGTCTGGGATACACAGGGTGTAGGCTGTGGCTGGTTCTTCTACAGTGTAGCCTGTGTTCCTTCTGGCCGGTAGGAACCTATGAACAGCATCACCCTGTGAAAACAATATTCTGTAAATCTACCGTTCATTCTGCTCGTCCAGTTTGCGTCTGGTCCATAAATAGAGTTGAATAAATATTTTACTTTGTTTAATAAGCCTTTCAACACATCCTGTGTATAAATACACAGCATAAAACAGAGCATACATAAACAGGAATATTCAGACCACCAAAGAGGTTTGTTCTTCCATTAGTACGGTGTACTTTCATCTCCCAGAATTCACTTGGTTCACTAAAGTAAATATATGTTTTATTTCTGTACTATATCCATCACAACATCCCTATGCATATGTATGAACTACACCACATAAATGAATAACTGGGAAGGAAACAAAAGACAGATGCTTTTTTTTTACTACTGTAAGGTGGGGGCACATTGTGTGAAATCAACTGAATTGACACATAAGAAATATATAGAAGGGAAGGGTTGGAAAAGCCTTCAATCATCAACTGAAATCCCCATATAATAGTTAGGAGTCACAAAGATGTTTCAAAGACCTGAGATCCAATAAACATTCATGACAGCGGATTACATTAAAGAAAATGCCCTGAGGCAGAAAGGCTGGGTACATGTGGGACTGGAGACAGAACTTACCATAAACTCACAATACAGATTTTCTTCACTATTTTGAATGGGTTTCGTTTGCTGAAAAAATATATATTTAATAACTTATTTCAATCTCGACACATCCTTTTTCTCAAATGTTTGGGAGGGATCTTAGACCTTTCCTCCACACAGAATCTTTCCAGATCCTTGATATCCTTCGTCTACTCTTATGGACTGCCCTCTTCAATTCAAACCGCAGGTTTTCAATGAGGTTCTCTTCTAGCGACTGAGATGGTCCATGAACATTTTTGATTTTGTGGTCAATTAACCATTTCTTTGTGGATTTTGATTTGTTCCTGCAGTTATTGTCTTGCTGATGAGTGTCAGCCTCCTGGCAGAGGCAACCAGGTTTGGGCTAAAATGTCCTGGTACTTGCTAAAGTTCATGATGCCGTTGACCTTAACAACAACCACACCATATTTTACTGTATGAAGGTCGTCTCTGCCTATGCAGATTTAATTGACTGTGTGATTGGCTGTGGCATTTGTATGTATGGAAGAAAGTATTGGAGATGTGGCTTTGTGAAGCATTGTGAATCTGATTAATAATGGTGCTCAACTGAGCGCAATCACTGGGGAGCAGGGTCATGGGAGTTGGCTGGCCCAGAGGGGGTAAGATGAGGATCTCTGCTTTGAAAAAGAGAGCATTAGCGTCTTCTTGCAGCCTCACTGATCCTTTTATACAGTAGGCCCGTAGCTGTCAGCCTGCTCCTGCTGTCTCGGTTTGATCTGACAGCCCCTGCCTGGCTCACCACACCCTCACTTTTTTCAATTATTCAGCTGTGGTACACAGGCCCACAGAGTCACTCTAGGGCTGGAGATCAGCAGCCGGGTGGAACTGAAGATCACAGAGATATGGAAAGATAGAAGGAGAGATACAGATGGAGAAAGGGAGATGGAGCAATATTGAGAATCAGTAAGAGGTAGGATGATGGAGAGAAATGAAAGAAAGACAGATTGTGGGGAGTAAGAGCGATTTCACACATTGGTAGGATTATCTGACCCGACAGCATGAGTCAGTGCAGCTGATGGGCGTTTGATGCCAAAATCATGTTGAAGTGTGAGATGCTTTGATGATACAATCAGATCTTTTTCAGGACCAATCATAACCCTGTTTCTCTACAGTGTAGTGGAATTTTGACATCTGGTGCACAATCCACAACTCAAAAGTAACTCACAACTTATATAAGATGTGTACCATGCCAATGACTTTGAACAAACAAAATTGTTATTTCCAGGAGAGGGGCTGTGAGCTGTGGTCAGGGAAACAATGAGAATCCAAAACTACAATGCTGGAATGCACCAGCTCCAAAATATTCTTGAGAATCCAAAACCCACATTTCACATGCCAGATTCATCAAAGGACTGACTGCAGGACTACCGTAGTCTCCTTTGGTAATTACTGAGAAAAGTTATCCTCTCCTGTTGGGAAGACAGTGGTAGTGCCGTGATGGGTGGGGGATGTACAGTATGAATAACAATGTAAAGAAGATCGACATCTCTACTATCAGCCTAGTTGGTTTCTGATTAGCATTGTTAGTGATGGAGCAGGAGATGAAAACAGTTGGTGAAATTGGCCTCTTTCATTGAAGGCAAAGTACGTAAATATGTGTATTACAGAAGAAGCCATACATTCAAGACTAACTTTTTCTTATATTACAGTAATTTAAAACAACATATCAGTGAATAGGGAAGACAGTTAAAAGTATACTTGAATATACACTGCTCAAAAAAATAAAGGGAACACTTAAACAACACAATGTAACTCCAAGTCAATCACACTTCTGTGAAATCAAACTGTCAACTTAGGAAGCAACACTGATTTACAATAAATTTCACATGCTGTTGTGCAAATGGAATAGACAACAGGTGGAAATTATAGGCAATTAGCAAGACACCCCCAATAAAGGAGTGGTTCTGCAGGTGGTGACCACAGACCACTTCTCAGTTCCTATGCTCCCTGGCTGATGTTTTGGTCACTTTTGAATGCTGGCGGTGCTTTCACTCTAGTGGTAGCATGAGACGGAGTCTACAACCCACACAAGTGGCTCAGGTAGTGCAGCTAATCCAGGATGGCACATCAATGCGAGCTGTGGCAAGAAGGTTTGCTGTGTCTGTCAGCGTAGTGTCCAGAGCATGGAGGCGCTACCAGGAGACAGGCCAGTACATCAGGAGACATGGAGGAGGCCGTAGGAGGGCAACAACCCAGCAACAGGACCGCTACCTCCGCCTTTGTGCAAGGAGGAGCAGGAGGAGCACTGCCAGAGCCCTGCAAAATGACCTCCAGCAGGCCACAAATGTGCATGTGTCAACTCAAACGGTCAGAAACAGACTCCATGAGGGTGGTATGAGGGCCCAACGTCCACAGGTGGGGGTTGTACTTACAGCCCAACACCGTGTAGGACGTTTGGCATTTGCCAGAGAACACCAAGATTGGCAAATTCGCCACTGGCGCCCTGTGCTCTTCACAGATGAAAGCAGGTTCACACTGAGCACATGTGACAGACGTGACAGAGTCTGGAGACGCCATGGAGAACATTCTGCTGCCTGCAACATCCTCCAGCATGACCGGTTTGGCGGTGGGTCAGTCATGGTGTGGGGTGGCATTTCTTTGGGGGGCCGCACAGCCCTCTATGTACTCGCCAGAGGTAGCCTGACTGCCATTAGGTACCGAGATGAGATCCTCAGACCCCTTGTGAGACCAAATGCTGGTGCGGTTGGCCCTGGGTTCCTCCTAATGCAAGACAATGCTAGACGTCATGTGGCTGGAGTGTGTCAGCAGTTCCTGCAAGAGGAAGCATTAATACTATGGACTGGCCTGTCCGTTCCCCAGACCTGAATCCAATTAAGCACATCTAGGACATCATGTCTCGCTCCATCCACCAACGCCACGTTGCACCACAGACTGTCCAGGAGTTGGAGGATGCTTTAGTCCAGGTCTGGGAGGAGAGCCCTCAGGAGACCATCCGCCACCTCATCAGGAGCATGCCCAGGCATTGTAGGGAGGTCATACAGGCACGTGGAGGCCAAACACACTACTGAGCCTCATTTTGACTTCTTTTAAGGACATTACATCAAAGTTGGATCAGCCTGTAGTGTAGTTTTCCACTTTCATTTTGAGTGTGACTCCCAATCCAGACCTCCATGGGTTGATAAATTCGATTTTTGTGTGATTTTGTTGTCAGCACATTCAACTATGTAAAGAAAAAAGTATTTAATAAGAATATGTCATTCATTCAGATCTAGGATGTGTTATTTTAGTGTTCCCTTTATTTTTTGAGCAGTGTATATGTTATCAAGGTTGAAACTGTTAAATTCTACCCAAAATTAATACAAAAGATAACATTTGATTACAAATATATCATCAGATCAGCGGCGACCCGTCATTCAGGGCATTCAGGAAAACAAAACATAGAATGCTCACCCAAATCACACCTCGACCAAACCAAAACAGAGACATTAAAAGGCTCTATCAGGTCCGTGCGTGACATTACCCCCCCCAAAGGTGACCCTATAGGGAGAGTCCGGGTGGGCATCTATCCACGGTGGCAGCTCTGGTGTGCCCTCGCTGTGGGCCCCGGACTGGGGACCCTCGCTGCAGGCCCCGGACTGAGCACCCTTGTTGCGGGCCCCACACAAGACTGAGCACCCTCGTTGTGGGCCCCGGACTGGGCTACCTCGCTGCGGGCCCCGGACTGGACACCCTCGGTGCAAGCCCCGGACTGGAGACCGTCGCTGGAGGCTCCAGACTGGAGGCCGTCGCTGGAGGCTCCGAACTGGAGGCCATCGCTGGAGACTCCATGACTCCTCTCTGAAGGCTTCATGCCATGGATCATCACTGGAGGCTTCTTGCCATGGATCATCACTGGAGGCTTTGTGCCATGGATCATCACTGGAGGCTTCTTGCCATGGATCATCCCTGGAGGTTTCGTGCCATGGATCATCACTGGAGGCTTCGTGTCATAGATCATCACTGGAGGCTTCGTGTCATGGATCATCACTGGAGGCTTCTTGCCATGGATCATCACTGGAGGCTTCTTGCCATGGATCATCACTGGAGGCTTCTTGCCATGGATCATCACTGGGCTGGAGAGACAACCAGGAGGCCTGGTTCTGGGAGCGGGCACAGGATACACGGGGCCATGGAGGCGCACTGGAGGTTTTGAGCGTAGAGCCTGCACAACCCGTCCTGGCTGCACTGGGCTGTGCAGACGCACCGGAGACACAGTGCGCAGAGCCGGCGCAGGATATCCTGGGCCATAGAGACGTACTGGCGGCGAGATGCGCTGAGCCGGCACCTTCCGACCTGGCTCGATGCACACTCTAGCCCGGCCGATTCTGGGAGCTGGAAGGTAACGCACCGGGCTGTGAACACGCACTGGAGACACCGTGCGCTCCACCGCATAACACGGTGCCTGACCAGTACGACGCTCGCCACGGTAAGCACGGGGAGTTGGCTCAAGTCTCCAACCTGACTCAGCCAAACTCCCCGTGTGCCCCCCAAAAATATTTTTGGGGCTGCCTCTCGGGCTTCCTTGCTAGCCGTGTTCCCTCATAACGATGGGCCCCTTTACCAGCTGCCTCCGCCTTCCTGGCCGCTTCCACCTGTTCCCATGGAAGGCGATCCCTTCCGGCCAGATCTCCTCCCATGTCCAGGATCCTTTGCCGTCCAGGATGTCATCCCATGTCTAGTCCTCCTTTTTACCACGCTGCTTGGTCCTTTTGTGGTGGGTAGTTCTGTCACTGGCATCGTAAGAAGTGGACCAAGGTGAGCCGTGGTGAGCGTACATACTCCTTTTTATTAGAATGTCACCAACAAAACAATAAACAATACAAAATGATCGTGAAGCTTAACAGGGCTATGATGCCTCTAACAAAGTTAACTACCCACGCTGAAGGAGGGAAAAAGGGCTACCTAAGTATGATTCCCAATCAGAGACAAAGGTAGACAGCTGTCCCTGATTGAGAACCATACCAGGCCAAAACATAGAAATAAAGAAACATAGAAAACAAAACATAGAATGCCCACCCAAATCACACCTTAACCAAACCATTATAGAGACATAAAAAGGCTCTCTCAGGTCAGGGCATGACAACCATACCTTTGATTGTACTGATCATGTCAACATCATACTTCCACAATCTTAGTTTGCAAGCTAGAAGTCATCTTGAATCAAGTTGACAATCTACTGGCAAATCCTTTTCAATCCTTGTCATATGAAGATACATTTTAATAAAATGTATAGGTGTACATCGGCCATTACACAACAAGTTGGAAATCGTAAATTCAGCATTGAGTGGTTTGAAAGGAATCAGTGGCTAACTGCAAGAATTGCAAAGCAATCACTGGCCTGCTATTCAGTGGAGTGGGTGTGTGGTCGGTCTGGGTTTCAGGATCTCTTTTCCAAGCTTTTCCAAGCTAAAAAGGATAAACATTCAACATTGGCCATGCTGTCAATGTAAACAACTGGAAACTGAACTGGGAAATCTCAGACTTCAGTGAGTTCAAGACAACTGGGAACTCAGAAAATAACGAGCTCCGACTGGGAAAATACATTTTGAATGGTCATCCAACTCGGAATTCAAATCAGGAACTCTTTCTAGAGCTCTGACCTAAAGATCACTGACGTCATGATTCAACCTTGTTTTTTACAGTTGTCTTGAAAGCACCATAAATCCAGAGAATGCCAGAATTTGATGACAAGGTTTGATGACAAAATTTGCCCACGAAGGACTTCCACGCCACCTTCCTGTTCGAGTGAGGACAGCACAACAAGGTGAGTCCAAAAATGTATTGTATGCTGCTGCATAAATGATGTAATATGCCAGGGAGAAATGTATACTGTAGCTAAGAAAGTAATATCAAGTGTATGTTGTGTAGTAAGCTGTTAGTAGTCCATGTGCCTCACCCTAATAATTTGCTCCCTTTTCCCTTCATAACTTAGCCCACATTTCAGACTAGGTGGTGCACATGTAGCCTTTAGCCTGTTTTAGAGAAATGTCATCATCGAATATTGTAAGAGCTTTCATTGTCTGCTTATATGCCCCCTTTATTTATCCTACAGTTCTGACTTGGTGTAAAGGGAGAATACTGTAAGAACGGCCCATGTTCTGAATTCTGTCGTTGTACATTTCAAAAGTGCCTTACAAATAGTTATATTTGTATTCGCCCATCCTAGCTCTCTCATTAATGTCTTAATCGAAATTATGAATTGCGTCTTATCCGCACGTCGTCCCCTTATGCCATAGTTTGTACATCTCAATTGTCATTAGAAACCACATTTGTTTAAGCAAGTCAGCCATATCAGCTATGTTTTTTTAAGGCAGTAAATAAGGCTGAATTAACTGTTTTGCTGCCAGACACGGCTCCGCTGATAGCCAGGTGTAGCAGTGGTAAGGTTTTGGGACTGTTGAAGGCCAAAACAGTTTGTGGGCACCGTTTGTCACCATTATTGTGCAATTAATGTATTGTTTAGTGTTGTGTTGTGGCTTTGCTGGCATGCAACAACAACAAAAAAATGGGAGTTTGCCCCACCAAGATTTACATGCCAAAATCGCCACTGCTTCAGATAGATTGCTGTCTTATATTGGCTGCATGGTGGGAGATGAGCAGAGTAAAGCCTCTACTGCAGTGAGGTTTATGTAGGGAGAACACACCAGACACAGACCCCCAGGGCCCAGATTCCAAGCAGGCACCCATATAAATGATGTTCCAGAGTGTGGACTACATACCCATCTGAGCTAAACCTCAATTTTCATGCTCCAGCCAACATGAGTCCTTCTCTGTTTTTTCAACTACCATACCATGCCAAGGACTCTGTGGCTAGTGTCCATTCACATACCACACAAGCCACAGCAGTGCATGCTGTTGACAAGTTACACAAAATGCAGGAAACCTCAAATGCTGAATATCGGTTTGTTTTCGACTTTAAATTCCATGTATTCTACATTGTTACAGAGATCTAATTTCAAATCATTTCCAACTGCACTATATGTTTTATTTTCATAAATCCTACTTTTGATAAGATACAGTATATGAAACATTCTAATATAAACATTGAATCAATTCATTTGTGTTCCATTACACATTTCTTAATGAAATGACAAATTTGTTCTATTCCATTCCAAATGGTTTCCAGAATGCAAAGTGCAACCACAATCAGTTCTAAGCAAACTGACATTATCTCTACTATTTCAGAGGGGTTGGGTAAAATGCAGAAGACACATTTCGGTTGAATGCATTCAGTTCAGCAACTGACAACTACACGTATCCCCTTTTCCTTCCCATTGACAGTACACACACCAAGTACACACACCAATAATGTTATGACAACATCTTATGAAAAATCAACAGGACTTCCTTTATTGGCTAAGGGATCTTGCCACAACTTTTTGGAAATACTGGTGGGTGTGTTTCTGACTCTTTTCATTCAATGCCTTCGGGAAGTATGTACAAAGAACATGGAATTACATACCATTTCAATAATAAAAAAAGTTTAAACTATACATTCAAATATAGCCTCTACTTTCCTCATTGCAATGTTTTCACTTCTCCCCCCCAAAAAATGATGAGGTAGATTCTGTTTACTGTTTGTCTTCTGTTTAGGTCGAGGGAGTGGATGAAATAAAATAGTCATATAAAAATCGATCCCTTTACAGTAGGTTTCTAAAAAGTAATGGTTTCTTTAAAAAGTTGATTAATCCAAAGTCATACAATTGACAGAAAACAAATAGGTGGGCAGCAACATTGCTTCATCATTAATACTGGGAGGTCATTTTTTCCATACAATAATTGATATCAGAAGAGTGATACCCTTCTGTTAAACCCACTGATATGACAGAACTCTTGAAATAGTTTTGGTGTTACCAGAATGATGAACAATGCCAAAGTTAAGTAACACAACCTATCCTATATGTTACAGTAGAGTGAAAGTGATATCCTCCTATTTACTCTAAAACTGAATCTGGTTGAACGTCACCAACGCTCAAAACACTCATCTTTAAATGCCCTTACAGTGGTCCCAATGTCATTCAACTGGACATTATGCTTTTTAAATCAACAATAGAAAATCCCCACACAAAAAGATCCACATTACAACAGGAAAAAGGGTGTGGGAGTATTACATGTATAAGGAGAGGAGTGGGCTGTGGGGTGCAGGAGGGGGGTTGGGGTGAAAGGTCAGCAGAGGAGGCGGGTGAGCGTGAGGAGAGCTGCCAGGCTGGGCAGAGCAGGGCTGAGACTAGAGGCTCCACCGGATGACATGCAGTGGTCTCTGTTCTGGCCGATGCAGGCAGCATAGGCCATGACATGGGGAATGTAGTTCTGCTCGTGGACACCGTGCAGCAGATGAGCCATGGGGCCCTTAGCAAACACAGCCACATCCTCTCCTCCATGAGTCTCCATACGCAGCGGCACTGCAGACTGGGCCTGGTAGTTAGTTCCCTCTGGAGAGAGGGGCGGGGTGGAGAGAGAGAAAGGGAAGTAGAAATAGATCAGATGGATGATTTCTGGCATACCAAAGACCAAGTGGTGTTCTCTATGAAAGAGGAATGTCAAAATGGCACTATGTCAATGACGGTAAGACTTCACTTACGATAGTCAAGGGTGGAGACGTTCTCTCTCAGACCGTTGATAACTTTGAACCCTGGTCCGTTCCCATATAAGATAGCGGTAAAGGGTTTCTGGTCCACATCACTCAACATGGGAGCCAGTCCTGTAGACAGAGAGGAAAATAATACCCCACCTCCATCACGATCCATTGTGAAACAAAGTGAATCAAATCAAATTGTATTTGTCACATGCACCGAATACAACAGGCGTAGTAGACCTTACAGTGAAATGCTTACTTACAAGTCCCTAACCAACAATGCGGTTCAAAAAATATGAATAACAATTAAAAGTAACAAGTAGTTATAGAGCAGCAGTATAATAACAATAGCGAGACTATATACATGGGGTACCAGTACAGAGTCAATGTGGAGACTATATACTGGGGGGTACCAGTACAGAGTCAATGTGGAGACTATATACATGGGGTACCAGTACAGAGTCAATGTGGAGACTATATACATGGGGTACCAGTACAGAGTCAATGTGGAGACTATATACTGGGGGGTACCAGTACAGAGTCAATGTGGAGACTATATACATGGGGTACCAGTACAGAGTCAATGTGGAGACTATATACAGGGGGGTACCAGTACAGAGTCAATGTGGAGACTATATACAGAGGGGTACCAGTACAGAGTCAATGTGGAGACTATATACAGGGGGGTACCAGTACAGAGTCAATGTGCGGGGACACCGGTTAGTTGAGGTAATTGAGGTAGTATGTACATGTAGGTAGAGCTATTAAAGTGACTATGCATAGAATCATACCCAGATGACTGATACAGTGTGTCTACAAAAAATCCATGGTTGTAAAATCATTCATTACTCACCAAAAATGGTGTTCCCTCTTGGTGTGTAGCCTCCGAAGTTGAACATGTGAGAGTGGTCAGCAGTGACGACAGTCATTGTGTCATAGATGCTGGTTATGAGGCCGGCACGGCCGATGGCCCGGTCCATCTCCACTGCCTCATGTAGGGCCTGCTTGGCTTTGCCCTCATGATGTCCGTGGTCGATGCGCCCCCCTGCCAATGCACAGCCTGGTTAACCTCTCTCTCTCACGCAGATGAGAAAATCTAGCATCAGCATTGGCAAAGCAGCCTCAGCTGTGCAAATGTTACATTCACATTATATAAATGATTCACCTGATGCAACACATATTTACAGAGTAAATGTGACAAAACGCTCACCCTCCACCAGCAGGTAGAATCCCCTGGGGTTTTTCCTCAGGATCTTGATGGCCACCTCCACCATCTCTGTCAGGGAAGGATCTGTCTCAGTGTTTCTCTCCAGGTTGTAGGGCAGATCTCCCGGCTCAAACAGACCTGTATTAACACAGGAAGCTCGGTTTAACACTGAGAAGATGATTAACAGTGATCAACATGCACTGTATCAGAAAACCGTCTATTTATACTGTAACTCTAATTGGGTATTATCAACTGGTGTGTACATGGTATTGTTGTTTCTAGCTCATTAACATATTTTGAGGCTTACCTTGTAAGAGGTTATATTTGTTGCACCTGTTAGTGAGAATGCTGTACCAATTTAACTGGTATGTGGTAGTAGTGTGACATTATTTAAAATGTATAGGGGACAGATTGGAGTGGCAGCAAGTCTTAAACCTTTATGGTTGAGCATTTTGCCATATATTTTTGCTCTGTTTTGCCATGTAATCGCTGCCACTTTGTGCAAACTCAAAATATGAATTGATATGCTGTATGTGTAAACACATTACTTAGCAGCCAACCTGCTTGCACCAATCCCATGTAATTACAGTAAAATACTGTGAAATGTAAATCCTATGTCCCCTCAATGAATTTCATTCATTCATTATGATTTTACATTATAATACAGTCAGTTTTACAGTACTGCTTTGATACTGCATTTAGATTACAGCAGGTAGTTGCCAATGAGCTGTGTCACGACTTCCGCCGAAGTGTCCGAGAACGCTCGGCGATGCTGCAACATCTCGGCGCCACGATGGGTCGTGTTGTCCAGACCATGGACTGCTGGGAGAGACAGGGAGTCTCTCCAGCGCCTCGACCAGCACAACCGGGGTTACCTCTACCCGTCCCTCCTGTATCCGGTCCCAGTGGGATGCGTCTTGCCCTTCCCAGGGAGTATGATGGGACGGCAGCACGGTGCAAGGGGTTCCTATTACAGCTGGACCTATACCTGGCCACCGTTCACCCAGCTACTTCGGGAAGAGAGAGGGTGTCCTGCCTCGTCTCGTGCCTCTCGGGGAGAGCTCTGGAGTGGGCAAACGCCGTGTGGGGAGAAGGAGATGCGGCATTGGACCACTTCGGTGAGTTCACCCGCCGCTTCCGGGCAGTCTTAGACAATCCGCCCGAGGAGAGAGCAGCGGATGAACGTCTCTTCCTTCTGAGGCAGGGGACGAGGAGCGCCCAGGAGTTCGCCCTGGAATTTAGGACCTTGGCCGCCGAAGCAGGATGGAACGACAGGGCCCTCATCGACCACTACCGATGCAGCCTGCGCGAGGATGTCCGTCGGGTGTTGGTGGATCTGTCCGTTCGGTTGGATAACCTACTGGTCACCCGCGGATGTCCAGAGAGGGCTCTGTCAGTTCCATCTTCCAGTACCACCGCTCCGGTACCAATGGAGCTGGGAGGGGCTGCGCTCAGGGAGGACGGAGGAGGGGCCTTCACGTGCACCATCTTCCTAGGTTTTGGCCTTTCTAGGGAGTTTTTCCTAGCCACCGTGCTTCTACACCTGCATTGCTTGCTGTTTGGGGTTTTAGGCTGGGTTTCTGTACAGCACTTTGAGATATCAGCTGATGTACGAAGGGCTATATAAATACATTTGATTTGATTTGGCTGCAGAGGGCACACTGCCGGTCGGTGCCGGGTTGGTGCATCTGGGAGTTGAGGCAGCAGGCAGGGCTCTCTGGCGTCACCCCAGGTGAGTCTGCACCACTCTCATCCAGAGCCCTCTGTTGTCCACCAGTTTGAGCATGTTTTTTTCCCTGAATTTTCCCCGCATTCCCAGCATAAGGCGCTCGTTGATTCAGGCGTGGCTGGGAATGATATCGACAGAGCATTCGCCCATAGGTTAGGGATCCTCATTGTTCCTGTGGTTAGACCCTTCCCAGTACACGCTCTGGATAGTCGACCATTAGGGTTCGGGTTATTTAGGGAAGCCACCATCTCCCTGGGCATGGTGACGCATGGGGGTCATGAGGAGAGAATCAGTCTCTTACTCATTGACTCTCCTGCGTTTCCCATGGTACTAGGCCTTCCCTGGTTAGCTCGTCATGACCCCACTATTTCATGGCAACAGAAGGCTCTCACGGGGTGGTCGCGAGAGTGCTCGGGGAGGTATGTAGGGGTTTCCGTTGGTGCTACCACGGTGGAAAGTCCAGACAAGGTCTCCACCGTGCGCATCCCCCCTGAATATGCCAATTTGGCTCTCGCAGTCTCCAAAATTGAGGGGGGACTGTGCGATAAATCTCCTGGTAAACGCCGCACTTCCCAGGAGTCACGTGTATCCCCTGTCACAAGCGGAGACGGTGGCTATGGAGACATATGTCTCTGAATCACTGCGTCAGGGGTACATTCGGTCCTCCACTTCACCTGCCTCCTCGAGTTTATTTTTTGTGAAGAAGAAGGAGGGAGATCTGCACCTGTGTATTGACTATCGAGGTCTAAATCAAATCACGGTGAGGTACAGTCACCCGCTACCTCTCATCGCCACGGTGATTGAGTCAATGCACGGGGCACGCTTCTTCACTAAACTTGATCTCAGAAGCGCTTACAACCTGGTTCGTATCCGGAAGGGGGACGAGTGGAAAACGGCGTTCAGTACCACCTCAGGGCATTATGAGTACCTCGTCATGCTGTACAGGTTGTTGAATGCTCCATCAGTCTTCCAATCCTTTGTAGACAAGATTTTCAGGGACCTGCACGGGCAGGGTGTAGTGGTGTATATCGATGGCATTCTGATATACTCCGCTACACGCGCCGAGCATGTGTCCCTGGTGCGCAGGGTGCTTGGACGAATGTTGGAGCATGACCTGTACGTCAAGGCTGAGAAATGCCTGTTCTTTCAACAGGCCGTCTCCTTCCTAGGCTATCGCATTTCCACCTCAGGGGTGGAGATGGAGAGTGACCGCATTTCAGCCGTGCGTAATTGGCCAACTCTCACCACGGTAAAGGAGGTGCAGCCGTTTTTAGGGTTTGCCAATTACTACCGGAGATTTATCTGGGGTTTTGGCCAGGTGGCAGCTCCCATTACCTCACTGCTGAAGGGGGGTCCTGTACGTTTGCAATGGTCAGCTGAGGCGGACAGGGCTTTTGGTAACCTAAGGGTTTTGTTTACCTCCCGTGCTGGTCCATCCGCGTCCAAGGCTGGGATAGGAGCCGTGCTCTCTCAGCGCTCGGGTACTACGCCACCGAAGCTCCGCCCTTGTGCTTTCTTCAAGAAGAAGCTCAGCCCGGCGGAGCGGAACTATGATGTGGGGGACCAGGAGCTGTTGGCTGTGGTTAAGGCTTTGAAGGAGTGGAGACATTGGCTTGAGGGAGCTAAATATCATTTTCTCATCTGGACTGACCACCGCATCCTGGAGTACATCCGGGCAGCGAGGAGACTGAATCCTCGTCAGGCAAGGTGGGTCATGTTCTTCACCCGTTTTGTGTTTACCTTATCCTACAGACCAGGTTCCCAAAATGTGAAGGCAGACGCACTGTCCCGACTGTATGACACATAGGAGCGGCCCATGGATCAGAATCCCATTCTCCCGTCCTCCTGCCTGGTAGCGCCGGTCGTGTGGGAGCTGGACGCGGACATTGAGCAGGTGTTACATACAGAGCCCGCTCCCCTCCAGTGTCCCGTCGGACATCTGTACGTTCCGTCTGCTGTCTGTGCTCAGTTGATCTATTGGGCCCACACGTCACCCTCCTCTAGTCATCCGAGGACCGGTCGGACGGTGCGCTGTCTGAGTGGGAAGTACTGGTGGCCTCCCTTGGCAAAGGACATGAGGGTTTATGTTTCCTCCTGCTCGGTGTGTGCCCAGTGTAAGGCTCCTAGACACCTGCCCAGAGGTAAGCTACATCCCTTACCCGTTCCACAACGGCCTTGGTCACACATGTCGGTGGATTTTCTGACCGATCTTCCTCCCTCACAGGGAAACACCACGATCCTGGTCGTTGTGGATCACTTCTCTAAGTCCTGACGTCTCCTCCCTCTGCCCGGTCTCCCTATGGCCCTACAGACTGCGGAGACCTTGTTACACACGTCTTCCGGCACTACGGGGTGCCTGAGGATATAGTGTCTGATCGAGGTCCCCAGTTCACTTCGAGAGTCTGGAGGGCGTTCATGGAACGTCTGGGCACACTGTTGGCATTCTCTCAACCAGCTTCACCTGGAATGCTTTTCCAACCGTCTTGAAGAAGTTCTACATATGCTGAGCACTTTTTGGCTGCTTTTCCTTCACTCTGCGGTCCGACTCATCTCAAACCATCTCAATTTGGTTGAGGTCGGGGGATTGTGGAGGCCAGGTCATCTGATACAGCACTCCATCACTCTCCTTCTTGGTAAAATAGCCCTTACACAGCCTGGAGGTGTTCTAAAACTTTTGACCAGTAGTGTATGCATTTGTTGGTCACAGATACCACAGATACCGGTGTAGACAATCATTGTAAATAAGAATTTGTTGTTAATTAACTGAATTGCCTAGTTAAATAAAGGTTAAATAAATAAAAATAATATGTCTGGTGAGTATGCAGGAAATGGAAGAACTGAAACATTTTCAGCTTCCGGGAATTGTGTACAGATCCTATCATGCTGAAACATGAGGTGATGACGGAGGATGAATGGAAGAGAAATGAACATTGAATTCTCTGGCAACAACTCTGGTGGACATTCAAATTGCACGCACTCTCAAAACTTGAGACATCTGTGGCATTGTGTTGTGTGACAAAACTGCACATTTTAGAGTGGCCTTTTGTTGTCCCCAGCACACGGTGCACCTGTGTAATGATAATGCTGTTAAATCAGATTCTTGATATGCCACACCTGTCAGGTGGATGGATTATCTTGGCAAAGGAGAAATGCTCACTAACAACAGGGATGTAAACAAATTTGTGCAAAACATTTGAGAGAAATAAGCTCTTTGTATGTATGGAAAAAAAAAAAATATTTTATTTCAGCTCATGAAACATGGGACCAACACTTCACATGTTACATTGATATTTTGTTTAGTGTACAACCAACAATAATAATAAAAAATGAACTCACCCAAAATGTAATCCACATTATTAGGATTTACTGATAGAAGTTCTCTCTTGTTCCATACATACTGGGCTTTCTGTTCATTTAAAAAAAGAAAACAATATATCATATGGGATTGATTTAAACATGCGACAACTTAAAACTATTCAAATGTCCTTGATAAGAAAAAAGAGAAAGGAGGAGGACTGAGAGACGAACATGGAGGAAGCAACAGGACATGGTAAAGAGGAGTGAAAGACGGCCTAAGACGGAGCAGCTGACCTTGTTTTTCATTCTGTTAGTCCACTCCTCCACCAAGTTCCTACCATCTTTGCGGGTACCAAAATGTTTCTTATCTCCAGGATACTCCACATCTGACTGGTTTTTGGGGAACATGTACTTCCTCCCTCCTCCCATAATCACCTAGACATACATTATAGAGATAAAACATTTGATTTATCTCTATGGAATACAAAGCGAGAATAATTAGGAGAGGATTTACTATCTGTGAGTCGTAACATTACAGGTGAAAGTTGCTCAATATTACTGGCTGAACAATGGACGCAGTTTGCATGCAGGATTACTGGATGTTTTCTGTAATATCAGGATCCATATTATACGCTGTGACTCACGTCGATGTTGGGAATGTTCTCAAAGAGCTGCCTGGCGATGTCCTTGCAGCCCGCCTGTACTGCCTCAGCGGGCATCTCGCCATCAGAGAACCAGTCCCTGTCCACACAGTGAGCGTAGGCTGCGCTGGGGGTGGCATGGTTCACACGCGTTGTTGTGACTATTCCCACCGACTTGCCTGGGTGACAAACACACAAACAGTTTTCAAACGTGTTGCTTGGATTCTGTGCAATAGTCTGCTACATCAGAAGTCAACCAATTGATCCAAAGAATCTGGAAATTCTAAAAGTAATTACTATATCAGACAGATAATTGTGGTGTATAAATATCTCCACTGAGAATCAGTGGGTCAGCAACTAAAGAGCTAATGTCTGTTCCTGAGGTGATTATGTGAAGTATCTATTTCTGTGTTATGTGAAGAGCTCAGGTCATAAGGTCACAGCCTGCCTGGTCTGGTCTCTGGGAAATTATTGGATCCCTGATCATCTGTAGCTATAAACTCCCCATTGACATCAATGCATGCCTACAGTACGTTTACAAATGTTATCATGCTGTGTCTCTACTGCTTTTCCCAGGATGGCCAAATAAACCTTAGTAGATCTGGTGTGGAGAGGTACTGTGAATAAACATGTTATGATGACACTGTACCTGCTTCCTTGGCCCATTTTAGGATGGAGGTGACCTCATTACCCTGTGTGGTGTTGCACTGGGAACGGACAGCAGCTGCACTCACGCCCACAGTGCCCTCGTTGGCCTTCACCCCACAGAGGTATGCTGTGGCCGTGCCTGCACTATCTGCTACCTGGGCATTGGTGTTATACGTCTGCAGAGACAGGGCAGTACCATGTGTCAATTACATAGAATTGTAGAAGGAGTCATTGCTGTGCATGACGTGTTGGTGTTATACACCCCCTCCAAACATCTTCATACTAAATGCACTGTTGTGTAATTACATGATACATAATGTGTGGAATTTGCTGCTCCATTAACAGTGCAGATACAGTAGCTACATTATGTCTGGCTTCTTGACAAGTATGTAACATAATAACACATCATATCGTACACCATACACTAGTGGTCACCAACCAAGCTCACTTTCCGAGTCAAAGTCAAATGCAAGCCGAGATCTACCGTTCAGATTTTTAAACATGACTTAAAAAGCGTAAGCCTATGTGTGCAACATTAACCAGATGATTGTGAAACTCAAGTTGCACTGAATTATTTCTGCCTCATGCAACAATTCATGTTGTTAACCCAATGCCCAGATAAAGTGAAATATTACTCGAGAGACAAGCCGATGCAAGCTCATCGAAACACTTTTCTATTGTCATTCATTGCGGCTGCAGTGCTGGTTGTAGCGTGACTAGAAGTAGGGAGAACATGCATATTATAGCTTATAAAAGTGTTGAACAAAGCATTGACAGTGCTGAATAACAATTTAAACATGAACTGAATCATAAAAGCAGCAGCTCTTTGCTGTATTCGTTGAGTCTCTCTCTAGTCATGGTTTAACATTTGTGAACCCTCCCAGTATGAACTTTGTTGTGCGCTCTAAGATTTTTTTTACAGTCTATGAGGAAACTGTGCAGACACAGTGATCGGAGCAATCTGATTGGCCAGCGGTAGGCCTGTAGGTACACTTGATTTGCTCTCTGAGCCTGTCGGGTAGGCATAGTTCTACTTTCTGAACTGGTTCAAAATGGGAACACTTTGCCTTCCTGGCGCTAGCACTGCTGAATCAAGTGCACCTATAGCCAACAGCACAAAAAAAATATGATAAAAAATTGGAAAGCAAGGCTTTATCATTGTTTTGTTTTTTACAGACATGTTTGGTGATCAATGAGGAAGGACTTGGAGATCGACAAGTCGATTACGATTGACCGGTTGGACCACTGACGTAGACCATATGTGGCCTTGTATCTTGCTGCTTGTGCAGAATTCATTGAGGGATAGTTCACCCAAATTAGAAAATGACGCATTGGTTTCCTTACCCTGTAAAAAGTCTATGGACAAGGTATGAATTCAATCCATGCTTTAGTTTAGTTTCCCTGTCACTGTTTCTACATGCTAACGTTTTAGCATTTGTGGCGCAAATCCCATTCAAGTCATGGGACCAATATTCAAATCTATGTTAAAATCATCTATAAGAGACTTTGTTGAACTTCAAAATACATTTTTAAATATTTTGGATGATTTGGAAATGATGCGCAAAAAAATGCACCCCCGAGCTGACAAGGTACAAATCTGTCGTTCTGCCCCTGAACAGGCAGTTAACCCACTGTTCCTAGGCCGTCATTGAAAATAAGAATTTGTTCTTAACTGACTTGCCTAGTTAAATAAAGGTAAAATAAAATAAATAAACCAAAGCATGGCTTTCTGTCATAACCTTTCCATAGACTGCTTAGAGGGTAAGGAAACCAATCTGTCATTGTGTAATTTGGGTGAACTGTCCCTTTACTTACAGATCAATGTTGCATGCTATTTTCTAGCGCTTCTATATGATAACAGACCAGGTCAGACCTTGGAAAGCGCCACAAAGGGGAACTTGTCCATCTCCAGCTGGGTCTCCTCTCCACTCTGTCCGCTCAGCTGCCCCTTCAGTATTCGTGCTGCAGTCACTGTGGGAATGCCCATTCCTACACAACAAAAGCAAAGTGGAGCTCTCTCTGTTAGGGTGTCAATCTATTTAAGAGACTCAGAGCCTTTCCATCTCATGCATTAACACCTTTTAGTTTTCCATCTGGTTAACATTGCTCCGTGCTCGCTTTTCACAGCAGCTGCTCTTTCCACTAAACAGACACCTATACATTTGGTGATAAGGACCCCCCTTTTACTTGAGATCTGCCTTTTCACAAGTCAACGAGATTGATCTTTTTAGAGTTGACTATCTATTTTTCCCTTAGTTTTCATATACACTACCATTCAAAAGTTTGGGGTCACTTAGAAATGTCCTTGTTTTTGAAAAGAAAAACTATCTTTTTGTCTATTAAAATAATGTCAAATTGATCAGAAATGCAGTGTAGACATTGTATGTTACCACAGCGGAAAATTGTTGTTCTTATTAAAGAAGCAATTAAACTGGCCTTCTTTAGAATAGTTGAGTATCTGGAGCATCAGCATTTGTGGGTTCGATTACAGGCTCAAAATGGACAGAAAATATTAACTTTCTACTGAAACTCGTCAGTCTATTCTTGTTCTGAGAAATGAAGGCTATTGGATGCGAGAAATTTCCAAGAAACTGAAGTTCTGTTGCTGTTGAGACTGGTGTTTTGCGGATACTATTTAATGAAGCTGCCAGTTGAGGACTTGTCTGTTTCTCAAACTAGACACTCTAATGTACTTGTCCTCTTGCTCAGTTGTGCACCGGGGCCTTCCACTCCTCTTTCTATTCTGGTTAGAGCCAGTTTGCGCTGTTCTGTGAAGGGACTAGTACACAGCGTTGTACGAGATCTTCAATTTCTCGCATGGAATAACCTTCATTTCTCAGAACAAGAATAGACTGACGAGTTTCAGAAGAAAGTTATTTGTTTCTGGCCATTTTGAGCCTGTAATCAAACCCACAAATGTTGATGCTCCAGATACTCAACTATTCTAAAGAAGGCCAGTTTCATTGCCTCTTTAATCAGCACAACGGTTTTCAGCTGTGCTAACATAATTGCAAAAGTGTTTTCTAATCATCAATTGGCCTTTTAAAAGGATAAACTTGGATTAGCTAACACAACGTGCCATTGGAACACAGGAGTGATGGTTGCTGATAATGGGCCTCTGTACATCTATGTAGATATGCCATTAAAAAAAACAGCCGTTTCCAGCTACAATAGTCATTTATAACATTAACAATGTCTATACTATATTTCTGATCAATTTCATGTTCTTTTAATGGACAAAAAAGTTGCTTTTCTTTCAAAAACAAGGACATTTCTGTGACCCCAAACTTTTGAACGGTAGTTTTGGTATCAAAATAGATGATTTGGTAGAGAATGTGAACTGACGTACATGTCCACTTCATTTAGCATTACTTTTTTAAGCATGGTAGTCATACATAACAGAGAAATGTGCACTGTATACTGCTGCATCTAAAAACATAGACAGTTAAGGTCCTTTGGGGTACACAGTTTAATGGGTCACTACATACCGCAACATAACACTAAGCAGCAGCCAAGTTATCTATTGACATTGGCAGCATGTTTGTGAAATGCTTGATGGCTAACATACTCAACATCCAATTTTGAAAGTGTGACATTCTATTTACTTTTGACTGGATATACTGTATCAGTCCACCAGAATGTTTTGATAAAAACGGCTATGGATTGATGAGGAGGATATACTCGTTTTCTACTACAACCATTAGGAAAGATAATCTAGAACTGCATAAAAATATTAAATCAGTATGCGGCACATAAGCTCTTTGAGTGTATTACATTGCGTTAAGACTCATACACATACTCATGGATTGAAATAGGCTCCTGCAATCATGGCTTACCATCACCAAGGAAGAGGATGAGGTTCTTTGCAGTGTTTTGGTTGAGCTTCTGAAGTGTGAGGGCATTCTTCAAAGTATGCTGGGCCCATGTGTTCCAGAACAGGGGATCTTTCTCTTGGTCTGCAACACGGAGGTAGTTTTAGTTTTAAATGAGGAGGAAAAGAGGCCAGTGGAAGTGATCTGTAACAACTGTGAAAGTAGTGGGACAAGTGGGACAGAATATGCCCAAATGAAATAAAATACACTTTGAGGTTTATCCATAGAAGCATTTTTTGATGGACAAAAATTTGATAAACACAGAAAAGATAGAAGCCATTTATAACTTATTAACTTGTATTTCATAACCTAGTTATAACCTTTCTAATTAATGTTTTACCCCCAGAAGATGACAAAATTCCTTTGTGAGTAACTTATTGCTTTACTGTTTTCAAGTCTCAGCATGACATATAATATGACTAAGTATGGACAATAAAAACAAAGAACCAACAGGATGACTATAAGCACATACACATGTACTGTCTGTATTAATAATGACACGTTCTGTAGGCTCTGGCAACCATAGAATCTCTGACAACTCCATAGGCTTCTTATTTCTGAAATCACATGTTGCCTACTATAGCCTAGAACTGCACACACATGTATGATGTTACAAGACGGAACATCATTTTCTTACTGTATGGGTAGAAATATTATACATCTGGAATCCATTTTGTGAACCTCTCCTGATCTGTACATAGTCTTTCAGGAGCTAAAATATTCTGGTCATTTTGTAAAGAGGACTAAGAAAACAGAGGTTCACTTGCCATACTGTAAATACAGTGTGAACTTTGTTCAGCTGGGTAAATAGACTGACAGTTATAACCCTAACGAGCCGTGTTATTCTAAACAAGATGCAATAAACCACAGAAAAGTAGCACTTCCTTCATAAGAGCATTTGGAGACTTCTGAACATCTCCAATAAATCAAAGCCAAATTGTGTTTCTCTTCCTTCTCCCTGAAGTGTGCACTCATTCACTCCTCAAACATTGGATTGGTATAAGCATGCGCTAGAGTGAGTCTTCACCCCATTTCCTAAACGAATCCATTTCCTTTCAAATCTATGAGCAGGATTGAACAAGTGCACACTTCAGGTAGAAGGGGGAGAGAAACAGTTAGTATGTGTTCCCTCTTAGCTCTTTCTGAAGGATTTCAGTCAAACAGTTGGATGCTGTTACAAGACATTACATTTATTGACGGGTTTGTGTCTCACCGGGAAACTGAGGCTTCCCCAGGCCTCCCCAGGCCAGACATGAGCAGATGATGAGAAAAAATGTCATGGTCGTAGTGTTACCTGGGACTACCGTCACATACCACATCCCAAACTAGAGTGAGTCTGGAAAATAAGGAGAAATCAGTGCTGATGAAAGAACACACAAAATTATGTTGATTCACAGAAATAAAGTTGATGAGTTTGCTGTAAAGTGCAACAAAGAAGGGGGGAGCAGGTAAGTTTCAACTTAGGCCTTCACAGTGAAAATAAACAGTGGTATTGTGGTAATGTAGTCCCAACCCGGCCCCAAAGGCTCTGGTTAGCCAGCCTTTAATATATTATTATACCCCCCCCTTCCTTCCCCAGTCCCTCCCCTGTCCCTCTCCTGTCCCTCTTTTGTGCTGTGGTCAAGGTCACTTTAATGGGATTGTGGGCCATAGCACAGAGAGACTTAACAGCCATAACAAAGCCGATTAACACCAAATGATTGACTGGACACTTCCACCCATAAGTAAATGAAAGAACATTATTAAATTAGGTTTAGAGTTTATAAAGAAGAGAGTTTGAAAAAATAATTTTTACACATGCTCTAAATAAGCATTATGTGCTTGAAAGAAAATGGTATTTCACAAAGTCTTGAAACTGTGTGCGATTCAGTCCTGTTACTTTGATATTAAAACAGACAACGCAGACAACGCAAGTCCTACAAAATGTGTGTAAAATATGCTAAAGATGAGCTCATACAAATCTGCTAGCTGGTCTCTAAAGAGAGGAGAGGTTTTACCATGCCACAGACGCAGGTCTATCCTCTGAGTGAAGCTCAGAAGTGGTTGGGCCCACCAATCGGCATCACACTAGCCAGCCTGCAGGTGAAATAGCAGAGCAGTGCCAGGACGGCCACCAGGAGAATGCCAGAGAAAAAGAGGGTCACCGCCATCGAGAGTCCATCTCGGCCCATGGTGTCAAGGAGAAAAAGTGTCCAGGTTGGAATTCGTATATAAAAAGAAAGACAGATTTTTCCAGTTTCACCTGCCAGCTCAGTACCTGAGCTCTAGGGGGTGAGTCCCTGTACAGGGTTCAATCTGTTTGAGTGGATCTGGGATTAGGTTTAATAATGTTGGTGAGCTCAGGGCTCAGTGACACAGGCTCCTCCTGACCTCAGACACATTCTCCCAAACAGATGACTTTAGCCCTCCAAAATGTGATAGAAGAAGAAGAAGAATTAATAAATCCAGTTCAATCAATGTTGTGTTCCAAATGGCATGTTTTGATCGTTTTCTTTCAAAAACTCTAGGTTCTGGCATTATCCTAGGGTATGTTGTACACTGCTACTGGTTCGATCCAGGGCTGTATCACAACAGGCCGTGATCGGGAGTCCCATAGGACGGCGCACAATTGGCCCAGTGTTGTCTGGGTTAGGGGAGGGTTTAGCCGGGGTAGGCCGTCATTGTAAATAACAATTTGTTCTTAATTGGCTTGCCTAGTTAAATAAAGGTTCAATAAAAATAAAATACAGAATATCTATGGTGATATTGTTAATGTCTCAGTGTCTCTAGCATTGGCATTATTTTCCCCTCTGAACTGCCATTGCCTTGTTGAGGTGATGATAAGATGTAATGCCTGTATAGCTTATAAAGGCTCCATGAATATCTGCATAAGACCATACAATGAGTTATTCATTCAGTCATTAGATAAGGCATGTACAGGAGAAATTGTAGATGAGATGATATCATCCTCTCCTAAGCATATGCTACACATTCCACTCCATTGGTGTCAGCTCAAACATAAATCACCTTGGAAGATAAGTATGGCCATGTCTAGGGAGCAATGACTGTCTAATATTTGCAATTGGTTCAAATAAAACCTGAAAAGAACAAAGGCTTGCCATGCATTTTTTTTTCTTTCTGTTTACCTGTAAAAGGTGAGCGTGTCCAACCAATTGAGGTATTGTGCAACACAGTGTATTAGTTATTTTACTATTGTTGAGCACTCACTACTAGTTGACCTTTATAATGTTGAAAATGAACATCCAACAGCATAAGATACCAACCAAAATGAATTAAATTGTCTGTATATCTAGATACGTGATTTCGTCTGGTGATGTGAAAACTTGCAAACAATCACAATCTCTAAAATCCCGAAATCAGATATTGGTGCAAACGCTTATAAAAAATGTTTTTACCAAAAGGAAGGAACGTATTGCTATTGTTATGTTGATGCTCAATCACGTGTTGGAAAGTTGAGTTCTACCTACAAGAATCTGCAATCACAAAAACGTACAGAACAGCTACATTATAGCGTAATATGGCTTTAAGAAGATGGAAAGCGATACACGCCATGAAACTATGTAGCGGATTGTTAATTGCAGCGATTTTCCTGGCAATGCAGCCAATTGCAATATTGTGTTTTCATATTTTCAAAATAGCCTGTACGCGAATAACCATTGACATCTCCTGATATTCCAAAGTCTATTAGTGCAAAAAGTTAAAGGAATAAACTTACTGCGGGATCTATTTAAGCTTCTGTAGCAAAAACGCTTCTGTCCGTTGACAAAGCACGTTCACCTTTTCATGTGTGTTCTTGAGGATCTTTTGACCATCCTTTTATAAGCCTATCTGCTCTGTCTGGACGGCTGAGAACAGCGGTCGGTATTTCACCTCGATGGTGAGAACCACGCTATAAATAATGGCACCATAATATGAAGAGCTGGATCTTGAGTGCCGCCTGTCGACCTGTTTCACTGTTGCATCTAGGCTACTCAAAATTACTTGTATTCAAGCTTCACGTTCATTTAAATCAGCCGAGTTCATTGTCAGCTTGTGAAGAACTGAAACATATTATAGGCCTACATACGTAATATAGAGGTTTATAAATAGCATATAAACTGTCATTAGTTTATTTATAGCCTAGTTTATAAATGTGTGAAAACAGTTGCTTGACAAATTGTATATTATATGACTGCGCTTAATGCACTATACTGACTTTTACAATTATTAGTCTATTGCAGTACAGCCATATAAACTCAGTAAATATGTGGCAAGCAGCTAAATAAGCAAACAATTTCAAACAATGTATTATAACTGTTTATTACAGAATTATAAACTATGAATTAATAATTAGCAGTTTCTAAACTAGATTATTTAAATGACCAATTTTTCCTCGGTGATTTTTGCTGTTCATTTTGTGTCCTTTAGATGTCACTAGAGACCAGTGACCATTAAAAAAATCCATTGAGGGAGTTCGATTAGAATGAACTGGGTTGCACCGGGTTATGGCCCGTCATATAACCGGGCAAAAGCGCTTAGGTTGGAGCGCCCTTTACATATCAACCAGTGGTGTTTAGGGGTATTGGAAACTCATGTTGTTCTGCTCGAACAGTACTCTGCACCTCCTGGTCATTTTGTCAATGTCAACCAGGCAGCACGATGCATCATTCAAAAACACACAACATATATTTTCCATAGGATAGGCATATGCTTGATTTTTAAATGTAGTTTTGCTTGGGAAGGCAGATAACATAGGCATTCTTATGCAGAACAAACAACCTTTTAGCATATGAAACCTCAGAATCCTAAGTCATTACTCCATATTCATGACATACTTTAGTTTGTTTTGAACGGGGCACCCGAAAAACCCTGGGAGCAGTCTGGTTTCAAAACGAATGTGATCACTTTTCACCCAATGTTAACTCCGCTCATCCGGGCACCGGGGACAGCTTAATCGACTCCCCTCCTTGGCTCCCTCTCATACAGGAAGGCAACACTACCTACCCTCTCTCTCCAAATATCCCCCACAAACAAACCCCAGTGTGAACCGGCAAACACTACTGGGATTATCTCTCCACTGCAACAACTGTAGCAGTTGAGGGGGAATAGACATAGCAAGACTTGAATTTACGTTTGAGGTAAGTACGCTATTACCGCAGGGCCTCACCTGCACTGAGGCTACAATATTTGAACAGTATATTTCAATTAAGTAGAAATAATTGCTTGGATAAAATAATTAACTGAATAATAGTAGGCCTACTTAGTTTAGGCACCATCTGAGTCCATCTGCTATTCCCATTCCTGTTAGTTTTATTACAATATTTTTTTGTGTGTACGAACAAAAAACTATTATAGCATAGTATAACGTTACTGTCACATCAAAAACAGCACCGCATTTCTTATGAGGTTTAACTGAAATAAAACATATTTTATCATGCGGCCAAAACTGCGAATGTACAGCAAAATCATCCTGTTGTCCCACATTTGGGTATTTTAAAATGTGGTCAACTGAACACTACCTCATGTCATGGTGGTAAACAGTGAAAATTGTAATTGAGCACCATACATTTTTTACGCATCGGGTCATCGCACAGAGATGGTCAAATGTTCCAAATGTAGAGTACTTGTTTACTTCAACGGCAGCCAAAACATGCATTGTAATAAACATATGGTATGTAATTAATAAACATTTTAAACGGAACAGGTTCTTACCACCATTATTTCAACTCAATCTGTCTACGCAGTCCTCTCATATGCCTTCAGCGGACAGCTGTTGGTTTGCATAGACGCTACAAACGACATTAACTATATTTTCAGTCGTGTCACCACACAAGGCGAAAGCTTCACTGTAAATATTGAGTTTACAAGTTACCCTTGAAAAGGCATTTTCCCGACCAATAGCAGGGTGAGAAGCGACGGTTATCTATCATTCTAACAACAGGATTTGAGAAATGGGTCTTAATAAAAATGTTTTGTTACCTTTTCTTAGAACGTTTTGCTTGATTTGTGGTTGCAATTAATGTGCAAAAAGTTATCCTGCGGAAAAAAGGGTCCCACTTTACTAAGGAACCAAAACAATATGCCTCTTTGTGTACAGTGCATGATAGTTTAGCCTACATGTAGGTACAGCCAGGTACATTATTAAAGTATATGGACCCTAATTAGGTTACAACTGCTACCTATTTTGGTTTATGCAATTTTCAAGGATTTGCAAATAAAGCGATAGATAATTTATCAATAAGGGGTGGTTTAGCTGCAATTCATGTAAATTTGTTCACACAGGCCTACACAATTTTCTCAAGTGTTGAAGGATTAAGGAACTTGAATTGTTGACTGGGTATTTCGTTATGGTCTAACATGTAGCGCAATCACTTAAGGTGTGGAGATCAAAGAAAATACAACTACAATAAGCTTCTGAAGTAAACAAGTGCCTAATAGGATCAATGGGATTATAATTATTATAATCCCCTCATTTTCACAGTTCTCCAGGAAATTTGTGAAAGTTAGCCTTGAGTGCCATGCTACTAGGCCTAATGGTTATGTAGAAGTTAACAACCTCTTGGCTCTGGCTGGTCCAATCTTTGTAATCATCCTTTGCTATTATAGGAATATTTGGTTCTGTTATGTAGAATACTAATTCATCAGTATATGATCTTCCAAGACATTGCTTCAGCTTTCGTCTAACTTTACTAAATGAGCACCATACAGCTCCCACTTCCTGAACGAGCTACTCTCAACTAAAATATAAACGCAACATGTAAAGTGTTGGTCCCATGTTTCATGAGCTGAAATAAAAACATCACAGACATTTCCCATGAGCACAAAAAGCTTATTTCACTCAAATGTTGTGTACAAACAACAAACATAGAAACACAACACCTAGACATACAACATAGAATAAAACATAGAATGCCCACCCCAACTCACGCCCTGACCAACCTAAAACAGAGACATACAAAAGGAACTAAGGTCAGGACGTGACAGCATTTCTCCGTTGCCTAGATAATCCATTCACCTGACAGGTTTGGCTTGTCAAGAAGTTGATTAAACAGCATGATCATTACACAGGTGCACCGTGTGCTGGGGACAATAAAAGGCCACTTTAAAATGTGCAGATTTGTAAGCAATGTCAAAGATGTCTCAAGTTTTGAGGGTGCATGCAATTGGCATGCTGCCTGCAGGAATGTCCACCAGAGCAGCCAACCGGCCTCATAACAGCAGACCACGTGTAACCACGCCATTCCAGGATCTCCACATCCAGCTTCTTCACCTGCGGGTTCTTCTGATGGGGCTAGTGCAGAGGAGTATTTATGTGGGGAAAAACTCATTCTGATTGGCTGGTCCTGGCTCCCCAGTGGGTGGGCCTATGCCCTCCAAGCCCCCTCATGGCTTCACCCCTGCCCAGTTATGTGAAATCAATAGATTAGGGCCTAATTAATTTATTTCAATTGACTGATTTCCTTATATGAACTGTAACCCAGTAAAATCCTTGAAATTGTTGCATGTTGCGTTTATATTTTTGTTCAGTATCATTGTATTGCACCTAGCCTACTCTTCCCTCGCGCAAAAGTTTGTGATGCAGAAACGAGAGACCACATGTGCAGCTGTTTTATGAAGATCTAGGAATATGTGGCCAAGGAAACAGTTCTAGTTGGTCCCAGGGATTGAGACTTTTAAAACAGGATTGAGTAAAGTAACAGCAAATATGTTGAATGAGCAACTAACGAGCATGGAGAACCTCCCAAGCCTTTCAGTCTAATATGGCTATTTACTGACTTTTGTAGCTCTTCGTCACAAACCAGCTTTGTAAGTAGCTAGGCCTAACTGTCCTCTCAAAGTTTAGCTGGTATTTTCCCCGAAAGGATTTGGGAAATGTGATTGGTTGACGATTGGCCTATGACATTGCTATGCTTGTCTTGCTCAGAATATCAGATCTCAACAACGATTGGAGAAGTGTTTAACATCAGTGCCACATCCTGATGATATAGGCCTACATCTTTTCATAAATGCAACATGACTGCAAAAGACAGGTTGGAATTTGTGAATGAAATACAGGAGGAACCAACCTTTTTTCTTTCCAAATTAGTGGTGTTTGAATTTGTTGATAAAATGCAGGACATGATTGTTTGGTTGCGGAAGAAAAGGCCACTGTCAGGGACATGTGGTCACCCTAGTGTGTTTTGCATAATTCCCAGCGGGAACCGGTTTCTGCATTACCAAAAGAAGTCATCCCTGAATTTTAGTCAAGCCTACTCACTGACTTAAATAAAAGTGTTTGCCTTATGATCAGGTTGGCAGATACTGTATAGCCTACTACTACAGCAAAGATGGTTTGAAAACACTATTGAACACACTTTTTCATTGAAAAAGGAAAAATAATCATTTTAACCAATAATTGGGTTGTCACTTGTTGTTGTCATCCTTGTTTGCATAGTGGTTATTCATTAGCCTATCTAGGGCCCAGGGGTGAGCTTGAGAGTTTCTTGGAAGTCAATATTAGGCCACATGCAGCAGCAGACACAGGTAATCTAATGTTATCTAGGCCTACCTGAGCTGTAAATCCCACATCATGCAGATAACATATTCTCCAAAGGTATTCTCATGTTACACCTGGACGTTAGCCTACAAGGTGCCTCCCATTCATTGTGCAGTAGTCTTTACTGTTTTTTTGAGGGACGCTTTTTTGTGTTTCTGGTTATGTCACTGACTGACATCATATCAGATACAGAATGATCAACTGCAGTATTGTACACATGACTGTATAAGGGTTACGTAATGAAGATCATGAATCAAATCAAATCAAATGTATTTATATAGCCCTTCTTTCATCAGCTGATATCTCAAAGTGCTGTACAGAAACCCAGCCTAAAACCCCAAACAGCAAGCAATGCAGGTGTAGAAGCATGGTGGCTAGGAAAATCTCCCTAGAAAGGCCAAAACCTAGGAAGAAACTTAGAGAGGAACCAGGCTATGAGGGGTGGCCAGTCCTCTTCTGGCTGTGCCGGGTGGAGATTATAACAGAACATGGCCAAGATGTTCAAATGTTCATAAATGACCAGTATGGTCAAATAATAATAATCACAGTAGTTGTCGAGGGTGCAGCAAGTCAGCACCTCAGGAGGGACACCAAGTTCATAGTGTCCTTTGACAAGGATGTGCGAATGACATTATTAAGTGTTTGGTGCTGGTTTATGGATGGGATGGGTGGGGTTGAAGTAGTATAAAGGTATAAGTAACTCTACAAACATTGCTTTATTAACACTTGCATTAACAAACTGTACTAATAGTTTCATCATTGTTTTTTATGAATTACTTGGATATAAAACATGTCATTGGAGTAATTAATGTGGTATTTATATGATGATAATGGACGTTGTGTATGCCTACAGAGAGAGAACAGTGTATGAGAGGACCCACCTGGGTGTCAGAATTTGCAGAACCTCTCAGAGTCTTAATAAATGAATGCTCCAGGCTAAGAAGGGTAAGCCTTTAGTTTTTGTATGTTTATCTTGTGTTACTCTTATGCTTATATTGGCCTAGATACAGTTGTTTTTACCCGCCACCTCACAGTATCAGGGTGTTTTCTCCAAAGGAAGCATGCAGGGGAAGACATTTAACACCAGGGCCTGTTTGACGTCACAGGTCATGAGCTGCAGTGTTCAGCCGTGCAGTCTGTCTTTATCTATGTCCTTCAAGCAGCCCGGGGTAGTAAAACATTAGACCTTGTGTTGGGCCTATGTGATATTTTGGACTGGTTTGTGTTGTAGGCTGGCTGTGTTTACTGTGTCTAATCACCTTGAACACATTTTTACATGGCTGTGTTTGTATCTGTTTGAGTGCCTGAAGTTGGAATCTTTGGAATGTGTTCCTAGCTACAGCTCTTCTCCCTAGGTTATACTAAAGGGTTAACATTTGTTTGACTCCTGGGGTGCAGTATCTAGTGCTGGGCATTTCCATGTCAAGGGCCACATGAGCACTAACGTGAAGTTCATAGGAGCACATACAATTTGGTGTCAAATGAAAGCTAAGAGTCTATGTTTTTTTAAATGAAGGCACGTCAATCTTTCAACCAATTTCCATCCTAAATTAGAAATAAGCAAAGGCTTTGCTGAAAAGGTGTAAAAAAAATACACCAAAACACAATAATGTTGAAGTTGTTAAAAAGTGTACGTGAATGACTCACGTCGCAGAGTTATATAAGGTGCTATCATAATCATTTACTCTGGTAGTAAGTCATGTTACAGTTCGTGACATCCTAATCAGGTACTGATAATGCACTTGTATATCTATCATTGATAGGCGGCCTACTAGTACCATCTCTGGGTTGGCCCATTATCTCAACATCCTCCTTTTCATATAGAATTAACTCGAGACTTCATACAATTTTAACACCAGCCCTTATGAATATACCTATTTACAACATTATTATCATCTTTATTTTTATAATTAACAAACATCAGTTCATTGTCCATTTTAGAGGTCAACCGAATATTATTTTTCGACGCCGATACCGATTATTGGAGGACCAAAAGGGCCTATACCGATTAATCGGCCAATTTTTAAATTTTTTATTTGTAATAATGACAATTACAACAATACTGAATGAACACTTATTTTAACTTAATATAATACATCAATAAAATCAATTTAGCCTCAAATAAATAATGAAACATGTTCAATTTGGTTTAAATAATGCAAAAACAAAGTGTTGGAGAAGAAATTAAAAGTGCAATATGTGCCATGTAAAAAGCTAACGTTTAAGTTCCTTGCTCAGAACATGAGAACATATGAAAGCTGGTGGTTCCTTTTAACATGAGTCTTCAATATTCCCAGGTAAGAAGTTTTAGGTTGTAGTTATTATAGGAATTATAGGAATATTTCTCTCTATACGATTTGTATTTCATATACCTTTGACTATTGGATGTTCTTATAGGCACTTTAGTATTGACAGTGTAACAGTATAGCTTCCGTCCCTCTACTCGCCCCTACCTGGGCTCGAACCAGGAACACATCGACAACAGCCACCCTCGAAGCAGCGTTACCCATCGCTCCACAAAAGCCACGGCCCTTGCAGAGCAAGGGGAACAACTACTCCAATTGTCATGCGGGACTAGGTGGGTGCAGGAATCAGACGCAGAGAGAGAGAGAGAGTAACTGAGTAAAGTGCTTTACTCTTGCACACCAAAATAATAAGCCCAACACAATACAGGGCGCAGGACACTATACAAGACAACTCAAAAACCACAGGGTGTCAAGTAAAGAAAAGAAAATAGACCACTACCTAACATGCACACACGTAACATAAAGACAATCCCGCACAAAACAAGGGCGGGTCAAACTACTACATATAGGGAAGCTAATTAAACCAAAATACACACAGGTGAAACTAATAAGACAAAACCAACAGACAAACGAAAACGGGATCGGTAGCGGCTAGTAGGACAACGACCGCCGAGCACCACCCGAAAAGGCAGGGGAGCCAACTTCGGCGGAAGTCGTGACACCAAGTCTCAGAGCAAGTGACGTTTGAAACGCTATTAGCTCGCACCCCGCTAACTAGCTAGCCATTACACATCAGTTACACCAGCCTAATCTCGGGAGTTGATAGGCTAGAAGGCATGAACAGCGCAATGCTTGAGGCATTGCGAAGAGCTGCTGGCAAAACGCACGAAAGTGCTGTTTGACTGAATGCTTACGAGCCTGCTGCTGCCTACCACCGCTCAGTCAGACTGCTCTATCAAATCATAGACTTAATTATAACATAATAACACACAGAAATACAAGCCTTAGGTCATTAATATGGTCAAATCCGGAAACTATCATTTCGAAAAAACAAAAGTGAAATACGGAACCGGTACATATTTTATCTAATGGGTGGCTTCCATAAGTCTAAATGTTGCTGTTACATTGCACAACCTTCAATGTTATGTCATAATTACGTAAAATTCTGGCAAATTAGTTCGCAATGAGCCAGACTGCCCAAAATGTTGCATATACCCTGACGTGCAATGAACACAAGAGAAGTGACACAATTTCACCTGGTTAATATTGCCTGCTAACATTTCTTTTAGCTAAATATGCAGGTTTAAAAATATATACGTCTGTGTATTGATTTTAAGAAAGGCATTGATGTTTATGGTTAGGTACACGTTGGAGCAACGACAGTCCTTTTTCGCGAATGCATTACCGCATTGATTATATGCAACGCAGGACACACTAGATAAACTAGTAATATCATCAACCATGTGTAGTTATAACTAGTGATTATGATTGATTGATTGTTTTTTATAAGATAAGTTTAATGCTAGCTAGCAACTTACCTTGGCTTCTTACTGCATTCGCGTAACAGGCAGGCTCCTCGTGAGGCAGGCTGTTAGAGCGTTGGACTAGTAACCGTAAGGTTGCAAGATTGAATCCCCGAGCTGACAAGGTAAAAATCTGTCATTCTGCCCCTGAACAAAGCAGTTAACCCACCGTCATTGAAAATAAGAATGTGTTCTTAACTGACTTGCCTCATTAAATAAAGTTGTACATTTTTTTTTTTAATGTCTAAATCGCTGTCCAGAAACACAGATTTCCGATTGTTATGAAAACTTGAAACCGGCCCTAATTAACCGGCCATTCCGATTAATCCGTCGACCTCTAGTCCATTTCTTAACTTCTTTAGGATATGGGCGGTATTTTGACATCCGGATGAAAAGCGTGCCCAAAGTAAACTGCCTGCTACTCAGGCCCAGAAGCTAGGATATGCACATAATTGGTAGATTTGGATAGAAAACACTTTAAAGTGTCTAAAACCATTAAAGTAATGTCTGCGAGTATAACAGAACTGAAATGGCAGACGAAATCCTGAGGACAAACCATAAAAATACAATTAAAATCAGCATACCACTGATTTCAATGCCTGGCACTTTTATAATAGGGCGAAATCGTCCCCGAGTGCAGTTCCTAGGGCTTCCACTAGATGTCAACAGTCTTTAGAAAGAGTTTCAGGCTGGTTTTTGGAAAAATGAGGGAGAAGTTGTAGTTTTTCTAAGAGGCTCCCATTTTCGCTGTAGTGTTTCCAAGCGCATGGCCGAGAGAGCGCGTTCTTTTTGTTTATCTCCGGTAAAGACGATAACGATTCTCTGTCTTATATTTTGTTGTTTATTTGCGTATTAGGGTACCTAAGGTTTGATTATAAATGTTGATTGACTTGTTTGGGTAAGTATATTGGTAACATTTGGGATTCATTTTCTATGCATTTTGAAGGAGGGAAATCGAGTAGATTATTGACTGACGCGCGCCAGTTAAACTGAGATTTTATGGATATAAAGAAGGAATTTATCGAACAAAAGGACCATTTGTAATGTAACTGGGACAAAGTCCCTGTACACTCTCAGGAAAAAAGGTGCTATTTAGAACTTTAAATGCTTCTTCTGCTGTCCCCATAGGAGAACCCTTTGAAGAACCATTATTGGTTCCTTTCTACATGAAACCCAAAAGGGTTCAACCTGGAACCAAAAAGGTGCCGTCTTATGTTAGCCCTTGTCCTAGTGTAGTGCTCTGACATGTTGGGCACCCCAGGGCCTCTCCTTCCTCATCCACATCCTCCTAATGTTGTGAAGGCAAAGTTGACAGAGATGACGGACCTGGTGGGATCTCCATAGTCTCCACACAATTAGTCATATCCACACCATCCACAGTCCACCAATTTTTATTTTATTTTACCTTTATTTAACTAGGCAAGTCAGTTAAGAACAAATTCTTACTTTCAATGACAGCCTAGGAACAGTGGGTTTAACTGCCTGTTCAGGGGCAGAACGACATATTTGTCAGCTCGGGGTTTGAACTTGCAACCTTCCGGTTACTAGTCCAACACTAACCACTAGGCTACGCTGCCGCCCCCGCGGCCACTCTGTGCTCTCCTGAACCTTGGTGTATGTCCCTCCAGTTCCTTCAATACCTTCGGCGCTTTACTTCTACTTCATAGGACGTTGCACTGATGTGCCTTATGCATGTGCCAAGACTCCATGTGGCATCCATTGCTTGAGGTGACAGGAGCACTCTAGCAGCTTGGCCTTTTTTTATTACAGGCATATTTTTAGCATGTTGGTCATAGTACTGTTTTGACGTCTCCTGATGTGCACACGTGTGCCTGCACATCCCTAATGACCTTTGGTGTGAGGAGCTTGGGAGCTGTTTGCAGCAGAGAGCAAGTGCGTCTAGACATTAAACGCTGTGCAGGACTGCTACTGAACGCTTCGGTGGAAGTATTTCTCTATGCCAAAATAGCTTGCTTCACATCTTTGCCGTCCTGCATAGCCTTTGTGATGAAAGCCTTGCTATTTTCACAGCTGACTCAGCTTTCCCATTACTCTGACTGTGGTAGGTTGAAGAGGTCACATGATGGAATTCCCAGGCTTTCACTAACAAAGTCTTGACTCATGAACTGGGGGACATTATCTGTAACTACACCACTGTCAGGTATGCCATATCTGCTGAACTGCTACTTACAACAGTCGTTGATGCAAGCCGCTGTTGTGTCAACCACTTTCTCCACCTCCCAAAAATCTGAATAGTAGTCCACTATAATAACAAAATTTACATTTTTGACTGTGAACAGATCCATTCGCACTTTAGGCCAAGGGCGTGCTGGTATGTCATGTGGACGCAGCGTTTCCTTTTGCTGCTTGGGTAGATTGGGTCGGCAGGGTAGTCTAGCGGTTAGAGCGTTGTACTAGGAACCGGAAGGTTGCAAGTTCAAATCCCCGAGCTGACAAGGTACAAATCTGTCGTTCTGCCCCTGAACAGGCAGTTAACCCACTGTTCCTAGGCCGTCATTGAAAATAAGAATTTGTTCTTAACTGACTTGCCTAGTTAAATAAAGGAAAATACAAATTAGCATTGCATATGCTGCACGCGGCCACAAAGTTTGACCTTTCTTGGCCCAGAATAATGAGTCTCTGCATTTCCTGAGGCTTTTCTACCCCTGACTGCCCTGCATGGATACGAGAGAGGGGCATAGAGTTTCTGGCAGACGACCTCTTCCTGCACTGTGAGTTCGTCTCTGTACGTCCAATAGTCCCTAACCAGTACCCTTCCTTGTGTCTGGCCAGCCTCTTAGGATAAAAGACTGCAGCGTTTGAGATGTCTTGCCCTCAGCTGAATGAGCTTTGATAGCATCCCATGTTGGCAGGGAAATGTGAACCATGCTACTGGACAAAACATCTTCAAACTCAACTTGTAGAGCATACAGTCTCATTTGTCCGATATTGCGTGTGACTAGTTGTTAGTAGTGCTGGCCTGGTCAAGAAATCTGCAATGTGGAGCTCTATTCCTTTTTGTAAACTACCTCTAATTGATAACGCTGAAGCTTTAGCATCATCCTTTGTAGTCGCTTTGAGGCAGACAGAAGATAACCTCCAGTGGCTTTGTGGTCAGTGTGCACCGTGATAGACTCCCTGCCATGAAGGTATTAGTCAAAACGGTCACAAGCGAACACAATGGCTAGACACTTGTTTTCAATTTGGGCATATCCCCCCTCTATGGGTGTCAATGCGCTTGAAGCAAATGCAATGGGCTGCCCCTTCTGCAGGGGCTCTGCCCCTAGACCTTTGTCACTTGCATCACATTGTAGCATCACTTTCTTTGGAGTGGTCATAGTACCCAAGTATTTGTTGGTGTATGTGAATGACTCAGATCAGAGAGTTAGATAAGGTGCTAGCATAATCATTTACTCCGGTAGAAAGTCATGTCCGACATCCTAATCAGGTACTGATAATGCACCTGTATATCTATCATAGGCGGTCTACTAGCTCCATCTCTGGGTTGGCATGATGCCCATTATCTCAACAGAAGTAAAGACCCCTGCCAACTAATATCAACATTTATATTTATTTTTGCTGAAATGATTTGCCTTCTGTAAGTTAAAAAATATCACAGTGTTACCAAACTCCAAATATCTTAAAGATATTTTCAAATGTCTCTCCCTCATGAGGAGATTGAATGAGATCTGTTACTCACTTGCCAGTCAGGAAAATATTTTAATAGAAGGAGAGGATAATCTTCTATGTCATTTAGCAATCCAAGGATAGCTATGTTTATGCCAAATGAACAAGAGGCCAATGTTGTCAGTCGTGGGCCAAAACCACATAACCATATGATCTCATTTGCCATAGACATTAATCCTTGTGAAACTGATATTATTTTTGGAGTGACTGCAGGTCCGAATTCTCTGGAACCCTCTTCCCAATAGCTAAAGGCCTGAAGCTTCTGCTCATGTGCGAGATTCTCTACTTTAATAAAGTTAGATTAAAGCTGAATCAATGTCTGCAAGATCACATAATGATAGTATTTTACCGAACATAATATAATAACAGAGTATAACGTTACTGTAAGACAAAAAAAAAACACTTAATTTCTTATGAGATTTTAGGATGATTGTGCAAATGGTCGCATTTGTCTCTTATGCGACCAAAACTCAACCGTATGCATCACAGGGCGGTTACCTTCGGAATCACAGCCTATACCTCTTTCTTTTGTATAAATTGTGTTCCTGTGTGGCCATGCATGTCCATTGCCCATATTCCAGAAACACACACCCAAATACATGCACAAACACACACTCCCCTTATACAAATAATTGTCTGGTTTGCAGGATCTGTGACGAATTACTGACGCATGCATGTGGTTTCTATCCTCTCTCAGAGGCCATGGCCTCACTAGGGTTCAAGAATCCTGGAATATTGACCTCTCATAGCCATCTGCTGCTCTGTGAGACACATCCCCACATGCTTTGGAGGAACACAAACAAAGACACTGTAGAGCCAGAGTCATGTCACAGACCCAGACCATGAGAACACCAAAGGATCCTGTGCAAATAAAAAAATTAAGAAAAATGGTCACATGTGCCGAATACAACAGGACCTTACAGTGAAATGCTTATTTTACAAGCCCTTAACCAACAATGCAGTTTTAAGAAAAATAAGTGTTAAGAAAGCATTTACTAAAATTAACTGAAGTAAAAAAAAATAAAGAAGAAAAATAGAAGCAACAATAAAATAACAGTAGGGAGGCTATACACAGGTGGTACCGTTAAAGAGTCAATGTGCGGGCCACAGCTTAGTTGTAACTGAGGTAATATGGTTGTTGTGGGTCATATAGGGTTAATTTACCTGATGAAGACCATTTTGGTCGAAATGTTGTTTGTGTATCACAGTAAGTTTTATAAATAATCAACTTTGGGTGCAGCAAATCATTCTATGCACCAGACCCAGACAAGTCTTCTGGGTGAATGTGTGAATGTGTCCTATCTTCCTGTTAGGATCTCATAGAATTACTATGTTATGGAATGCCTATGACCTCACGCTACAACTATGTGTGGCCTCGGTAGCATCCGGCTCCTACAGTATAGAGGTGTTTTCATTGACAAAAGCCTATTGACAGGATACACACTTACACAGGTGTTCCTGGTGAGTCACAACAAACCTCATACCATTAGCTTTACATTCGTCTCTCCTACACCTCTCAACAGCAGGAAAAGGGAGTCTGCGTCACCATTGGTCTGAAATTCAGTGTTGTTAACGTCGGCGATCTGTGGCAACATGCAAGAATGCTCTGAGGCACATCTGCACACACATCAGTGCCAAGAAAGTGTCTAAATATGAGTGTGTGCTCTCAGGAATGAGTGCGTGCCATGGATGGGTTTGTGCCGGTGAATATCACAACTTATATGAAGGCCGAGGACTGTGATTAGTAACATGGTGCCTGGGCTATTCCACTACATGTGTTACCTTTATAATGTAGTCATTTTAAAAGGAATGTAGATTGTGACTAAAGAGTCACATTATTTTGTTTGTGTGTGAAATGCATTCGCTGCATAAAAGGAGGCTTAGGGACAGCCATATTAATAAACTGAAAAGGAGAAGAAAATGTCTCAGTCATTCAAATCTCAGTCATCAGCTATGCATATACAGTAGAGTAGACATTATGATGCTGAGAACTGAAGCCCACTTTAGTCTGGAAATGTACTTTAGAAATCACTGAAAAAAGTGGTGGCCACAAGTATTCTCCCTGTCTTTTTCTAACCTCTTTCATCCCCTCTGTGTCTCTCTCACCATCTCTCTCTCATCAGAACGGTCCCTCCACAGGGTGATGATGGGACTAGGCAGGACCTCGTTAGGGAGAGCCAAGTATATCAGTGTGGACATCGGTGGGGAATTTTGCATGAGTGGCCTTGTGGAGGTTAAGACAACACTAGTGGCTGTCTGCTGCGCTGTTAGGGACTTGTGATAGTGCCAGTAGGGTTGACTTGAGATACAGCCAGTTGGGTTGACTTGTGATACTGTCAGTAGGGTTGACTTGTGATAGTGCCAGTAGGGTTGAATTGTGATAGTGCCAGTAGGGTTGACTTGTGATACTGCCAGTAGGGTTGACTTGTGATACTGCCAGTAGGGTTGACTTGTGATAGTGCCAGTAGGGTTGACTTGTGATACAGCCAGTTGGGTTGACTTGTGATACTGCCAGTAGGGTTGACTTGTGATACTGCCAGTAGGGTTGACTTGTGATACTGCCAGTAGGGATGACTTGTGATACTGCCAGTAGGGTTGACTTGTGATACTGCCAGTAGGGTTGACTTGTGATACTGCCAGTAGGGTTGACCTGTGATACTGCCAGTTGGGTTGACTGGCGCTGTCCATGTACTAGAAAGCGGTAGTTAGAGCTGCCTATTTGCTGTCCATGGAGGCTGAAGATGCAGAGCCATTGGCAGGAGTTATAGGAGAAAGTAACTACGCTTGTTGTAGGCTAGGGGAAAGTGTCATGGATAGATTGATAACAGGATAAATATAAGTCACTCTGGATAAGAGTGTCTGCTAAATGACTCAAATGTAAAATGAGAAGAACTAATACTACACTCTTAAATTACAGCTGTTTACCTCAGTAGTAAAATATGATTTTTTTAAGAAATAGTGCATTATCCTTCTGGGTGAAGGGTTAGACAGGGTAAGAACAATCAACTGTCATGCCTATCAGGTGACGGTAACCCAGGCAACAACTGAAAGCATGCAGTGGGAGAGTGTTTCTATCCAGACTCCACCCTCTGGTCTAGCCCTATGGATTGGAGAGTGGGAGTGAACTAACCTACAAAAGTTCCCTCCCTAAATCGAAATGAAACCACTGTGGAATGCACATACACTCCCTCTTACACACCCTTACACTCAGTCATGCCCGTTGATCAAGTCAATGCTGCTTCCTGTTTTTTGCGAGTTCCCTCTGTATTGTCTCGTTTGGCTAAATTGGGCTTACTGAGAGCTCCTGAGGAGAGTACTGACAGAAGGCTGAGCAGAACAACATAGCTGCTTGAGAGGAAGGACTCTTTGTAAACCTTTACAGGACTTTTTGAGTGGGTGAGTTTTGACGGTGCCCATGAGATCAGCCCCCAGGGGGTTGTTGAGTAGGGGGTTAGGGGGAAGGGAGGAGGTGAGTGTGTGCCTGAGAGGTGAAGAGAGAATTTAATATTCCTTCCCCTGGACTGGAGCAACCCAAAGCAGACCGACAGAGACTCTTCCTGATGGATCTGAGGGTGAAACCATACCTAGAATTCCCAAAGACTGTTAAAGAGTAAACGTCACACACATCCTGACAAAGGAAAGGAGAATGGCCTGGAGGAGCATGGAAGCACTGAGGGAGTCTTTTCTGCATTTGACCTTTCAGATGTCCACGTACAAGAGGGCCACTCTGGACGAGGATGACCTGGTGGACTCCACCGGAGATGAGATCTACCCCTCCTCTGCCATGCAGGTAGGCACAACTATTCCTTTGTATAAACATTTTCGACAAACTCTGACACATGCCAAGCCTGTCTAGAGATGCACTCATTCTGCTACTTTTGTTGTTATGTGATGATCTGCTTACATTGTATGACAAATTACATTCCATTCCAAAGAAATTCATAACCATTGAGCTAATCAAGATTTTCTATTGTCTTTGTGAGGACTATGAGCGCCATGCTATTTCCTGACAGCCTGCTATTCTCTGTCAGCCATGTGCTACGTTTAACATTAAGGGCTACTTGAAGAGAAAGACTTCAGTCTCAGGAGGAACCCTTTTATAAAACAAACTACCCTTTACAGTGGCCCATATAGTATCTGCATTTCTGGGTGCTTCAAAAATCCTGGATGATCAGTTGCAGAGCCCAGCAGAATACAACAGTCTTATAACTCTGAAATAACCCCTGTGCAGGATCCTTCTTTTTCCCCTGCACTAAGTAGAGCAGAGATATATCCACAACTGATTAAGTAGGAGAATGCAGAACAACATACTGCACATACTGTGGATTGATGTTTTTTGGGGATTATCACAGAAACAAACATATCAATAGATAGAGAAAGGTATACTGAAGACACTGTTGGCAAACATTTTAGAGGCTACAACAACAGTAGCTATGTAACTGAAACCAAAACAGTTTTTTACAATGGACCTGCGCTGTCTGAGTCAGTGGCATCACACATGTCTAACTATAAGTCTTCTCAATTGCACACATCAATACAGATTACAAGTTCAAACCCACCTGAACCTCAAAGTCTGGAGGATTGGGAAGCCTGTGGCGGCTTTGTCACCAGGGCTGCTCACATTCAGTGTGACATTTGAACTTTGCCTTAGTTAATGGGACTAAATCTAATTCTTTAACAGGTCTAGGATAAATGTTTTTTGCGGTGTGTGTAAAGCTCAGTGAGGGGAAGCCACATTAATTGCTATAGTAATTGAGCTCAAGTGAGCTTTCAGTAAAACGCAGTCAGGCTGACATTTAAAAAACATGACCATGTCCTAGTTCATCCATTGTGGTTAGTGCTCTGCCTTCCCCTTATCTGGGGCAGAGGCACAATGCATTTTAATGATACCAGCTGAAGAACTATAAAGAAATAAACAAAATATGAATTCATGACCTTAATATAGAGGGGTGTTGAAAGGCATTATTGTGTGGAAGCCATTATCTATTGTAATATATCATGTGAGTCATTTCAACCATAACCAATACATTTTAGTCACACAGTATTAGCACTTCTGCCTCTGGTGTTCAGTGTATCATCTATGACCAGAAAGAAGAAACCATTCATCATAGGATCATAGAACATAGAGTGGTTTGTTTGCCTGAGTACTGTGGTTAAGGGTTGTATACCAATCATTGTAACCATTACACACAGTAACCAGTGTATGTGTGTCTATGGAGATGACACTGGGGTGCTCATTGCTGTGTGTGTGTGTGTTTCTGTACAGGTGACACTGCAACATGGCCCTGGTCCCAGGTGTTGGGCTGAGAAGACACACACTGAAAGGAGGCTGTTGGTCTTAGTGTGTGCTCTGTCTGTTGCCTTGTTCTTCTCACTCATCACTGTCGGGATCTTCTACAAAGAGAGTGAGTGGCTAAGATTGTTAAGCCTGATTTGGCTAAATAATCCTGAGAAGAATTGACCAAACAATCTAGGTTTTCTCTTTTATGTTCATATAAACTGACAAAATGTTCCTGGGTACAAATCTTTATTGAAAGATTTTCTCCGCTCAGTATTTCGTTTCCTTGTATTTTGAGAAGGGAAGCAAATGCCTCTTCCTCCTATTCAACCACCTATCAGCCCACATGACAAATCCCCCGCTGTCTGTTATGAGAACCGACACAAGAATGTGCTTTTACTACACCATTCACTTTCCACTCCTTTTATTCAGCTCCTGTTATTCATGATCCAAAGTCCAGTTAGTGCATTCTCATTCTGTCTCATGTCTATGTTGATCATTGATTAAAACATTTTAAACGTATTGTCCTTAAAGAAACGTACACTTATGTACAACATAGCCTCAAACATAGACACGAGACAGAATGAGAATGCACTAACTAGACTTTGGGTCATGAATTATTATGCCTCTAAAGATATAAAGATGTTTTCCACATCTTCTCGCAAAATAACATAAAGGGAGTTGCCAAATGCCCCTTGGCTGTAAATCAGCTTTTGCAACTAAGCCCTTAAAAATTCCAGAGCACTTTCTAATAAAATACTGTATTATCCATCTCCTTATTCAGTCCAGTGAAAGAGAAAGAATACTCCATGAACATCCGTTTACACTTCAGCTTTTACAGCCAGTTAATGTATGTCAATCACGTCAAAGCCAACGAATGCCCATCTTAGAACCAATGGCAGCATCGGACAATGGCCTGCTGAGAATTTACACAACCGTGCCTCAACATTGTCTATGAGACAGAGAACCCAGAGAGATGGGCCTGGCTGGGTGATTGATACGCTGCACCTGTGGAGAACATTCAGGTGTGACAGGTGCAGGCCAGGGGCAAGAGCAGTGCATCAGAACCAGCTGTTGGAACTGTGGGACAATGATTGACAGTAACCTCGTCTGTGGCACAACCTCTCAAGCCCTTCTCTCTTCAATTTCACTGTTTATTTCTGTAGGAGTTTAGAGAAGGAAAAGTAATTTTTCTTTGAGGTTATATATTTTTTTCAGTAACCCGTTGAAAATAATGATTTCCATCCATGTCGTGACATATTTTGAATTATTTATTGAAGGACCTTGAAATATACTGGCTGTTTAAGAAAATAAATAGTGTTGTCCATGTTGAGGCTGAAGTAGCACAGTGCCTATAAGAGGTATCTGATACAGTATGTTTAGTTGTCTTGTCCCACTCCCTGTTGGCAGCTCACCCTGGTATGTGTCTGACGGAGCCATGCATTACTGTGGCCAGTGCTGTGATGGGAGCCCTGGACCACTCGGTGGACCCCTGCCATGACTTCTACAATTTTGCCTGTGGGGGATGGGTGAGGAACAACCCCCTCCCTGAGGGAAAGTCCCGCTGGGGTCCCTTCAGCAACCTATGGGAGCGCAACATGGCCGTCATGAAGCACCTGCTGGGTAAGGTTTCTCCTCACGGGGTGGGGTGTCCTTAGCTGCCCCTCTCACCCTTAACAGCCTAGAGAAATATAAACAAACAGTTAGCTAGTTCTTATTGGCCCACTGTTCTCTATATTTTTGTTATCCCATTGTAATGTAAGATATGTTTGTTGAAGACTTAACTGTGAAACCTGTTGTGTTTGGCAGAGAACACCACCATGAAGGGGCTGAGCAAGGCTGAGAAAAAGGCCCAGATGTATTACAAAGCCTGTATGAATGAGACTAAGATTGAGGAGTTAGGGGCTCAGCCTCTACAAGAGCTCATTAATCAGGTGAGTTCGCTCATCAAGAGGCATCCCCATCCAGTCTTCTGCCATAGCGCTATGCACATAGAAGCTATGTTTATGATGTGCTAATAGATGTGTAAAATGTTCTTTATGTTATACAGTTAATTACCCTAAATGTATCCAATGCCCTGATATAAAGGATCACCACCTCTCAGGTTTTAAGTGAGCCTCTCTCTGAAGGAGGTCATACATTTTTTCTTTCAGACGGGGGGATGGGCCCTAACCGGCTCCTGGGATAAGAACAATTTCCAGGAGGTTCTACGCACAGTGTCGGCCAACTACCGCTGCTCCCCATTCTTCACTGTGTTTGTCAGCACTGACTCCAAAAGCTCCAACAGCAATATTATCCAGGTGAGAGAAGAGCCAGTGGCCCCAGTGGCTCAAAGGCTCAGTGGCTGTAGGCCCAGTTACTCCCACAGGCCTCCTCCTCACTCCTTTAGCTTTTGATTCTATTTACATTTGTCAGAAAAATCATCAAACATCACTTATCCCCAGATCTGCTCAGAGAGGATTGACATATACATTTACATGCTATTTTAAAAAAAAGATGTGCAGAGGGATATTAGAAATTGTAAGGTTAATCAAAGCTGCAGTATACTGTAGAGTAGATCCTGCAATACTATACTATCAAAGAAAGAGGCTCATTGCTGAGAGTGCAGAAATGTTTTAATGAAGTGTGAGATGGTAGTCATAAACTGTTCCTCGTACCTACAGGTGGATCAATCCGGGCTGGGGCTCCCCTCACGGGATTACTACCTTAACAAAACTGCCAATGCAAAGGTACTGACAGGCGGCCGCATTATGGCACTGTGGTGAATATGCTTAACGATTGTAGCATGATGACAGACAGGGTAAGGGAGGACATGAAATAGATCAGTGCCTTGATGCAGAGGCCTGATTAAATTAGGAAACTAACTTTATAAATTTGTACACTATACTGAGAAACTTATCTCGCTAGATATGTGTTTCATTAGGAATAGAAAATATCCAAAGCGGCAGTACAAACCCTACAGTACCCCACTTGGACAGACCATGTATAAATAATATAGAAAGAATGTATAGCTCAGGGGATAACTCTGTGCTTGTAGTAGTCAGTATTTTCCTAGCGCTGGATTGTGTTTTTAAATGAATTTAACCAACATTTCTCCCCCTGTGCTTCCCACTTGGTCTCGGCAGTATCTGAATGCGTACCTAGACTTCCTGGTGGAGTTAGGGGTCCTGTTGGGGGGCTCAGAGGAGACGTCCAGATCGCTGATGCAGGAGATTGTGGACTTTGAGACCACCCTGGCCAACATCACCGTACCCCAGGAGGAGAGGAGGGACGAGGAGCTCATCTACCATAAGATCCAGGCAAAGGATCTGGCGGTCAGTACCCATCTCTCTATTGCTTCAGCTGATCCAAGCATCATGTCAGCACCAGATATCCACCTGCAGTATCACTAGATACAAACCTACAGTAGATGACTCCCAGATTGAGATGTGTTAATGAAAGTTCAATTTGCATAGATTGTATTTTGGTTTAACAGTGCTTTCTGCAAGGTCTTTCTTACTGCTTTCTATTCATACCTGCTGATTAAAGAAGCAATATATATATATATATATAATATATATATATATATATATATATATATATATATATATATATATATATATATATATATATAATATATATATATATATATATATATATATATATATATATATATATATATATATATATATATATATATATATATATATATATATATATATATATATATATATGATAGGACAGGTGCACCAGTAGATATGTTGACAGTATCATTGTTTCTTTGTGTTTCTGTAGACCTTGGCTCCTGCGGTGGACTGGATGCCCTATCTCACAGATGTGTTTGCTCCTGTACCCCTCAATGACTCAGAGCCTGTGGTGGTGTACGCCAAGGACTACCTCCAGAAGGTCTCTGACCTCATTGCCAGCACTAACAAGAGGTTAAACCACTTTCTAGCCTTGCCTTCCACTCATTATTCATATTTGAATGGTGATGGACAGCACTATGTAATTAAGGTAACCATTGGGATGATATGGTTTATGTAAGATTTCATATCGGTCTAGCAGTGATATTATTTGAGCAGCACAGGTGACATTATAAAACATTATGCAAACTGAAGTGGCAAGAAAAAGTATGTGAACCCTTTGGAATTACCTGGATTTCTGCATAAATTGGTCATACAATTTGACCTGATCTTCATCTAAGTCACAACAATAGACACACACAGTGTGCTTAACACTTATGGATAGGGGGCAGCATTTTCACGTTTGGATGAAAAGCGTACCCAGAGTAAACTGCCTCCTACTCAGTCACAGATGCAAATATATGCATATTATTAGTAGTATTGGATAGAAAACACTCTGAAGTTTCTAAAACTGTTTGAATGATGTCTGTGAGTATAACAGAACTCATATGGCAGGCAAAAACCTGAGAAAAAATCCAACCAGGAAGTGGGAAATCTGAGGTTTTTAGGTTTTCAACTCAGCCCCTATTGAATATACAGTGGGATATGGGTCATCTTGCACTTCCTAAGGCTTCCACTAGATGTCAACAGTCTTTAGAACATTGTTTCTGGCTTCTACTGTGAAGGGGGGCTGAATGAGAGGGGAATGAGTCAGAGGTCTGCCAGCAGCCTCGGTCTCGTGATGCGCGGTCATGACAAAGTTACCTCTCGTTCCATTGCTTTTCTACAGACAAATGAATTCTCCGGTTGGAACATTATTGAACATTTATGATAAAAACTTCCTAAAGGTTGATTCTATACATCGTTTGATTTGTTTCTACGAACAGTAATATGACTTTTGGGAATTTTCATCCGACATTTCCGCTGGACTTGCCCGCGCCTCGTGAGTTTCGATTTGTTTACTAAACGCCCTAACAAAAGGAGGAATTTGGACTTAAATTATGGACTTTATGGAACAAATCAAACATTTATTGTGGAACTGGGATTCCTGGGAGTGCATTCTGACGAAGATCATCAAAGGTAAGTGAATATTTATAATGCTATTTCTGACTTATGTTGACTCCAACATGGCGGATATATTCTTGGGTTGTGTATGTCGTCTGAGCGCCGTACTCAGATTATTGCATGGTTAGCTTTTTTTTTGTTGAAATCTGACACGTCGTTTGCATTAAGGAGAAGTATATCTTTAAATCAATAACACTTGTATCTTTTATTAATGTTTATTATGAGTATTTCTGTGATTTGATGTGGCTCTGTGCAAATTCACGGGATGTTTTGTAGGCAAAGCCAAATGTTTTTTGATATAAATATGAACTTGATCGAACAAAACATACATGTATTGTGTAACATGTTGTCCCGGGAGTGTCATCTGATGAAGAATATCAAAGGTTAGTGATTAATTTTATCAATATTTCTGCTTTTTGTGACTCCTCTCTTTGCTTGGAGAATCACTGTATGCTTTCTGTGACTAGTTGCTGACCTAACATAATGATATTTTCTGCTTTCGCCGAAAAGCTTTTTTTAAATCGGACACGGTGGTTGGATTAATGAGAATTTTATCTTTAAAATGGTACCTAATACTTGTATGTTTGAGAAAATTGAATTATGAGATTTCTGTTGATTGAATTAAGGCGCCCTGCAATTTCATTGGCTGTTGGTTCCGCTAGCGGAACCCCAGTCCTAGACACGAATAACACACCAATTATTGAATTGCTCTTGTCTATATTGATTACATCATTTAAACATTCACAGTGTAGGTTGAAAAAAGTATGTAAACCCCTAGGTGTCACGTTCGTTGAAAGGATCGGACCAAGGCGCAGCGTGGTATGCGTACATTCTCTTAATTAAAAGAATGAACACCGAACAAACAAACAAAATAACAACCAAAACGTGAAGCTATACAATATAGTTCTGACAGGCAACTACACATAGACAAGATCCCACACCAGAAAGTGGGAAAAAGGCCTGCCTAAAATATGATCCCCAATCAGAGACAACGATAAACAGCTGTCTCTGATTGGGAACCATATCAGGCCAACATAGATATACAAAAAACCCTAGACCTACAAAAACCTTAGACATACAAAAACCCTAGACATACAAAAAAACTAGAGTACCCACACTAGTTACACCCTGACCGAACCAAAATATATAGAAAACAGAGATATCTAAGGTCGAGGCGTGACACTAGGCCAATGACTTCTCCAAAACCTAATTGGAGTTAGGAGTCAGCTAACCTGGAGTCTTATCAATGAGATGCGATTGGAGATGTTGGTTAGAGATGCCTTGCCCTATAAAAATCACTCACAAAATTTGAGTTTGCTATTCACAAGAATTGTCTGATGTGAACCATGCCTCGAACAAAAGAGATCTCAGAAGACCTAAGTTTAAGAATTGTTGTCTTGCATAAAGCTGGAAAGGGTTACGAAAATATCTATAAAAGCCTTGATGTTCATCAGTCCACAGTATGACAAATTGTCTATAAATAGAGAAAGTTCAGCACTGTTGCTACTCTCCATAGGAGTGGCCGTCCTGCAAAGATAACTGCAAGAGCACAGCGTAGCATGCTCAATGAGGTTAAGGAGAATCCTAGAGTGTCAGCTAAAGACTTACATAAATCTCTGGAACATGCTAACAACTCTGTTGACGAGTCTACGACACGTAAACACTAAACAAGAATGGTGTTAATTGGAGGACACCACGGAAGAAGCCACTTCTGTCAACAACAAAAAAACATTGCTGCATGTCTGAAGTTTGCAAAAGTGCAGCTGGATGTTCCACAGTGCTACTGTCAAAATATTCTGTGGACATGAAACTACAGTTAAATGGTTTGGAAGGAACACACATCACTATATGTGGAGAGAAAAAAGGCTCACCAACATCAAAACCTCATCCAAACTGTAAAGTATGGTGGAGGAAGCATCATGGTTTCGGGCTTCTTTGCTGCCTCAGGGCCTGGACAGTTTGCTATCATCGACGGAAAAATGTATTCCCAAGTTTATCAAGACATTTTGCAGGAGAATGTTAGGATATCTGTCCTCAAATTGAAGCTCAACAGAAGTTGGGTGATGCAACAGGACAACGAACCAAAACACAAAAGTAAATCAACAACAGAATGGCTTCAACAGAAGAAAATATGCCTATTGGAGTGGCCCAGTCAGAGTCCTGACCTCAAGAGACCAGTTCACACCAGATATCCCAAGAATATTGCTGAACTGAAACAGTTTTGTAAAGAGGAATGGTCCAAAATTCCTCCTGACCGCGGTGCAGGTCTGATCCGCAACTACAGAAACGTTTGGTTGAGGTTATTGCTGCCAAAGGAGGGTCAACCAGTTATTAAATATAAGGGTTCACGTACTTTTCCCACCCTGCACTGTGACTGTTCACACGGTGTGTTCAATAAAGACATGAAAACATACATTTTTGTGTGTTATTAGTATAAACATACTGTTTGTCTATTATTGTGACCTAGATGAAGATCAGATCAAATTTTATGACTAATTTATGCAGAAATCCAGGTATTTCACATACTTTTTCTTGCCACTGTACATATATAATATAATATTTTGCTTCCTTTCCTGAAATGTTAATGTGATGAATGATGTAATGAATGAATATACTCCTACCTGTGCAGCGTCCTGAACAACTACATGATCATGAAGGTGCTGAGGAAGATGGTGTCCATCCTGGACCAGAAGTTCCAGGATGCTGAGCAGCGTTTCTTTGAAGTCATGTATGGAACCAAGAAGGTGAGAGAGAGAGAGATGGAGATAATGTCAGTGCTTTAAGCTGGCAGGTAAATAGGCAACAGACCTCAGATAAGAGTACTCAAGGGGACTGACTTTTCCTGCTGCTTCAGTCAACAGAGTTCAGCTACATTTGCTTATAGCACAGATAAAAAATAAATGAGTGGCTGAAACTATGTGGCTATAAAGTCCACTGTAAACGGAAATGTGCATAGATAGAACGTATTAAGATGTGCACTTGTCAGTAGCGAACATAATTAAACAAGGAGCTGATAAGAAAATACTTTAGTAGCTATCACTGTCATCACACATTAAATTGACCGGACAGCTTTTTCCCTTAGCTGTCTGCTGCTAACAGCTATCTGCTGTGTTGTGTTGTGCTGTCGGGGTTCCAGATATCCAAACCCTTATCTGAGCTAGATTTCCGTTGGGGTCACACTATTAAAACATACCAAGTGCTTTCTCGTCCTGTGTGTGCGTGTTTGCAAATGTGTGTGCACAATTCCTGAGACCATCCACCCTACACTATTAGCACCCCTCCCATTCTACCTCTATCACTCCCTCTGTCATTATTTCCCCTTTATCTACTCCTATTTGTCTCTTGCTCACCCGTTTCCACTCTGTTGGCCTCTTCCTTTCCCCCTGGCTGCATAGTCTCTGTTTGGATTCTAATATCTATAGTAGGAGAGGGGAAGTTGGGGGGCGAGAGGAGTGTCCTGTCATTGCCAATCTCTGAGAATCTCACAAAAACAACAGTCATCCCTTTTAGAGGGTTATGTGCTGTCTCCCTACACATTCTGATAAAGGCCTGGCTTCGCCTTGAGGTAAAGGATTCCAAGGAAAGAGTTGTTGCTTCATATGCAAAACCAACACTACTACTTCATGCTTGAGGGGCATTATAAAATCTAATACAGTTAAAGACTGATGCTGTGTTAGGATCATGCAGTGTTTTCAAGTATTTGTATAGACTTTGTATAGTCTGAGAGACAGTGCTATCTTCTGTGTTTAGGTGATGTCAGTGTTTTTGTGTGTAGGTGGTGTAATTGTTTCCGGTGGTGTGGTGTCATAGTTCTCATGTGTTCAGTGTGATGTTTCAGAGCTGCACCCCACGCTGGAAGCTGTGCGTCAGCGACACGGACAGTGCCCTCGGCTTTGCTCTCGGGGCCATGTTTGTCAAAGCCACCTTTGACGAGGACAGCAAGGCCATTGTAAGTGTTTCAAGGTATCACCCAGTCACACACTACCTCCACTGTGAGCTGCCCCTGGGTGAGATTCTGACATGCCTTTCCTTTTCCCTGTCTATCAGGCAGAAGATATGGTCTCTGAGATCAAATGGGCATTTGAGGATAGTCTGAAGTATGTGGGCTGGATGGACCAGGAGACCAAAAAGGCTGCCAAAGAGAAGGTGGGCGAGACAAGTTGCTTTGAATAACTGCCAGAAATATGTTTTCTACTGTTAGAGTGAGGGAATTGTCATTACACTGACCTTCAAACTATGGAAATGTTTCTTGCCTCATAATTAACATGCTGTGTCTGTTACAGCTATAGCATTTCAATTGTATTCCATAAGAGATTGCCCGGCAGGACACATAAAGCATTGTCCACAAAAAAGAAAAAAAGAACACCCTTGCCTTGTTTGCACTAACACTTGTCTTTTCCTGCCAGCACTGACTTTGCTGATAGCTACTTTTATCAAGGAAAAGTGTACTTACTATGACTGTGATATGTGGTTGTCTCACCTAGCTATCTTAAGATGGATGCACTAACTGTAAGTTGCTCTGGATAAGATTGTCTGCTAAATGACTCAAATGTAAATGTAATAGTCCTTTTTGCTATAATGGTCATGTTTAGCGTAAGGCTCGTGAAACAAACTCTACAGTGCCATCTGGTGTTAGCATCTGTCTCAATTCACCTCATCTGCTCTGTTATAGGCTGATGCCATTTACAACATGGTTGGATATCCAAAATTCATCATGGACCCCAAGGAACTTGACAAAGTGTTCAATGATGTAGGTAAATATGTAATTAAAATAAATATGCATACTTCTGTTTTATGAAGATGTCCATGTCATATCATATGTTGATAAAAAATACACAACTTTTGTTCTCTTACTGTAACCCTAGTATTGAGGCGGGTTGTCAATCTTGTTAGATATTGCTGCAGTCGGACCTAGAAGCACAAGCATTTTGCTAAACTCGCAATAACATCTGCTAACCATGTGTATGTGACCAATAGAAATTGATTTGCTCTACAGTATCTCCTGTTTGCATTGCTTGTGTGTAAACCTCTTTCTCTCTCTAACTTGATTCCTCTCTCTTTCTCAGTTTGAGGTGGGGTCTGACCTGTATTTCCAAAATGTCATGCAGTACTACAACTTCTCTGCCAGAGTGACTGCGGACCAGCTGAGGAAAACCCCCAACAGAGACCAGTGAGTGTCTATAACCCGGCCCTCACCCTCCTGTTGCTCGCCTCTCCAGAGAGGAGGTCAAATGCTCTGACAGGAACAAATTCCCATTCTGACTCTAAGGAATACTGCTGGCATCCAGAAACGTTCCCCGGGAACCAATATCCCTCAGCTGTACTGATCCTTTTCTCTCACTACATAGCCGAGTAACTCAGGGTTCTCATTCTTTCACACTGATCTGAAGTCAACAGCCTAGCGAAGGGGATAGGGGAGAGTCAAATACTGTTTTTTACCACCCTGATCTCAGACTTTTGTGCTCAGTTGGTGTTATATCCTATGTCTTGCATACACAGGTGGAGCATGACCCCTCCTACGGTGAATGCATACTACAATCCCACCAAGAATGAGATGGTGCTCCCAGCAGGAATCCTCCAAGCTCCTTTTTACAGCCGCTCTTGGCCAAAGTAGGTCCCACTTCCCTCTTCAGCCTATACAGTTCCCTAATATGTCCCCATTTCAGGCACAAATACAGGTACACCACATGTGCACGCCATACTTCATCAATTGTATACAGTATGTGTGTCTCCTTGAGTGTCTTCACATAGCCAAGAATTGAATTGCAAGTTATAAAATGCTTTTATTTACTTGAAAGGATTTTGAATCTATTTCCAGGGCCCTGAACTTTGGGGGAATTGGTGTAGTTATGGGACATGAGTTGACACACGCTTTTGATGACCAAGGTAAGATCTTTTATTTTAATACAAGTTGTATTGTCTTAATTCTTATTACTTTATATGGGAAATAAGAAGTTTTGCTACAAACTAAAATACTATTTTTTTTAAATAAAGGCTATATACTTACATGGCAGGGGAGACACTTTGATTACAGGGCGAGCTGACCCCTGCAAATTCACCAGAATCTCGACTGCATAATCTTGTCTGCCTTCTCTCTTAAAAAAAATAACAAAAAAATATTATAGGCTGTTGTAAACATCCCACCAAAAAACATCCCACCGAACGTGATACATTACGATATTAAATGAGGCATCCAGTTCTACGGCATATTTTTATTTTATGTTAAAGGGAGGGAGTACGACAAGGATGGGAACCTCCGCTCCTGGTGGAAAAACTCGTCTGTGGAGGCCTTTAAGAAGCAGACCCAGTGTATGGTGGAGCAGTACAGTAACTACAGCATCAACAAAGAACCCCTCAATGGAAAACACACCCTGGGAGAGAACATAGCTGACAATGGTGGACTGAAGGCTGCCTACAAGGTGTGTATGATAGAGAGGTGTTGTTAGGGTGGGATAGAAGAAAGTAGAGTTGACAATATGAAGAGCAAGAGCAATTCAACTTATACACACACGTACTGTAAATGTGCAGACATTTCGGAATCATCAATGTGAGATGCAGTATTTGGAAGGTCCGAACTCTGACACACGTTTCATGTTTTCTTGTTCACTTGATTGGGTCATTGTGGGTCGTGTCTTTACTCTGTGGTGGAAAAAACGGGGTTGCCTACATCACAGCAAAGCCTGGAAATGCAACAGGTGGCTTGGTCAGCCTCAGAGCGAGCTCTCAAACATTCTTTCCGTCAAATGAAAGTCATAGGTTATGGAGCAGATGAGCCAATCATATGGCAGAAAGGGGGACCTGCATGAGCACTGTCTGTTAGTGAGGACTGAGGAGGAAATAAAGCTGAGGGCGAGCAGAAAGTCTCTACAGTTTTTTTTCTCATACTGTTCTCTATGGCGAGAGGAGGATAATGCATGGATAATGCATGTTCTCTATGGCGAGAGGAGGATAATGCATGCTGTCAGTAATATGACCCTTGTCTGCTTTGAAGGCTTATATGAACTGGATTGCAAAGAATGGAGAGGAGGCCACCCTGCCTGCCCTGGGGATGACCAATCATCAATTATTTTTTGTTGGATTTGCCCAGGTTTGTGCCACTTAAAGTATATCCATGTCTGTGGCAAATGTAGTAATGCATTCTCTAGCATGCCTACCTTAAACAGTGTTATGTATTAATTATAATGACCTATTACATTGATAATGTAAATTAAGGACTTTTCACCCTGAAATGCTTAATATGTGTGTCTGTGCATCCTGCTGTATGTAGGTATGGTGCTCAGTTCGGACTCCGGAAAGCTCGCATGAGGGCGTCATCACAGATCCACACAGTCCATCAAGATTTCGAGTTATTGGCACCATCTCCAATTCCCATGAGTTCTCTGAGCACTTTGGCTGCAAGGCAGATTCCCCCATGAACCCTAAACACAAGTGTGAGCTTTGGTGATGCTTTGCTACCCAATTGTCGGTACGGCAGGTGGCAAAATGGGCATTGGGGATTTGGAGCAAAATAGAGGCAAAGTCTCTAAGGAAGGAGAGCATTTGTCTTGATACCACTAAAAATCCATCTGTTTTACCCACTTTACCCTTCTCAGGGTCTTTATGAGCGCTGGAGGTTGAACCAGCCCCAACTCTCTTCATAAAGACAATTTGTTTTAGAAAGCTGCCTCTTTTCCCCCAATTAAACTCTATGAAAATGTGCCTTTATGTTTATATAAAGGAGGAACAATTTTAACACTGGAAACCGAAGAAATGGTTATAAAAAAAGGGAAAACTAATGGAACTTCTCTCAATCAGGTTTTATGTAGAGTTGTCATATGCCTTATTTTTCAACAGGAAGTGATATTTATTTTCTGTCGGTTTCTTTTTTAACTGTTACAATTTTTTTTCTGATCAATCCACCTCCATATGTTGTCTTCACTTATTGTATATTTTTAGACTGCAAAAGAATGACGAGTTGCAATTACTGGATTTGGACTGAAACAATATAATCCAGAGGAAACCGTCAATCACATCTAGAATACAAGTCAAGTCGATTGTAAAAGTCATATTTTATTATCGCCCATGATTGACCCGATTCAATATGCTATGTGTATGTAATTTCTGCATCAACAAACCTAACACAACATCATCATTTGTGTAAAGTCTGATTGCTTAATGTCTCCAGTTTATACAGTAGTGATGTTGTAAAGAAGTGATACTCCGAATTGCTGAATGCCTGATATGATAAGGGACATATTATTTGAATAGTTTTCAATCAGAGAATTCCTGAAACTTGTGAAGGATGTATTGACCATCGAACAAGTCACATAACAACGTGTTTTCGCATTCTGGAGCTGCTCATGCATGACAAGGCTTTTGTGTCATAAAACTATTTTTCTAATCTAATAAAAATATTGTCAGCATTCTTTTGTATGCCCATCTTTTTCTTTGACTCGTCTGATGCTTCAAAGGGACTTTTTATAGTTGTTGATTCCAAAACAAATAAAAACTGTATCCATATATCAAAGAAAAAATAATTCAGTCTTTTTACTTAGAAAAAAAAAGTATGTCAATTGATGGTTATTAACGACAGATGTCGCTGCACACAAACAATGCAGTACTGAGTACAGTACAATCCACTAGAAAGTTTTGACTTGTCGGTCTTTGAATGTAAATACACCATTATCATTATGTGTACATATTACAGTACCTGAACCTGATTACATTTGTATACATTATTGAGCGGTTCTTGAGAACGACCCCATAAATGTAGCATGGGGCGGCAGGTAGCCTAGTTGTTAGAGCGTTGGGCCAGTAACTGAAAGGTTGCTGGATCGAATCCCCGGGCTGTCGTTCTGCCCCTGAACCCACTGTTCCCCGGTAGGCCGTCATTGTAAATAAGAATTTGTTCTTAACCGACTTGCCTCGTTACTAAAATGATTTATTTTACACACACACTTCAAGACAGACACTGCAGTTAAAATAATAAATACCATGCATTATTTAAAAATAGCACCAAGCATAGTTATTTATTAGAACAAGAATAATGCAGTGCTCATCAGTATAGTAGACTAGATGATTTTGGGCCACATGGATGCAACAAATTAAGCTTCATTTTCGATCGCTCTAGGTAAGCCGAACATACCCGTAATTGGACGAGAATTGTCGAATCGTCTGTCCTGCCGGACTGGAAGCGGCCACAACGCCATGTTAACGAAGTCTCTCATCTCCGTGGAAAAATGATTAGCTAGCTATAGAAAAATCAGTTGTTGATAACAAATGTTAAATTATCGAAGGAGGAAAGACACCGGTGACAGTGCTCGGAAGAACTGAACCGGATCTGCAGAGGTCCTGGACGGGCAAGGGAGGCAAACCTCCCACCGTCCCCATGAATAACACCATAGACCCGAACAGCGACTTTCCATGAAAAAAAGCTTTTCTGCGTTGCTAATAGCTAGCCCTGTCGGGAAAAGGATTTGCGGCCTGCTTCAATAATATTAAACGCTTGCTAGCTATATTTATGCAAGCTAGATATATTTTGTATCAGTATTTATTAGTGTATTGTTTTGTTTTTTTGCAATGAGTTTGCCGACGAAAATAGTCCCAAAACCCGCCACTGTCGCAGTAAGTGGACCTGGAACTGTCCCGTCTCCGTCGAGCCAACTGCGGGCTACCCTGACCTCCGTGTCTTTACCACCGGGAGCCCCAGGTGCTCCTCAGTCGAACGCCGTGCCGCCACCTCAGTATCCTTCATCGGCAAGAATGCCCCTGGCGTCTCTTGGTCAGGTATTCGGGGGAAACACATTTAGGTATCTAGCTAGTAACGTTATTGGTTGGGTGCGGGTTAATGACTGATGTTTCGAAGAGCAGGAGGGAAAAATTAGCTAGCTAGGTAGTTGGCTAATGTTAGCTAGTTAACAGATTAGTAGCTTGTTGACTAACGTTACTTGCTAAACTAGCTAGGCAACGTAGCTAAACTGCACATCATTGATTTTGATGCATTTTGTTGGCCAATTGCAATGTAATTTGAACGTGTGCATATGTGGATCAGAAACTGCTGGCTAACTAACATCACACTCAATTTGACGAGGTGGCGTAGGCTCAACTAACTGCTAGAGGGCCACCGGCTTTGTTTCGTTTACCGGCGGTAGCTAGCTAGCCAGCCACTTTCATATTAGAGAGGTAGGTTCATTTGCAACTGAAAACACGTAGCAGCGGCTAACTAATCCGCTAGCCTATTGGCTAACTATAGTACTGGGGGCAGTCTTTGTGAGAGATGAATGTTTTGGGTGGACCAGCTAACCAAATGTAGCCATCACCCTAAAACGGTAACATTAGTTATTCTTGCTAGCAAGTATGAGTGAATGTTAGCTAGTAGTAAGTTACATGGGCCTAGGATCCCCTCCCCGGTTTCCATAGAAGGGATACTAACACCGGTTGTTATTTATCTATGTAGGAGGTAGTTGCACCGGGTAGTAGATGACAGCCGGTGCAACACTGGTATGCCCATCTTGACAGGGGAGTGTCGCCAGGCATATGGTTGTTGGTAGCAATGTATGCTACGTTACTGTAGCACGGTAGTACTAGTGTAATGAGTCTGATACAGTTTGCTTTATACCTATTTTATTTGTAGGAAGGGATATGTTTAATTGTGCATATTTCATGATTGTATGAATTATATTCAGTAAGCCCAGCTAGCTATTTCAAGTCACTGCGTACTGAGACTCGTGGCTTTTGGATTCTTTTGACAGCTACCTTTCTGTCCAGTTTGTGTAGCTTCAATATAATGTGGCATGATTCAAATATCATTTTTGTAAACAAATGGATCAAGAGCATTTCCCTCACTTCAGAAACCCTTGGTCCCTGTCAACACTTTTGATCCCAGTGGAATTATTCTTCCAAATATGACCTCCTAAAAACAATTCCTTACTTGATTTTCACGGATTTTGTGAATATCAACATTGAGTCCTAATCCATTTGAGATGGATACTTGCTAATGGTCATTTTTTAAAGTTAGCATCTATCCTAGTGGCTTTTTATGATTGAAATCATATGTTTTAATCTAATGTGCAGTCATAATGGAAGTATTGTGTACAGAGTGCACATGCTGCTGTTTTGTGGTTGTTATTCTGTGAAGTCGTACTGTCACCTCCTGTTTTATTTACAGCTCGGTGGAGGTGGTTTGAGGATTGGGTTGAATTAGCTTCCTGCTTCTGCCTATAACAGTAATGGTGTTCTTCAGTCCAGGATTTCTGTGGTATCCAGGGTGTTCCAAGGATCTTAATTAGTGTATCTACACCACTTCATTCACATTGTAGGATGTTGGACTTACAAGCTCTGTTCAATGGTGCACTATGTCTCAGTGATCTCTGCATTGCTCGTTGTCTAGATTCATATTCATTAGTCTTTCATCTTGGTCAACTGTGTCTCCTTCATGCCCAGGGCGCTCAGGTGGGACTGTTCCACAGTCTGATAATGGAAGATTCTTCAGGCCTCTTGCAGCTTTCATTTCTATATTTCATTTTTATACAATATTTGTTTGTATGTCAACTGGGTACCTAACAGGTTTCATAACTTAATTCTGCCATGTAACCACCACTTAGGCAGTATTGTTATAGGTTGAGCAAAGAAAAGTTTAGGCTACAACTGCGAGGTGACAGATAAGATGCATCAAACTATGCAGATTCCTCTCTGTCTATAGAAAAACAATGTCATTAAACTCACTGACCCTCCTGGTGTCTGCCCATCTGCCTCCCTGAGGTCAAGAGTGTGGGAACATGTTATTCTCTGTCTGCCCTATGCTCCCAATGGAAGGGATTTGTGTGTGTGTGTGTGTGTGTGTGTGTAGGCTGAGATGGTGGGTAGGCGGGGCTAGTTGCTACTCCTGTTTGCAAGAGAGAAACCCGGTGCATGCGGCTACTGCTGCACTCCCCAGACAATGGCAGTGCTGCTTAACATTCAGCACGAGAGTCCAAGGCGGCGCTTCCCACCGTCTGACAACAAAGACCCAGGTCAGCCTACAGTAGTGCCCTATAAAATCTGCGGTGTGGACTCAATCACAGAATCTAGACATTCAGACATAATTCAATAATATAAAATAATGAAGAAAATGCATTAATTTGTCAAAGTTACACATAAGACATTAACAAAATGCATCAGTGATTCGTATTTTCCTGCAACTTTCTGAAACGGAACAGGAGTGTGTGTGGTATGTATGTGTACACTTTAGCGATGATAGTAATGATGACCATCTTCTGGTTGAGATGGAAAGGCTTTCTCAATTAATTGTTATCTACAAAGTAGCCTATGCCTACCTGGTAGAATGATGTCAATTTGTTTTGCAAACTCTGCAGTCATATGAGCTCTATAGAAATATTGCTTACCTAACAATGGTCTCTGTCTGGTGCCCAAAATCAAAATGTCTTTGCTTTTTTTCCCAGACATGAAGTGGTTGAAGTGTTGTTGTGGACTTAGAACATTGAATTTAGTTGTTTTTCTATTCAAATAAAGTGTGATTTTTGAGAGCAAAAACCAAGGTGAACGGAAACCAAGTAAACAGAATTTGGGGTAAAAACAGATTCCGGCAAAAAGTAAAACCTATTTTTATAGTGCCCTACTACAGCAGCCCAGGGCTGGGCCGGGAACTAAAGGCCTCACTCACTCATTATTTTTTCTTTCTCTTTCATCACTTAATTCTTGTCTTTCACTTTACTTTTCTAGCATTATTTTGTCATGCTTATTTTTGATAGTTTCTTATCATGAGCAAATTAACTTGTTAAAGTGAATGAATGGGACATTATGGGTGTGTTCCACTAATTAGAAACAGCATGGAACAGCGAGGTTATTGTTCAGTGCAGCCTTTGATGTTATTGATCGTAAGTTGTTATTGAAGAAACTCACTTGCTATGGCTTTACATCACCTGCCATCACATGGTTGGAGTTATTTATCCAATATAACCCCGAGAGTGTACTTAAATGGAAGCTTCTCTAATTAAACAATAAGGCCGAGGGTATGCAGTATATGACCAACATACCACTGCTAAGGGCTGTTCTTACGTATGACACAACGCTGAGTGCCTGGACATAGTCCTTAGCCGTGATATATTGGCCATATATCACAAACCTCTGAGGTGCCTTATTCCTACTATAAACTGGTCACAAATGTAATCAGAGCAGTAACAATAAATTTTTTGTCATACCTGTTGTATACAGTCTGATATACCACGGCTATCAGCCAATCAGCATTTAGGGCTCAAACCACAGAGTTTATAACTTCAGTTATATGACGGGTGGGTCTAATTCTGAATGCTGATTGGTTAAAACCGCATTCAAGCCGGTGTCTATTCCACAAGTTACCACCGGCTAAATCTATGATGTAAAAATTTACTCTGTTCCATCTGACTGTGCAATCCACTGTCTCATCAGCCCAGCCACTTCATGAACTTGATCTCTACTATAAAAAGCATTTAGACATTATCTCACATTTCTTTCAGACTAACATTTAGTTTTCAACAGTGGAGATTTGTATAAATCTTTCTGTTTCTCCGACATTTGCGACATTGTTTTAATATTCAAATTCGTTCTCCAGATATCCCATAGTAATTAACGTGTCAGGATGAGACAGGGAGGCAGCTTTTCTCAGCCAGTCAAATCATGAATCAGTGTAATTTTTATGGATATATACAAAGAACTATCAATAGAAAACAGGTCAAACAAAACTAAGTGCAACTAGTTTTCTGTCTTTCAACTCAAATTTTATTAGTCACGTGCCGAATACAACCAGTAGACCTTACAGTGAAATTCTTACTAACCAACAATGCAGTTTAAAAAAAAAAATGCGTATAGGAGAAAAGTAACAAGTAATTAAAGAGTAGCAGTAAAGTAACAATGGCAAGACTATATACAGGGTGGTACTGATACAATGTGCGGGGGCACTGGTTAGTTGAGGTAGTATGTACATGTAGATAGAGTTATTAAAGGGACAATACATACGTGACAACAGAGTAGCAGTAGTGTGAAGAGGGGGGGTGGGAAATGCAAATAGTCTGGGTAGCCATTTGATTAGATGTTCAGGAGGCTTATGGCTTGGGGGTAGAAGCTGTTTAGAAGCCTCTTGGACCTAGACTTGGCGCTCCGGTACCGCTTGCCGTGCAGTAGCAGAGAGAACAGTCTGACTAGGGTGGCTGGAGTCTGACAATTTTTAGGGCCTTCCTCTGACACCGCTTGGTATTGAGGTCCTGGATGGCAGGAAGCTTGGCCACGGTGATGTACTTTGCCGTTCGCACTACCCTCTGTAGTGCCTTGTGGTCGGAGGCCGAGCAGTTGCCATGCCAGGCAGTGATACAACCAGTCAGGATGCTCTCGATGGTGCATCTGTAGAACGTTTTGTGGATCTGAGGACCATTGCCAAATCTTTTCAATCTCCTGAGGGGGAATAGGTTTCCAGCTTCAGTTTGAAGTGATTGTGTTAGCTGTGTTATTGGCTAGCTCCTCTGAACACGTGTCCTGACGAGAGAGCACATTTTCTACGCCAGGTGAAATCGCAAATCATTATATCATTTGTTATGGATGTATCCAAATGTCACTAGAAAACAGCTTAAACAAACGCAAATGCAGCTACTTTGCAGTTATTCTGGCTGCACTGTTTGAAGTGACTTAAGTTAGTTGTAGTTGGCTAGCTAGCAAGCAAGGGATAAGAATGTTGCCAGCCAGTATGGCAATGGAACATTTAGAATGAACCGCTGGGTCGCGTCCATAGATACTGAACGACTGGGTCGCATCTCTCACAACCAAACCAATAGAACAAACAACCAGCTGGCTTGGGTAGCAACCCTAGATTTGTGTCGGGTCTATATCTTGTGGAAGGATGAAATATTAGGAATAAATTCATCAAAATATTTAATGAAAATATTGAAATATGCTGGTAACCCGTTATATAAAAGTATAATGCCCTCGAAGCTGGTGTTTGGAGGATATATTGGCATGGTTTGAGGGTCCGAGACGAGCAACACCCGTGTCAATATATCCTCCAAACGCCGTTCGAGGGAATTATCACTTAAATATGTGCAGTGTCCCTCAGGGCAGTTGCCTTGGGCCGTTACTCTTCTCTATGTTGGTTTGCCACTGGTCTTAAACGACGCTAGAATGACTATGTATGTGGATATGTCCACACTGTACGTCAACACTCAAAGCCAGTGAACTCACTGAAATTCTAAATAAGGAGTTAGTCAGTATCAGAATGGGTGATTTAATAATAAACTGGTCTTAAATACAGTACATCAAACATTTTAAGCATTGTATTTGGTTCAAAACATTCTCAGACCTAAACCTCAACTGGAATTTTGCATAGAAAATCTTTGCCTGTGTGTGTAGGCTTCCTCCCCCTCCCTCCTAGGCATGCACAGTCTACAGTAGCTACTGACGCTTACAGGCATGATTCAGAAATTAGATTTATGAGATTTTTTTTATTCGAGAAGAATGGATTCACTTTTTCAATGCTAGTTAAGGATACTAAAGCTATCACGTTTCATGTTGGATTTATTAACTATAAAAATGTAAGATGTGTTTTTATTTTTAACTCTTGCCGCTCTGCACACTCAAGCTTGTTCGCTAGCTGCATTATGTGTAATGTAATGGAACTTAGAATCATGGTCAGGGGCTAGCACTGGTCCAACATTAGTTCAAAAACATTCAAAGTTCCTTCATAGAAGCCACTCCTCCATAGGTATAATTCTGTGGGCCTAGTTCAGATAACGTCATAACAACATGTCCAGCCCTCTCCTCACCTGCAAAATTTCAGTCGCACCCTACACTGCACTGCACTTGTCTGTCCAATGCATGTACATTGCTTTGCCCCCTCCAAAGCAAGCTGTACAATCCATTGGTGAAGTAATTTATTGTTGTGCTAAATAAAAATTCAGAGGTTTAAAAAGGACAAGAAAGGAACTTAATAAACCGTAACTTTTTTGTTGGAACCGATTCAAAACTTTATTTTGCTGGTCGGAACAATGGAACAGAACCCCAAAAAACATGATTCTATTCAGAACAAAACAATGGGAAAAGAATCTTGGTTCCAACCCCTGGAACCAACATCAACAACATGCATACCATTTTTTTTCCTGGTTGGGTGTTTTTATGAGAAATATTACTGTGATGAAAATTCCAGATTGTCTGCATAATCAAACAACATTCAGCTCAGACACCCATACATACCCCACCAAGACATGTCACCAGGGGTCTCTTCACAGTCCCCAAGTCCAAAACGAATTCACGGCAGCGCACATTATTATACAGAGCCATGATTGTGTGTAACTCCCATCTCCAATAACTCAAGCAAATAGCAAAATTACCTTTTAAAAAACAGATTAAACAACATCTCATGGAGTAGCTTCTGCAAATGCTAATAGGGATCCAAATAAAGCATAAAAGTCACGTAGGGCCATATCAGCCGTTAGAGTTTAGGACAGGTGCCTTGTGTATTCATGTTGAAATTTTCTCATAAGCCCACTCGCTGTTGTAGATAAAATAAACTGCTGAGTAGTTCTGAGCTAGCATTCAGATGGCTCAGGTCTAGCCTATGCCTTGCAGGCTGGGAGTATCTCACTCCTCAACCCCCTTTTCTAGGTTTTCAAGCTGATTCTTGTACATAAATATTTTTTAATTTACAGACGAGAGACCTAGTGCTATTTTGCACTGTGAATGTTAGATTATATTCTGGCTATTAGTTTATAGGTATGCCATAGTGCAGTCATTTGAACCCCAACATTTGGCCTCGAATAATTTTGCAGTGCTTTCAGGCGTCCTCAACTTCTTCTGTATGTTATGGAGGGATAGGGTCCTCGCACTGATTTAAAAGCCTATGGTACTCTTTGATGGCTGTTACTAAAGATAGGAGATGTTTTATTAAATTTATAGTCAACTGTACATTTTCTCAAGAATCTTGCTCCAAGATCTGCTAAAGGGGTCTGAATAAGCAATGTTAGTTGTAGGCCAACTGTAGTGAGAGAGCAGTCCCAGGCCACAGCAGGCTGCATCTTAAACCCTGTGTTTATTCAGTGCTCTGAGAGCCTGGTCTGGTGGGGCAGCAGAGTGGAGTACAGTGAAGGGGTGGTTTTGTATCTGCACCATCTGGGCTCCAGGCACATCCTGTGACTCCGCTCTGAACCAGCTGCACTCAGCCTCAGGTAGGCTATAGCTCCAGGCTGCTACAACTAATGGGCAGACTGGGAGGGAGCCTCAGGGTTAGTCACTGTGCTAATAGACGGGTAGAGAAGACTGTAGTAAGGCACTAAACCATAATTGCTCCAGGGTCACTGTTGATAATGGCAGATCCTGCCACTCTCCGAGAGGGTGTCTCGGAGGTAGTTAGGTGGAATTTTTTTGTTAAATAGTTTTCAAAAGATATCTGGATTCACCTATCGGATAGGATTAAATGCATAGGAATGGAACGGACAAATCATTGCCTTGACTGGGGATAGAGATTTCTGCCAACATTTTGTCTGGAATTTGGGTTCTTACAGCAACACTTTTTTAGTTTGTCATTTGTTTTGTGGAGAAGTCAAGACAGCAGAAAATCCTATTTGACTTTCTAACTCTGAACTACTCCTTCTCACTTTCTCTTGTTCTATCAGCACCTCTATCTCCGTCTCTTTCCCACATGCCCCCGTGAAATGCAACTTTTCAGGGAAGCTAGAAACCAATATACACAGGCAGTTAGAAAAGCCAAGGCTAGCTTTTTCAAGCAGTAATTTGCTTCCTGCAACACAAACTCAAAAATGTTCTGGGACACTGTAAAGTCCATGGAGAATAAGAACACCTCCTCCCAGCTGCCCACTGCACTAAGGATAGAAAACACTGTCACCACCGATAAATTTCAATAGGCATTTTTCTACGGCTGGCCATGCTTTCCACCTGGCTACCCCTACCCCGGTCAACAGCACTACACCCCCACAGCAACTCGCTCAAGCCTTCCCCATTTCTCCTTCTCCCAAATTCAGTCAGCTGATGTTCTGAAAGAGCTGCAAAATCCGGACCCCTACAAATCAGCCGGGCTAGACAATCTGGACCCTTTCTTTCTAAAATTATCTGCCAAAATTGTTGCCACCCCTATTACTAGCCTGTTCAACTTCTTTCGTGTCGTCTGAGATTCCCAAAGATTGGAAAGCAGCTGCAGTCATCCCCCTCTTCAAAGGGGGGGACACTCTTGACCCAAACTGCTACAGACCTATATCTATCCTACCCTGCCTTTCTAAGGTCTTCGAAAGCCAAGTCGACAAACAGATTACCGACCATTTCGAATCCCACCATACCTTCTCCGCTATGCAATCTGGTTTCAGAGCTGGTCATGGGTGCACCTCAGCCACGCTCAAGGTCCTAAACGGTATCTTAACCGCCATCGATAACAAACAATACTGTACAGCTGTATTCATTGACCTGGCCAAGGCTTTCGACTCTGTCAATCACCACATCCTCATCGGGAGACTCGATAGCCTTGGTTTCTCAAATGATTACCTCACCTGGTTCACCAACTACTTCTCTGATAGAGTTCAGTGTGTCAAATCGGAGGGCCTGCTGTCCAGGCCTCTGGCAGTCTATGGGGGTGCCACAGGGTTCAATTCTTGGACCGACTCTTCTATGTATACATCAATGATGTTGCTCTTGCTGCTGGTGAGTCTCTGATCCACCTCTACGCAGACGACACCATTCTGTATACTTCTGGCCCTTCTTTGGACACTGTGTTAACAACCCTCCAGACAAGTTTCAATGCCATAAAACTCTCCTTCCGTGGCCTCCAATTGCTCTTAAATACAAGTAAAACTAAATGTGTGCTCTTCAACCGATCGCTGCCTGCACCTGCCCGCCCATCCAACATCACTACTCTGGACGGTTCTGTCTTAGAGTATGTGGACAACTACAAATACTTAGGTGTCTGGTTAGACTGTAAACTCTCCTTCCAGACTCACATCAAACATCTCCAATCCAATGTTAAATCTAGAATTGGCTTCCTATTTTGCAACAAAACATCCTTCAGTCGTGCTGCCAAACATACCCTTGTAAAACTGACCATCCTACCGATCCTAGACTTCGGCGATGTCATTTACAAAGTAGCCTCCAATACCCTACTCAATAAATTGGATGCAGTCTATCACAGTGCAATCCGTTTTGTCACCAAAGCCCCATATACTACCCACCACTGCGACCTGTACGCTCTCGTTGGCTGGCCCTCGCTTCATACTCGTCGCCAAACCCACTGGCTCCAGGTCATCTACAAGACCCTGCTAGGTAAAGTCACCCTTATCTCAGTTCGCTGGTCACCATAGCAGCACCCACCTGTAGCACCCGCTCTAGCAGGTATATCTCTCTGGTCACCGCCAAAACTATTTCTTCCTTTGGCCTCCTCTCCTTCCAGTTCTCTGCTGCCAATTGACTGGAACGAACTACAAAAATCTCTGAAACTGGAAACGCTTATCTCCCTCACTAGCTTTAAGCACCAGCTATCAGAGCAGCTCACAGATTACTGCACCTGTACATAGCCCATGTATAATTTAGCCCAAACAACTACCTCTCCCCCTACTGTATTTATTTATTTTGCTCCTTTGCACCCCATTATTTCTATCTCTACCTTGCACATTCTTCCACTGCAAATCTACCATTCCAGTGTTTTAATTGCTATATTGTATTTACTTTGCCACCATGGCCTTTTTATTTTGCCTTTACCTCCCTTATCTCACCTCATTTGCTCACATTGTATATAGACTTATTTTTCTACTGTATTATTGACTGTATGTTTCAGAGGTCGACCGATTATGATTTTTCGACGCCGATACCGATTATTGGAGTACCTAAAAAGCCCAAAATCGGACAATTTTTTAATTTGTAATAATGACAATTACAACAATACTGAATGAACACTTATTTTAACTTAATATAATATATCAATAAAAAATCAATTTAGGCTCAAATAAATAATGAAACATGTTCAATTTGGTCTAAATAATGCAAAAACTAAGTGTTGGAGAAGTAAAAGTGCAATATGTGCCATGTAAGAAAGCTAACATTTGAGTTCCTTGCTCAGAACATGAGAACATATGAAAGTAGGTGGTTCCTTTTAACATGAGAATTCAATATTCCAAGGTAAGAGGTTTTAGGTTATAGTTAATATAGTATTTATAGATCTATTTCTCTCTGTACCATTTGTATTTCATATACCTTTGATTATTGGATGTTCTTAAAGGCACTTTAGTATTGCCAGTGTAACAGTATAGCTTCCGTCCCTCTCCTCACCCCTATCTGGGCTCGAACCAGGAACACATCGACAACAGCCACACTAGAAGCAGCGTTACCCATCACTCCACAAAAGCTGCGGCCCTTGCAGGTCAAGGGGAATAACTACTCCATGTCTCAGTGAGTGACGTTTGAAACACTATTAGCGCACTTCCAGCTAACTAGCTAGCCATTTCACATCGGTTACACCAGCCATTAGGCTGATAGGCTTGAAGTCATAAACAGCGCTGTGCTTGAGAAGAGCTGCTGGCAAAAACGCACGAAAGTGCTGTTCGAAGGAATGCTGCTGCATACCATCGCTCAGACTGCTCTATCAAATCATAGACTTAATTATAACATAATAACACACAGAAATACGAGCCTTTGGTCATTAATATGGTCGAATCCAGAAACTATCATTTCGAAAACAAAACGTTTATTATTTCAGTGAAATACGGAACCGTTTGGTATTTTCTCATCCCTAAGTCTAAATATTCTTGTTACATTGCACAACCTTCAATGTAATGTCATAATTACGTAAAATTCTGGCAAATTAGTTCGCAATGAACCAGGCTGCCCAAACTGTTGCATATATCCTGACTCTGCGTGCAATGAACGCAAGAGAAATTACACAATTTCACCTGGTTAATATTGCCTGCTAACCTGGATTTCTTTTAGCTAAATATGCAGGTTTAAAAATATATACGTCTGTGTATTGATTTTAAGAAAGCATTGGTGTTTTTGGTTAGGTACAGTCGTCCAACGATTGTAGTTTTTTCATAAATCATCCCCCAGCGTTGCATCGATTATATTCAACGCAGGGCACGCTAGATAAACGAGTAATATCATCAATATCATCAACCATGTGTAGTTATAACTAGTGATTATGATTGATTGATTGTTTTTAATGCTAGCTAGCAACTTACCTTGGCTTCTACTGCATTCGCGTAACAGGCAGGCTCCTCGTGGAGTGCAATGAGAGGCAGGTGGTTAGAGCATTGGACTAGTTAGATGTAAGGTGCCAAGATTGGCTCCCCCGAGCTGACAAGGTGAAATCTGTCGTTCTGCCCCTGATCACGGGAGTTAAGCTACCGTTCCTAGGCCGTCATTGAAAATAAGAATGTGTTCTTAACTGACTTGCCTAGTTAAATAAAGTTATTAAAAAATGACGCCCAAAAATACTCATTTCCGATTTGTTATGAAAACTTCAAATCGGCCATTCCGATTAATCGGTCGACCTCTAGTATGTTTGTTTTACTCCATGTGTAACTCTGTGTTGTTGTATGTGTCGAACTGCTTTGCTTTATCTTGGCCAGGTCGCAATTGTAAATGAGAACTTGTTCTCAACTTGCCTACCTGGTTAAATAAAGGTGAAATATATATATTTTTTTAACATACACACTCAGCATGTAAGTGGCTTTACATTAAGCTAATGATGATGCAGGGACACCAGCTGCTTTTCCTCTTTTGCTGGCTCTAAATGGGGCAGGTCAGTGTACAGGTGTGAGGGGCTTGCAGTGGCCCCAGAGTGATTGATAATGAACTAACTGTTGCAGAACGTGGTGATCTATATCAGAGCCTGGAAACATGTACTTGAGCTGGACTTCGGGGTTATGTTTAGAATTTAGATACAGGGCTGTCCTGGCATGGAGGCCAAGGAACAGATTGGCTCAGAAGGTAGTTTTTTTTTATTTGTCTGTGTTAGCATCAGGGTGCAGTGCCTGTGTCTACTGAGCTGTGATAGGTGCCCTTCACAGATCAGTGTTTTACATGTAATTCGGAAAGTATTCAAACCCCTTGACTTTTTCCACATTTTGTTAAGTTACAGCCTTATTCCAAAATGTATTATTATTATGTTGTTCTTCCTCGTTAATCTACACACACTACCCCATAATAACAAAGCGAAAACATGTTTTTAGAAATGTTGCCAAATTTATTACAAATAGAGAAGGTATTTCTGATGTTCTTTATGTAAGTATTCAGAACCTTTGCTATGAGACTCAATTTAGCTCAGGTGCATCCTGTTTCCATTGATCATCCTTGAGATGTTTCTACAACTTGGAGTCCACCTGTGGTAAATTCAATTGATTGGACATGAATTGGAAAGGCACACATCTGTCTATATTAGAGGTCGACCGATTATGTTTTTTCAAAGCCGATACTGATTATTGGAGGACCAAAAAAAGCAGATGCCGATTTTTTTATATATATATATATTTTTTTTTAAATATATATACAGTGGGGAGAACACGTATTTGATACACTGCCGATTTTGCAGGTTTTCCTACTTACAAAGCATGTAGAGGTCTGTAATTTTTTTATCATAGGTACACTTCAACTGTGAGAGACGGAATCTAAAACAAAAATCCAGAAAATCACATTGTATGATTTTTAAGTAATTAATTTGCATTTTATTGCATGACAAGTATTTGATCACCTACCAACCAGTAAGAATTACGGCTCTCACAGACCTGTCACTTTTTCTTTAAGAAGCCCTCCTGTTCTCCACTCATTACCTGTATTAACTGCACCTGTTTGAACTCGTTACCTGTATAAAAGACACCTGTCCACACACTCAATCAAACAGACACCAACCTCTCCACAATGGCCAAGACCAGAGAGCTGTGTCAGGACATCAGGGATAAAATTGTAGACCTGCACAAGGCTGGGATGGGCTACAGGACAATAGGCAAGCAGTTTGGTGAGAAGGCAACAACTGTTGGTGCAATTATTAGAAAATGGAAGAAGTTCAAGATGACGGTCAATCACCCTCGATCTAGGGCTCCATGCAAGAGCTCACCTCGTGGGGCATCAAATATCATGAGGAAGGTGAGGGATCAGCCCAGAACTACACGGCAGGACCTGGTCAATGACCTGAAGAGAGCTGGGACCACAGTCTCAAAGAAAACCATTAGTAACACACTACGCCATCCTGGATTAAAATCCTGCTGCGCACGCAAGGTCCCCCTGCTTAAGCCAGCGCATGTCCAGAACCGTCTGAAGTTTGCCAATGGCCATCTGGATGATCCAGAGGAGGAATGGGAGAAGGTCATGTGGTCTGATGAGACAAAAATAGAGCTTTTTGGTCTAAACGCCATGTTTGGAGGAAGAAGAAGGATGAGTACAACCCCAAGAACACCATCCAAACCGTAAAGCATTGAGGTGGAAACATCATTCTTTGGGGATGCTTTTCTGTAAAGGGGACAGGACGACTGCACCGTATTGAGGGGAGGATGGATGGGGCCATGTATCACGAGATCTTGGCCAACAACCTCCTTCCCTCAGTAAGAGCATTGAAGATGGGTCGTGGCTGGGTCTTCCAGCATGACAACGACCCGAAACACACAGCCAGGGCAACTAAGGAGTGGCTCCATAAGCAGCAAATCAAATCGTATTTTATTTGTCACATACACATGGTTAGCAGATGTTAATGCGAGTGTAGCGAAATGCTTGTGCTTCTAGTTCCAACAATGCAGTAATAACCAACAAGTAATCTAACTAACAATTCCAAAACTACTGTCTTATACACACAAGTGTAAGGGGATAAAGAATATGTACATAAAGATATATGAATGAGTGATGGTACAGAGCGGCATAGGCAAGATACAGTAGATGGTATTGAGTGCAGTATATACATATGAGATGAGTATGTAGACAAAGTGGCATAGTTAAAGTGGCTAGTGATACATGTATTACATAAAGATGATATAGAGTACAGTATATACGTATACATATGAGATGAATAATGTAGGGTATGTAAACATTATATTAAGTAGCATTGTTTAAAGTGGCTAGTGATATATTTTACATTTCCCATCAATTCCCATTATTAAAGTGGCTGGAGTTGAGTCAGTGTGTTGGCAGCAGCCACTCAATGTTAGTGGTGGCTGTTTAACAGTCTGTTGGCCTTGAGATAGAAGCATCTCAAGGTCCTGGAGTGGCCTAGCCAGTCTCCAGACCTGAACCCAATATAAAATCTTTAAATAAAATCCCAGCGACAGCCCCGTAACCTGAAGGATCTGGAGAAGGTCTGTATGGAGGAGTCGGCCAAAATCCCTGCTGCAGTGTGTAAAAACCTGGTCAAGAACTACAGGAAATGTATGATCTCTGTAATTGCAAACAAAGGTTTCTGTACCAAATATTAAGTTCTGCTTTTCTGATGTATGAAATACTTATGTCATGCAATAAAATGCCAATTAATTACTTAAAAATCATACAATGTGATTTTCTGGATTTTTATTGTAGATTCTGACTCGCACAGTTGAAGTGTACCTATGATAAAAATTACAGACCTCTACATGCTTTGTAAGTAGGAAAATCTCCAAAATCGGCTGTGTATCAAATACTTGTTCTCCCCACTGTGTATGTGTATATAATATATATACTGCTCAAAACAATAAAGGGAACACTAAAATAACACATCCTAGATCTGAATGAATGAAATATTCTTATTAAATACTTTTTTCTTTACATAGTTGAATGTGCTGACAACAAAATCACACAAAAATTATCAATGGAAATCAAATTTATCAACCCATGGAGGTCTGGATTTGGAGTCACACTCAAAATTAAAGTGGAAAACCACACTACAGGCTGATCCAACTTTGATGTAATGTCCTTAAAACAAGTCAAAATGAGGCTCAGTAGTGTGTGTGTGGCCTCCACATGCCTGTATGACCTCCCTACAATGCCTGGGCATGCTCCTGATGAGGTGGAGGATGGTCTCCTGAGGGATCTCCTCCCAGACCTGGACTAAAGCATCCTCCAACTCCTGGACAGTCTGTGGTGCAACGTGGCATTGGTGGATGGAGCGAGACATGATGTCCCAGATGTGCTCAGTTGGATTCAGGTCTGGGGAACGGGCGGGCCAGTCCATAGCATCAATGCCTTCCTCTTGCAGGAACTGCTGACACACTCCAGCCACATGAGGTCTTGCATTGTCTTGCATTAGGAGGAACCCAGGGCCAACCACACCAGCATATGCTCTCACAAGGGGTCTGAGGATCTCATCTCAAATCAAATCAAATTTTATTTGTCACATACACATGGTTAGCAGATGTTAATGCGAGTGTAGCGAAATGCTTGTGCTTCTAGTTCCGACAATGCAGTAATAACGAGCAAGTAATCTAACTAACAATTCCAAAAAAAACTACTGTCATACACAGTGTAAGGGGATAAAGAATATGTACATAAGGATATATGAATGAGTGATGGTACAGAGCAGCATAGGCAAGATACAGTAGATGATATCGAGTACAGTATATACATATGAGATAAGTATGTAAACCAAGTGGCATAGTTAAAGTGGCTAGTGATACATGTATTACATAAGGATGCAGTCGATGATATAGAGTACAGTATCAACGTATGCATATGAGATGAACAATGTAGGGTAAGTAACATTATATAAGGTAGCATTGTTTAAAGTGGCTAGTGATATATTTACATCATTTCCCATCAATTCCCATGATTAAAGTGGCTGGAGTAGAGTCAGTGTCATTGACAGTGTGTTGGCAGTAGCCACTCAATGTTAGTGGTGGCTGTTTAACAGTCTGATGGCCTTGAGATAGAAGCTGTTTTTCAGTCTCTCGGTCCCAGCTTTGATGCACCTGTACTGACCTCGCCTTCTGGATGGCAGCGGGGTGAACAGGCAGTGGCTCGGGTGGTTGATGTCCTTGATGATCTTTATGGCCTTCCTGTAGCATCGGGTGGTGTAGGTGTCCTGGAGGGCAGGTAGTTTGCCCCCGGTGATGCATTGTGCAGACCTCACTACCCTCTGGAGAGCCTTACGGTTGAGGGCGGTGCAGTTGCCATACCAGGCGGTGATACAGCCCGCCAGGATGCTCTCGATTGTGCATCTGTAGAAGTTTGTGAGTGCTTTTGGTGACAAGCCGAATTTCTTCAGCCTCCTGAGGTTGAAGAGGCGCTGCTGCGCCTTCCTCACGATGCTGTCTGTGTGAGTGGACCAATTCAGTTTGTCTGTGATGTGTATGCCGAGGAACTTAAAACTTGCTACCCTCTCCACTACTGTTCCATCGATGTGGATGGGGGTGTTCCCTCTGCTGTTTCCTGAAGTCCACAATCATCTCCTTAGTTTTGTTGACGTTGAGTGTGAGGTTATTTTCCTGACACCACACTCCGAGGGCCCTCACCTCCTCCCTGTAGGCCGTCTCGTCGTTGTTGGTAATCAAGCCTACCACTGTTGTGTCGTCCGCAAACTTGATGATTGAGTTGGAGGCGTGCATGGCCACGCAGTCGTGGGTGAACAGGGAGTACAGGAGAGGGCTCAGAACGCACCCTTGTGGGGCCCCAGTGTTGAGGATCAGCGGGGAGGAGATGTTGTTGCCTACCCTCACCACCTGGGGGCGGCCCGTCAGGAAGTCCAGTACCCAGTTGCACAGGGCGGGGTCGAGACCCAGGGTCTCGAGCTTGATGACGAGCTTGGAGGGTACTATGGTGTTGAATGCCGAGCTGTAGTCGATGAACAGCATTCTCACATAGGTATTCCTCTTGTCCAGATGGGTTAGGGCAGTGTGCAGTGTGGTTGAGATTGCATCGTCTGTGGACCTATTTGGGCGGTAAGCAAATTGGAGTGGGTCAAGGGTGTCAGGTAGGGTGGAGGTGATATGGTCCTTGACTAGTCTCTCAAAGCACTTCATGATGACGGATGTGAGTGCTACGGGGCGGTAGTCGTTTAGCTCAGTTACCTTAGCTTTCTTGGGAACAGGAACAATGGTGGCCCTCTTGAAGCATGTGGGAACAGCAGACTGGTATAGCGATTGATTGAATATGTCCGTAAACACACCGGCCAGCTGGTCTGCGCATGCTCTGAGGGCGCAGCTGGGGATGCCGTCTGGGCCTGCAGCCTTGCGAGGGTTAACACGTTTAAATGTCTTACTCACTTCGGCTGCAGTGAAGGAGAGACCGCATCTCGGTACCTAATGGCAGTCAGGCTACCTCTGGCGAGCACATGGAGGGCTGTGCGGTCCCCCCAAAGAAATGCCACCCCACACCATGACTGACCCACTGCCCAACCGGTCATGCTGGATGATGTTTCAGGCAGCAGAACGTTCTCCACGGTGTCTCCAGACTGTCACGTCTGTCACGTGTGCTCAGTGTGAACCTGCTTTCATCTGTGAAGAGCACAGGGCGCCAGTGGCGAATCTTGGTGTTTTCTGGCAAATGCCAAACGTCCTGCACGGTGTTTGGCTGTAAGCACAACCCCCACCTGTGGACGTCGGGCCCTCATACCACCCTCATGGAGTCTGTTTCTGACCGTTTGAGCAGACACATGCACATTTGTGGCCTGCTGGAGGTAATTTTGCAGGGCTCTGGCAGTGCTCCTCCTGCTCCTCCTTGCACAAAGGCGGAGGTAGCGGTCCTGCTGCTGGGTTGTTGCCCTGCTACGGCCTCCTCCACGTCTCCTGATGTACTGGCCTGTCTCCTGGTAGCGCCTCCATGCTCTGGACACGACGCTGACAGACACAGCAAACCTTCTTGCCACAGCTCGCATTGATGTGCCATCCTGGATGAGCTGCACTACCTGAGCCACTTGTGTGGGTTGTAGACTCCGTCTCATGCTACCACTAGAGTGAAAGCACCGCCAGCATTCAAAAGTGACCAAAACATCAGCCAGGAAGCATAGGAACTGAGAAGTGGTCTGTGGTCCCCACCTGCAGAACCACTCCTTTTATTGGGGTTGTCTTGCTAAATGCCTATCATTTCCACCTGTTGTCTATTCCATTTGCACAACAGCATGCGAAATTTATTGTAAACCAGTGTTGCTTCCTAAGTGGACAGTTTGATTTCACAGAAGTGTGATTGACTTGGAGTTACATTGTGTTGTTTAAGTGTCCCCTTTATTTTTTTGAGCTGTGTGTGTGTGTGTGTGTGTGTGTGTGTGTGTGTGTGTGTGTATGTATGTGTGTGTGTGTGTGTGTATATATATTGAATGAACACTTATTTTAACTTAATATAATACAAAAATAAATCAATTTAGTCTCAAATAATGACACGTTCAATTTGGTTTAAATAATGCAAAAACACAGTGTTGGAGAAGTAAATGTTTTATATGTGCCATGTAAAAAAGTGAATGTTTAAGTTCCTTGCTTAGAACATGAGCTGGTGGTTCATTTTAACAAGAGTCTTCAATATTCCCAGTGTAGGTTGTAGCTATTATAGGACTATTTCTCTCTATACCATTTGTATTTCATATACAGTGCCTTGCGAAAGTTTTCGGCCCCCTTGAACTTTGCGACCTTTTGCCACATTTCAGGCTTCAAACATAAAGATATAAAACTGTATTTTTTTGTGAAGAATCAACGACAAGTGGGACACAATCATGAAGTGGAACGACATTTATTGGATATTTCAAACTTTTTTAACAAATCAAAAACTGAAAAATTGGGCGTGCAAAATTATTCAGCCCCCTTAAGTTAATACTTTGTAGTGCCACCTTTTGCTGCGATTACAGCTGTAAGTCGCTTGGGGTATGTCTCTATCAGTTTTGCACATCGAGAGACTGAAATTTTTTCCCATTCCTCCTTGCAAAACAGCTCGAGCTCAGTGAGGTTGCCAGCCTAATCTCGGGAGCTGATAAGGCTTGAAGTCATAAACTGCAATGTGCTTGAAACATTGCGAAGAGCTGCTGGCAAACGCAGGAAAGTGCTGTTTGAATGAATGCTTACGAGCCTGTCGCTGCTCAGTCAGACTGTTCTATCAAATCATAGACTTAATTATAATAAACACACAAATACGAGCCTTAGGTCATTAATATGGTCAAATCCGGAAAATAGAATTTCAAAAACAAAACGTTTATTCTTTCAGTGAAATACGGAACTGTTCTGTATTTTATAGAGCGGGTGACATCCCCTAAGTCAAAATATTGCTGTTACATTGCACAACCTTCAATGTTATGTCATAATTATGTACAATTCTGGCAAATTAATTACGGTCTTTGTTAGGAAGAAATAATCTTCACACAGTTCGCAACGAGACAGGCGGCCCAAACTGCTGCATATACCCTGACTCTGCTTGCATAGAACGCAAGAGAAGTGGCACAATTTCCCTAGTTAATATTGCCTGCTAAAATGAATTTCTTAACTAAATATGCAGGTTTAAAAATATATACTTGTGTATTTTAAGAAATGCATTGATGTTTATGGTTAGGTACATTGGTGCAACAACAGGGCTTTTTTCGCGAATGCGCTTGTTACATCATTACCCGATTGGCAAAGTAGGCTGTGATTCGATGATAAATTAAAAGGCACTGCACTGATTATATGCAACGCAGGACAAGCTAGATAAACTAGTAATATCATCAACAATTGTAGTTAACTAGTGATTATGTTAAGATTGATTGTTTTTCATAAGATAAGTTTAATGCTAGCTAGCAACTTACCTTGGCTCCTTGCTGCACTCACGTAACAGGTGGTCAGCCTGCCATGCAGTCTCCTCATGGAGTGCGGCCATAAACAACGTCCAAAACAGATAACAGATCTGGGGAAGGGTACCAAAGAATGTCTGCAGCGTTGAAGTTCCCCAAGAACATAGTGGCCTCCATAATTCTTAAATGGAATAAGTTTGGAACCACCAAGACTTCCTAGAGCTGTCCTCCTAGCCGAACTGAAGAATCGGGGGAGAAGGGTCTTGGTCAGGGAGGTGACCAAGAATCCGATTGTCCGCTCTGAAGGAGCTCTAGAGTTTCTCTGTGTAGATGGGGGAACCTTCCAGAAGGACAACCATCTCTGCAGCACTCCACCAATCAAGCCTTTATAGTAGTGGTCAGACGGAAGCCACTCCTCAGTGAAAGGAACATAACAGCCTGCTTTGAGTTTGCCAAAAGGCACCTAAAGGACTCTGACCAGGAGAAACAAGATTCTCTGGTCTAATGAAACCAAGATTGAACTCTTTGGCCTGAATGCCAAGGGTCACATCTGAAGGAAACCTGGCACCATCCCTACGGTGAAGCATGGTGGTGGCAGCATCATGCTTTGGGGGATGTTTTTCAGCGGCACGGACTGGGAGACTAGTCAGGATCGAGCGAAAGATAAATTAAGCAAAGTACAGAGAGATCCTTGATAACCTGCTCCAGAGCTCTCAGGACCTCAGACTGAGGCGAAGGTTCACCTTCCAACAGGACAATGACCCTAAGCACACAGGCAAGATGATGCAGCAGTTGCTTCAGAACAACTGTGGCTTCTGAATGTCTGAGTGGCCCGGCCAGAGCCCAGACTTGAACCAGATCTAACATCTCTGGAGAGACCTGTAAATAGCTGTGCAGTGACGCTCCCCATCCAACCTGACATCTTATCTGCAGAGAATGATGGGGTGAATCTCCCCAAATACAGGTATTCCAAGCTTGTAGCGTCATACCCAAGAAGACTTGACGCTGTTGTCACTGCCAAAGGTGCTTCAACAAAATACTGAGTGAAGGGTCTGAATAATTATGTAAATGTGATATTTCCTTTTATATATAAGTTTCTAAACCTGGTTTTGCTTTGTCATTATGGGGTATTGTGTGTAGATTGAGGGAAATTGAGGGAAAAACAAAGAAAAAATTAACTTTAGAATAAGGCTGTAAACGTAACATAATTTGGAAAAAGTTGAGGGGTCTGAATACTTAACGAATGCACTGTATGTAAAAAGGTTGCTGTCTGGGGCAAACCAGGCTTTCCTTTTCCTGGTTTCACTGTGTTCTGTCTGCTGCATCAAAACCTGACATGTTTTGTAATAAAGTAGCCTATGTTCACTACAGTTGCTCTAGCCTACTTTTCTAGTCCCTATTGGCCACATTTTGCTATGTGTATAGGCATTTATTTTATTTTGTCTGATCTCTTGGCCTTTTTGTTACTCTAATAGATTACATATTTTCCCCCTCTGTTGCTGCAGAAACTAAATTAATCTTTGACTAATGACTGATTAGTGTGGTCAGTGACTCTGAGTGGCTGGTGCTCGCAGGGTTGAGTGGGTAGTGCCAGTGCCTCTGAGGGTAATATGTAGGTAGGTATGTTACTAAGTCCCAGTGGAATTTGGCTTTCAAAACAAAATATGGTAGCTAGGACACTGGCTTTTGTTGACACCAGTTTTTTCTAAGCCAGATGTTACCACACAAGCCACATGTTGCCAAATACATTGATGGATTTAAATTTTTTATTAATCATTTTGTTTTAACAAAGTTTTGCTTTGCACATGCAAAGGGATTTGGTTATGCAATTCCGAGCTAAATAGCAATTGCAGCAATCGGATCAGATTGTAATTCCAGTAAGAGTAATGTGGTCCCTCCTGCCAAATCCCCGGCGGTGTCAGCTGTCTCATCTCACCTGATCATTTTCCCCTCTGCAGTCATGCAGCCTGCTAACCTCTGACCCATGGCGGAAACATCCCTGCTGCCCACCCCCTCGCTGGTTTCACATGCTCAGCACAGAGCACCCTCTCACTCTCTGTTTGCATTCCACAACACAGACATTCCTGCCAACCGGTTCTGGGCCCATACGGACAGACGGATCAGATTCTCTTAGTGTCACTACCCGCTCCCCTCCAGGCCCCCTCACACAAGCACAGACACACCACACAAGACAACACCGCACCAATATTCACTCCCTGCTGTTTTATCCACAGACTGTGACCATGGCTGTTCCCTGGCTATGTTAAAGGTTAGAGTGAAGACACACTCACAACAGGGATCTCCACTCTGACTCTGTTTGTTTGGCTTTATTTAAGACATCAACTGTATCCTGTGTTTCCTCCTTTTCCAGGCCCTCTTTATGCTGTATAGCTGCTGTCTTCAGTTCCACTGTTATAAAACGTATTCTCTCTCTTTTGGGAGGAGTGGTGGTCTTGGCAGGAAGCCTATGGAGATGAGGGCCCATACAGGCAAGGAAAGAGTGAGGGGGATTTGGGGGAGGGGGTGGGATTTTGGGAATGGACAAAAAGTGTCAGAGGGGAAAGCAAGAAAGCCAAACGCTCTCATTTCCTTGTAATCATGTGACTGGTGTGTGTGTTGTGTTTCTCTGCCTGTAAGTCCCAATGAACTGCCTGAACAGGTTACTGAGATCCTCTCCTCTGTCTGGCACCCCCACCCCTTCATCAGTCTCGTCACTCTTTCATAGCAGTCACTGATAAACAGAGTCCTGACTCATGATCACATGTCAACAACCCTATCTGGAAATAGAAAGCCTGTCCCTGGTTAAGGGGGTATTTATGTAGACTAGTCCTAGATGTGAGACAGTACATTTAATGCATTTATTTTCAGCAATCATGATTGACCTATTGAGTTAAGAGATTCTAAAATGACCTTTTTGAATTTGGTACCTTGAATTAACATAATTTCTTGAATAAAATAGGAATCGTCTATCTGGAACGCTAACGTTCTTAGTGGGAGTTTTGGAAATCCATGTCGGGATTTCCCTTTGACACACACGCTCCCTGGTAAAGGAACACAGTGTACTCTTAGAGATTGAGCATTTAGGGAGGGGGGCAAGCGGTGTCGGGTATTGGGAAACATTGGCTAAAACCCCGCCTATGAACTAGAGAACTTGCGTACAAAGATGTGATAAATTTGTATTGTATGAAAATTTGAATTGGAAGAATTGTGTTTTTACCAGATGTAAGAAATTGTTGTTTAGTACAGAACAGTAATGTTCCAAAGCATGTTAATGTGTCCCTGCTGTTGAGCTTGTTGATGCCTCCACCTTTGACCCGTTTTGGCCTTAAGTTGATCCTTTTCCAGAATTTTCCTTAATATGACGCGTCCCAGGATCCCTCGGGTTCAGCCATCCCTGGATGACCGCATCTTCCCCACACAGCCCGGCGTCACTGCCGTCTACAGCGTGAGTACACACACACACACATTCACACACATTCATGCTCCACCACATATACATATGCTCATACCACACATGCTGGTTGTGAACCCTAGCAAGCATATTCCAACCACATATCTCAAGTCTGACACTGCAGGGTGCCAGACTCGACCATTTTGTGACATTTTTCAACCCTTTGACTTGGTCATGCGAGTAAAATGTTTAATTGGTTGCATCGGTGCTAGCTGCATATTCTACATGGTCACTAGGGGTGTAGCAGTTCACCAAAACCACCATTTGATACTTATTGTGGTTTTGGGGTCACTGGTCGGTTTCGGTACAGCAGGAAAATGTTATGCAATTAACAATGTAAAAATCGAACTCTATTTGTCACATGCGCCGAATACAACCTTACCGTGAAATGCTTACTTACAAGCCCTTAGCCAACAGTGCAGTTCAAGAAGAGTTAAGAGAATATTTACCAAATAAACTAAAGTAAAAAATAATAAAAAGTAACAATAACAACGAGGCGATATACAGGGGGTACCAGTACCGAGTCTATGTGCGGGGGTACAGATTAGTTAGTAATTTGTACATGTAGGTAGGGGTGAAGTGACTATGCATAGATAATAAACAGTGAATAGCAGCAGTGTACAAACAAATAGAGGGGGGGTCAATGTAATAGTCTGGTGGCCATTTGATGAATTGTTCAACAGTCTTATGGCTCAGTGGTAAAAGCTGTTAAGGAGCCTTTTGGTCCTAGACTTGGCACTCCGGTACCGCTTGCCGCGTGGTAGCAGAGAAAACAGCCTATGACTTGGGTGACTGGAATCTCTTACAATATCATGGGTTTTCCTCTGACCCCACATATTATATAGGTCCTGGATGGTAGGAAGCTTGACCCCAGTGATGTACTGGGCCGTACACACTACCCTCTGAAGCGCCTTACGGTCAGATGCCAAGCAGTTGCCATACCAGGCGGTGTTGCAACCGGTCAGGATGCTCTCGTTGGTGCAGCTGTAGGACCTTTTGAGTATCTGAGGACCCACACCAAATCTTTTCAGTCTCCTGAGGGGAGGGAATGGTTTTGTCTTGCCCTCTTCATGACTGTCTTGGTGTGTTTGGACCATGATAGTTTGTTGGTGATGTGGACACCAAGGAACTTGAAACTCTCGATCTGCTCCACGACAGCCCAGTTGATGTTAATGGGGGCCTGTTCGGCCCGCCTTTTCCTGTAGTCCACGATCAGCTGCTTTGTCTTGCTCACATTGAGGGAGAGGTTGTTGTCCTGACACCACACTGCCAGTTCTCTGACCTCCCTATAGGCTGTCTCATTGTTGTCGTGATCAGGTCTACCTCTGTTTTGTCATCGGCAAACTTAATGTTGGAGTTGTTTGGCCATGCAGTTGTGTGTGAACAGGGAGTACAGGAGGGGACTAAGTACCCACCCCTGAGGGGCCCCAGTGTTGAGGATCCGCGTGGCAGACGTGTTGTTGCCTACCATTACCACCTGGGGGCTGCCCGTCAGCAAGTCCAGGATCCAGTTGCAGAGGGGGGTGTTTAGTCCCAGGGTCCTTAGCTTAGTGTTGAGCTTTGTAGGCACTATGGTGTTGAACTCTGGGTTGTAGTCAATGAATAGCATTCTCACATAGGTGTTCCGTTTGTCCAGGTAGGAAAGAACAGTGTGGAGTGCGATTGAGATTGCGTAATCTCTGGATCTGTTGTGGCGTATACAAATTGGAGTGGGTCTAGGGTATCCAGGAGGATGCTGTTGATGTGAGCCATGGCCAGCCTTTCAAAGCACTTCATGGCTACTGACGTGAGTGGTACGGGGCGGTAGTCATTTAGGCAGGTTACCTTGCTTCCTTGGGCACAGGGACTATGGTGGTCTGCTTGAAACATGTAGGTTTTACAGACTCCGTCAGGTAAAGGTTGAAGATGTCAGTGAAGACACTTGCTAGTTGGTCCGCGCATCCTTTGAGTACACATCCTGGTAATCCATTTGGCTCTGCGGCTTTTCGAATGTTGACCTGTTTAATGAAAGTTAGAGTTTTAAAGCGTTTTATTTGAATTTGGCGCTCTGCATTTCCCGGGGCAATTGGCCACTTGAGACGCTAGTATCCCCAACAGGTTTTAACCTCTTGAAGCTAGGGGGCACTATTTTTATTTTTGGAAAAATAAAGTTCCCAAAGTAAACTGCTTATTTCTCAGGACCAGATGCTATAAATATGCATATAATTGACAGCTTAGGATAGAAAACTCTGAAGTTTCCAAAACTGTAAAAATATTGTCTGTGAGTATAACATTACTGATATTGCAGGCGAAATCCTGAGAAAAATCCAATCAGGAAGTGACTTTTATTTTGAAACCCCTGTCTTTCTATGCATCCCTATTGCCCATTGAAAGGGATATCAACCAGATTCCTTTTTCTGTGGCTTCCCTAAGGTGTCTACAGCCTTTAGACGTAGTTTCAGGCCTTTATTTTGAAGAATGAGTGTAAACGTCCACATTGCGCAAGTGGTCAGTTGTTGGCTCTCAGTGTGATTTTTGCGCTAAACAGAGAGGTAGCCATTTTTCCTCCCGGTCCTAGTGAAAAGCCAACTGTCCCGGTTGATATACAGTATTATCGAATAGATATTTGAAAAACACCTTGAGGATTGATTATAAAAACGTTTGCCATGTTTCTGTCGATATTATGGATATAATTTGGCATTTTTGTCTGCGTTGTCATGACCGCTATCTCCGGTGGATTCCTGGGCATAACGCACCAAACTAACGGAGGTATTTGGATATAAAAAATATCTTTATGGAACAAAAGGAACATTTGCTGTCTAACTGGGAGTCTCGTGAGTGAAAACATCCGAAGCTCATCAAAGGTAAATTATTAATTTGATTGCTTTTCTGATTTTTCGTGACAAAGCTACCTGATGCTAAGTGTACTTAATGTTTGTCATGCGATTGATAAAACCATATCGCGCTGCAGCTTGGTCCGATATTTATTTTAACGAACGTGACAGTTTTACTGTGGATATAGATACTTTTGTACATGTTTCCTCCAACATCTTCACAAGGTCCTTTGCTGTTGTTCTGGGATTGATTTGCACTTTTCACACCAAAGTACGGTCGTCTCTAGGAGACAGAACACGTCTCCTTCCTGAGCAGTATGACGGCTGCGTGGTCCCATGGTGTTAATACTTGCGTACTATTGTTTGTACAGATGAATGTGGTACCTTCAGGCATTTGAAAATTGCTCCCAAGGATGAACCAGACTTGTGGAGGTCTACAATGTTGGCTGAGTTCTTTTCATTTTCCCATGATGTCAAGCAAATAGGCACTAAGTGATGGTAGACCTTGAAATACATTCACAGGTACACCTCCAATTGACTCAAATGATGTCAATTAGCCTATCAGAAGCTTCTAAAGCCATGACATAATTTTCTGGAATTTTCCAAGCTGTTTAAAGGCACAGTCAACTTAGTGTAAATTAACTTCTGACCCACTGAAATTGTGATTCAAGGAATTATAAGTGAAATAATTTGTCTGTAAACAATTGTTGGAAAAATTACTTGTGTCATGCACAAAGTAGATGTCCTAACCGACTTGCCAAAACTATAGTTTGTTAACAAGACATTTGTGGAGTGGTTGAAAAACGAGTTTTAATTACTCCAACCTAAGTGTATGTAAACTTCCGACTTCAACTGTATGTATATATATGTGTGTGTGTGTGTGTGTGTGTGTGTGTGTGTGTGTATATAAATAGGCTGATTTAATCGGTATCTGCATTTTTTTCGTCCTCCAAAAATCGGTATCGGCGTTGAAAAATCATAATCGGTCGACCACCATTCGTAGCCTATAGAAAGCTGATGGGATCCTATTTTTAAAAAATGTAAAAAAGATGCCATCACTGTTTTCTCACGCAATTACATAGCCTATAGAAATGTTGCGCAACATGAGCTCATGGGCTCTCATGAAGTGTTTCATTCGATTTTTGAATACATTTGCATTGATGTCAGAGTGATTGGAGGGACAACAGAGTGCTGCGTACCAGGCAGTTAGCAAGTTTGGTAGGCTACTAATGACCTTCAGCAAGATCAGAGCTTGGAGAAGCCTAATTACCGTGACTAAACGGTCACAAGCATTCATGACTCACAAGTGCAATATTGCAAAACACACCGTAGCCTTCTGTTAATCCACCTGTCGTCTCAGATTTTTAAATTATGCTTTACAGTGAAAGCATTCCAAGCGTTTGTGTAAGTTTATCAATCGCATGACAAACATTAAGTACACATTGCATCAGGTAGCTTTGTCACGAAAATCAGAAAAGCAATCAAATTAATCATTTACCTTTGATCTTCGGATGTTTTCACTCAAGAGACTCCCAGTTACACAACAAATGTTCCTTTTGTTCCATAAAGATTATTTTTATATCCAAAATACCTGTTTGTTTGGCGCATTATGTTCAGAAATCCACAGGAAAGAGCGGTCACGACAACGCAGACAAATTCCAAGTAATATCCGTAATGTCCACAGAAACATGTCAAACGTTTTTTATAATCAATCCTCAGGTTGTTTTTAAAATATATAATCGATAATATATCAACTGCAAATGTCTTTCACAGTAGGAGAGGGAAAAACAATAGCTGTCCAAATTCTGTTGCGCGAGCAAAAGTCATGTGACCACTTGATGCGATGTTATCGTTCTGGCTCATTTTTTCAAAATAAAAGCCTGAAACTATGTCTGAAGACTGTTGACACATTAAGGAAGCGATAGGAAAAGGAATCTGGTTGATATCCCTTTAAATGGAGCAATGGGAGGCTATGGAACATGGAGTTTTCAAAATAGAAGCCACTTACTGGTTTGATTCTTCTCAGGGTTTCGCCTGCATTATCAGTTCTGTTATACTCACAGACAATATTTTGACAGTTTTGGAAACTTTAGAGTGTTTTCTATCATAATCTGTCAATTATATGCATATTCTAGCATCTGGTCCTGAGAAATAGGCTGCTTACTTTGGGAACGTTATTTTTATAGTGCCCCCTAGCTTCAAGAGGTTAAATATGAGCCTCAATTAGAGACAACAATTACCAGCTGCCTCTAATTGGGAATCATACAAATCACCAACATAGAAAATAAACTAGAACACCACATAGAAATAAATCAACTAGATCAGTCAGTCTTCTTGTAGAGTGCAATGTAATCGTTGTCCAAAAATGGCGATTACCGATTTATGAAAACTTGAAATCGGCCCTAATTAATCGTCCATTCTGCTTAATCGGTCGACCTCCCACTAGTAATTACCAGTTGGAGGGCCGTACAAATGGATTTATCCCCAGTTGTATGTGGTAAATTGCCACTTGGTTACGAACGCACTATGACACTGCCTCCTTCAATGACAGATGCGCACCTGTGACTCTCATAAAGGGGGCGTGTCTGTAGCATGGTACATTCCCCACTCCGTGCTGTGATGCACTGTCACTGTTAAGAACAACACAGGGTGCATTGGCCAATTCATTGAAAGCTTTGGCTTGCTTGTATAGAGCGGGTACTATGTGTTTGCTGAATTGAGTGCAAGAGGTAAGTTTGTAATGTGGCTCGAGCACTTTGAAATGCTCTTTTCTCAACCACTGAGAATGGGTGCATATCTTTGGATTGTAAAAATATAAACATAGCCTACCTATCGCTCTTGTAATTTCTTTGGCCCGGTCAGAATCAGCTGCCAAGGGCTGCTTGAATGCAGAGGGGAGACGATCTTGCTCCGGAATACTGGGGTGATGTCGGCGTTTGAGGTGTTGGCAACTGCGTAGGCTATTCTCATTGAGCGTGGTGACATACTGTTAACGTTTTATCCACAACTCTGTTCATCGCCTTTGTAATCTATACAGAACAAAAATATAAACGTAACATGTAGTGTTGGTCCCATGTTTCATTAGGTGAAATTTAAAGATACCAGAAATGTTCCATACGCACAAAAAGCATATTTCTCTCAAATGTTGTGCACAAATTAGTTTACATCCCTTTTAGTGAGCATTTCTCCTTTGCCAATATAATCCATACACCTGACAGATGTGGAATATCAGGAAGCTGATTTAAACTGCATGATCACTACAAAGGTGCACCTTTAGCTGGGGACAATAAAAGGACACTCTAAAATGTGCTGTTTTGTCACAACACAATGCCACAGATGTCTCAAGTTTTGAGGAAGTGTGCAATTGGCATGCTGACTGCAGGAATGTCCACCAGAGCTGTTACCAGAAAATGTAATGTAAATGTTTCTACCATAAGCCGCTTCCAACGTCACTTTAGAGAATTTGGCAGTACGTCCAACGGGCCTCACTACCACAGATCACGTGTAATGTTCCTTAGTGCCAAAGTTAGACTTTCAAGTAGTTTTTACTTTAATCTATGTCAAGACCTGAAAATTGTTGTCTAGCAATGATCAACAACGCCTTTGACGAAGCTTGAAGAATTTTGAAAAGAATAATGGGCCAATGTTGCACGATCCAGGTGAGGAAAGCTTTTAGAGACTTACCCAGAAAGACTCACAGCTGTAATCGCTGCCAAATGTGCTTCTACAACGTATTAACTCGGGGGTGTGAACACTTATGTAAATTAGATATTTCTGTATTTAATTTTCAATACATTTGCAAAAATATCTACTAACATGTTTTCACTTTGCCATTATGGGGTATTGTATGTAGATGGGTGAAAGAAAGTAATGTAATTCATTTTGAATTCTGGCTGTAACGCAACAAAATGTGGAATAAGTCTAGGGGTATTAATACCTTTTGAAGGCACTGTATACACTGCTCAAGAAAATAAAGAGAACACTTAAACAACACAATGTAACTCCAAGTCAATCACACTTCTGTGAAATTAAACTGTCCACTTAGGAAGCAACACTGATTGACAATAAATTTCACATGCTGTTGTGCAAATTGAATAAACAACAGGTGGAAATTATAGGCAATTAGCAAGACACCCCCAATAAAGGAGTGGTTCTGCAGGTGGTAACCACAGACCACTTCTCAGTTCCTATGCTTCCTGGCTGATGTTTTGGTCACTTTTGAATGCTGGCGGTGCTTTCACTCTAGTGGTAGCATGAGACGGAGTCTACAACCCACACAAGTGGCTCAGGTAGTGCAGCTCATCCAGGATGGCACATCAATGTGAGCTGTGGCAAGAAGGTTTGCTGTGTCTGTCAGCGTCGTGTCCAGAGCATGGAGGCGCTACCAGGAGACAGGCCAGTACATCAGGAGACGTGGAGGAGGCCGTAGGAGGGCAATTAGATCCATAATATCGACAGAAATATGGCAAACGTTTTTATAATCAATCCTTAAGGTGTTTTTCAAATATCTATTTAATAATATATCAACCGGGACAATTGGCTTCTTAGTAGGAGCGAGAGGAGCAATGGCCGCCTTTGTCTATTACGCACATATCACTCTGAGAGCCACCAGCTGACCACTGACGTAATGTTGTCGTTCACGCTCATTTTTCAAAATAAAAGCCTGAAACTATGTCTTGTGACTGTAGACACATTAGGGAAGCCATAGAAAAAGGAATCTGGTTGATATCCCTTTCAATGCTCGATAGGGAGGCATAGGAACGCAGAGGTTTCAAAATAAGAGTCACTTCCTGATCGGATTTTTCTCAGGCTTTCGCCTGCAATATCAGTTCTGTTATATTCAGACTCTTTTTACAGTTTTGGAAACTTTAGAGTGTTTTATATCCTAAGCTATCAATTATATGCATATTCTAGCATTTTGTCGTGAGAAATAGCCCGTTTTACTTTGGGAACGTTATTTTTCCAAAAATGAAAATACTGCCCCCTAGTCTCAAGAGGTTAACTTCTTGGTGACAGGGGGCAGTATTTTCATGTCCAGATGAAATACATGCCCAAATTCAACTGCCTGCTACTCATCCCCAGAAAATAAGATATGCATATGATTAGTAGATTTGGATAGAAAACACTCTGAAGTTTCTAAAATTGTTTGAATCATGTCTGTGAGTATAACAGAACAGAACTTATCAGAACTTATTTAGCAGGCGAAACCCTGAGGACAAACCATTCAGATGTTTTGTTTGTTTTTGAGGTCACTCTCTTTTCAATGAGTTTTCATTGGGGATCCAGATTTCTAAGGTACCTTCTTGCAGTTCCTATCACTTCCACTGGATGTCAACAGTCTTTAGAAATTGTTTGAGTTTATTCCTTTTTGTAATGAAGAAGTACGGCCATCTTGAACGAGGGTCACTTGAAGTGTACTGTTAGATTAGAGGCGCGTGACCAAAAAGCATGCTTCAGTTTTTCTTCCTGTATTGAACACAGATCATCCCGTCTTCAATTGTATTGATTATTTAAATTTCAAACTAAATAAAATACCTAAAGTTGTATTACAAAAGTCGTTTGAAATGTTTTGGCAAAGTTTACAGGTAACTTTCGAGATATTTTGTAGTCACGTTGAGCTAGTTGGAACCGGTGTTTTTCTGGATCAAACGTGCCAAATAATTGGACATTTTGGATATATATTGACGGAATTAATTGAACAAAAGGACCATTTGTGATGTTTATGGGACATATTGGAGTGACAACAAAAGTAGCTCGTCAAAGGTAAGGCATGAATTATACTTTTATTTCTGCGTTTTGTGTCGCGCCTGCAGGGTTGAAATATGGTTTCTAGCTTTGTTTATGGATGTGCTATCCTCAGATAATAGCATCGTTTGCTTTCTCCGAAAAGCAGTTTTGAAATCTGACATGTTGGCTGGATTCACAACAAGTGTATTTGCTATCTTGCATGTGTGATTTAATGAGTTTAAGTTTGATAAGTTTGATTTTTATAATAATTTATTTGAATTTGGCACTCTACATTTTCCCTGGCTTTTGGCCAGAGAAGTTAAAGCAAGACCCCTGAACTCTCGTGTATTTTCCGCAGTATGCAATGATATTGGCAGCGACCATGTAACGCTTTTACAACATACAGAAGTGCGCTGTATGTTTTTTTTTAAATTGAGAGACCAGCTTAAAGTTTTCTTTACTGACCATCTATTTCACTTGCCTGATCACTTGCATGATGATGAGTGTCTCACACTACTGGCATATCTGGGTGATTTTTTTCTTTTCTTGCTTAACCTCTCTAGGGTACGTGGGATGCTAACGTCCCACCTGACCAACATCCAGTGAGGTGCAGGGCACCAAACAGATCTCATACATGTATTATACACCATTTTAAAGATAAACTTGTTGTTAATCCCACTACAGTGTCAGATTTCAAAAAGGCTTTACAACAAAGCATAACATGCGATTATGTTAGGTCAGTACCGAGTCTCAAAAAAACAGCCATTTTTCCAGCCAAAGAGAGGAGTCACAAATATCAGAAATAGAGATAAAAATGAATCAATAACCTTTGATGATCTTCATCAGATGGCACTCATAGGACTTCATGTTACACAATACATGTATGTTTTGTTCGATAAAGTTCATATTTATATCCAGAAATCTCTGTTTACATTGGCGCGTAATGTTTTGCCTCCAAAACATCCTTTGAAAGTGCAGAGAGCCACGTCAATTTACAGAAATACTCATCATAAATGTTGATGAAAATACAACTGTTATGCATGAAATTAAAGATCTATTTCTCCTTAATGCAACCGCTGTGTCAGATTTCAAAAAAGCTTTACGAAAAAAGCACACCATGGAATAATCTGAGTACAGCGCTCCGAGACCAAAACAAGAAATACAGATACACGCCATGTTATGGAGTCAACAAAAGTCAGAAATAGCATTATAAATATTCACTTACCTTTGATGATCTTCATCAGAATGCACTCCCAGGAATCCCAGTTCCACAATAAATGTTAGTTTTATTTAAGTCATTTATGTCCAAATACCTCCTTTTTGTTCGCATTTAGTACAGTAATCCAAATGCGCAGGCACTAGGTCCAGACAAAGTGAAAAAAAAGTTATATTACAGTTTGAAGAAACATGTCAAACAATGTATATAATCAATCTTCAGGATGTTTTTATCATAAATCTTCAATAATGTTTCAACCAGAGAATTCCTTTGTCTTTAGAAATGAAAGGGAACAGAGCTAACTCTCACGGGCACACGCCTGACTGAGCACATGGCCTTCTGACAGACCCATGACTCAATCAGCTCTCATTCTCTCCCACGTCACAGTAGAAACCTGAAGCAAGGTTCTAAAGACTGTTGACATCTAGTGGAAGCCGTAGGAAGTCCAATATGACCCCACAGACACTATATTGGATAGGCTAAGACTTGAAAACCTACATATTTCCCACTTCTTGGTTGGATTATTTCTTAGGTTTTTGTCTGCCATATGAGTTCTGTTATATTCACAGACATCATTCAAACAGTTTTAGAAACTTCCGAGTGTTTTCTGTCCTAATCTAATAATATGCATATCCTAGCATCTGGGCCTGAGTAGCAGGCAGTTTACTCTGGGCACGCTTTTCATCCAGAAGTGAAAATACTGCCCCCTACCCCAAATGATCTGAATCTAGGATTACAGGGACTCTCCGCAACTATATTCAATGTGCGGGACAAAATTGAGGCTATGGTTAAGAAGTTGGAGCTCTTCTCTGTCTGCATTAACAAAGACAACACACAGGTCTTTCCATCATTGTATGAATTTTTTTGTGTGCAAATGAACTGCAATTTACAGACAATGTCAAATGTGATCTAGCGAAGCACCTGAGTGAGTTGGGTGCGCAATTACACAGGTACTTTCCCTAAACGGATGACACAAATGACTGGATTCGTTATCCCTTTCATGCCCTGCCTCCAGTCGATATCTAAACAAGTCGAAAATTGCAATAAGCGGTTCTGTGAAAATGTAATTTAATCAGAAGCCACTGACAGATTTCTGGTTCGGGCTGCCCTCAGAGTATCCTGCCTTGGCAAATTGCGCTGTTAAGACACTAATTCCCTTTGCAACCACGTACCCATGTGAGAGTGGATTCTCGGCCCTCACTAGCATTAAAACTAAATACAGGCACAGACTGTGTGTGGAAAATGATTTGTGTGAGACTCTCCAATACAACCCAACATTGCAGAGTTATGTGCATCCTTTCAAGCACACTCTTCTCATTACCCTGTGGTGAGTTATTCACAATTTTCGATTAACAAAAGGTTTTATACGGTTAAATGAAGAGCAAAATGGTTGATTTGTTATATTATTATTTGTTCCGTGGTCCTATAAGAGCTATTTGTCACTTCCCACAAGCAGGGTTGTGACAAACTCACACTCATGGCAGGCTTACAATGATGGCAAAAAAACAATATGTGAGTGTGTGTTGACCCTGGTGCTAGATGGGGTAGGCATCTTGAGGTTGAATGTTTTGAAGGGGTACGGGACTATAAATAATTTGGGGACCACTGGTCTATCAATACACTTACTTTATAAGATGATACTCAATTTCCTATTGCGTGATGCTGTGGAAAACAATTGATGGCACCAAATAATGGGCTGGTGCCATCAACTTAACTTAGTGGCACCAATGCCACCAGGGGGAAATGTTAGTCTAGAGCCCTGCACTGTCTGTTTAGTTTACACATTCTTTACAGCTTAAAAACGAAGTTTGTGTGTGTATGTGTGTAATGTATGACAGAAACATAGGGCATATCACTGAGCTCAGTCTACATCTGGGAAGATGTGGCTGTCACCTTAGGGCTCACTGCCACATGATTCATCATAACTGTCAGCTTCACCCCCCACCTACCCGCTGCCGTGTGTGTGTGTTGCCCACACTCCGTTACCCTGCTTCTCCCAGTCTACTTACTCTGATGCCTGAGTTGACCCCCTCTCCACTGTGTGTGTGGTGTGTCAGAGCCACTGCTGTGCTGAGCCGTGCTGTCTGCCTGGAGGCAAGGGTCTGTGCGGGGGAGGAGACACAGTACAGGAGCCTCTCATACAGTGGAGCTCCGCTCTCTGGAGATGCTTCTGCTGTGGATTAATTTAGAACATGTGAAAAATAGGAAAAAAATGCAGAATCTCTGCTTGCAATCCAGACACATACAATGCATTCAGAAAATATTCAGACCCATTGACTTTTTCCACATTTTGTTACGTTTTTGGCCTTATTCTAAAATTAAATTTTTATTTCCCTCATCAATCTTCACACTATACCCCATAATGACAGCAAAAACAGACCCTTTACTCAGCTGGCTTGTGTGTTTATGGACATTTTCAACCAATCCCTATCCCAGTCTGCTGTTCCCATTTGCTTCAAGAGGGCCAGCATTGTTCCTGTTCCCAAGAAAGCTAAGGTAACTGAGCTAAACATCTATCGCCCGTAGCACTCTTCCGTCATCATGAAGTGCTTTGAGAGACTAGTCAAGGATCAGATCACCTCCGCCCTACCTGACACCCTAAACCCACTCCAATTTGCTTACTGCCCCAATAGGTCCACAGATGACGCAATCACACTGCACACTGCTGGACAAGAGGAATACCAATGTATATACATAATTCCTATGCTGTTCATCGATTACAGCTTAGCATTTAACACTATAGTACCCTCCAAACTGGGTCTCGACCCCGCCATGTGTAACTGGGTCCTGGACTTTCTGACGGGCCACCCCCAGGTGGTGAAGGTAGGAAACAAAATCTCCACCCCGCTGATCCTCAACACTGGGGCCCCACAATGGTGCGTTCTCAGCCCTCTCCTGTACTCCCTGTTCACCCATGACTGCATGGCCATGCATGCCTCCAACTCAATCATCAAGTTTGCAGATGACACAACAGTGGTAGGCTTGATTACTAACAACGACGAGAAGGCCTACAGGGAGGATGTGAGGGCCCTCGGAGTGTGGTGTCAGAAAAATAACCTCACACTCAACATCAACAAAACAAAGGAGATGATCGTGGGCTGTTCAGGAAACAGCATAGGGAGCATCCACATTGACGGGACAGAAGTGGAGAAGGTGGAGTGTTTTAAGTTCCTTGACCTACACATTGCGGACAAACTGAAATGGTCCACCCACACAGACAGTGTGGTGAAGAAGGCACAATAGCGCCTCTTCAACCTCAGAAATTTGGCTTGTCACCAAAAACACTCAAGCTTTTACAGATGCACAATTGAGAGCATCCTGTTTATTCTGTATTATCTCCTGGAACGGCAACTGCTCCGCCCACAGCCGTAAGGCTCTCGAGAGGGTAGTGAGGTCTGCACAATGCATCACTGAGGGCAAACTACCTGCTCTCCAGGTCACCTACACCACCCGGTGTCACAGGAAGGCCAAAAATATCATCAAGGACAACAACCACCCGAGCCACTGCCTGCTCACCCTACTATCATCTAGATGGCAAGGTCAGTACAGGTGAATCAAAACTGGGACCTAGAGACAGAAGCTGTTTTTCAATCACAAGGCCATCAGACTGTTAAACAGCCATCATTAACATTGAGCGGCTGCTGCCAACACACTGACTCACATCTCTAGCCACCTTTATAATAAAAAATTGGATGTAATAAATATCACTAGTCACAATACCGCTTTATATAATGTTTACCTACCCTACATTACTCATCTCATATGTATATACTGTCCTCTATACCATCTACTGCATCTTGCCTATGCAGTTCGGCCATCGCTCATCCATTTATGTTTATGTACATATTCATTCCTGCGCGCGCGCATGCGTGGTAGTTAAATTGTTAGATAACTTGTTAGCAATTACTGCACGGTCAGAACTAGAAGCACAAGCATTTTGCTACACTCTCATTAACATCTGCTAACCATGTGTGTGACCAATACAATCTGATTTTATTTTGTACAAATGGTGGAAAAACAACCCAATTGTCATACTTGAGTAAAAGTAAAGATGCCTTATTTTTTATTTATTTCACCTTTATTTAACCAGGTAGGCTAGTTGAGAACAAGTTCTCATTTGCAACTGCGACCTGGCCAAGATAAAACATAGCAGTGTGAGCAGACAACACAGAGTTACACATGGAATAAACAATTAACAAGTCAATAACACAGTAGAAAACAAAGGGGGGAGTCTATATACAATGTGTGCAAAAGGCATGAGGAGGTAGGCGAATAATTACAATTTTGCAGATTAACACTGGAGTGATAAATGATCAGATGGTCATGTACAGGTAGAGATATTGGTGTGCAAAAGAGCAGAAAAGTAAATAAATAAAAACAGTATGGGGATGAGGTAGGTGAAAATGGGTGGGCTATTTACCAATAGACTATGTACAGCTGCAGCGATCGGTTAGCTGCTCAGATAGCTGATGTTTGAAGTTGGTGAGGGAGATAAAAGTCTCCAACTTCAGCGATTTTTGCAATTCGTTCCAGTCACAGGCAGCAGAGTACTGCAACGAAAGGCGGCCAAATGAGGTGTTGGCTTTAGGGATGATCAGTGAGATACACCTGCTGGAGCGCGTGCTACGGATGGGTGTTGCCATCGTGACCAGTGAACTGAGATAAGGTGGAGCTTTACCTAGCATGGACTTGTAGATGACCTGGAGCCAGTGGGTCTGGCGATGAATATGTAACGAGGGCCAGCCGACTAGAGCATACAAGTCGCAGTGGTGGGTGGTATAAGGTGCTTTAGTGACAAAACGGATGGCACTGTGATAGACTGCATCCAGTTTGCTGAGTAGAGTGTTGGAAGCCATTTTGTAGATGACATCGCCGAAGTCGAGGATCGGTAGGATAGTCAGTTTTACTAGGGTAAGCTTGGCGGCGTGAGTGAAGGAAGCTTTGTTGCAGAATAGAAAGCAGACTCTTGATTTGATTTTCGATTGGAGATGTTTGATATGAGTCTGGAAGGAGAGTTTGCAGTCTAGCCAGACACCTAGGTACTTATAGATGTCCACATATTCAAGGTCGGAACCATCCAGGGTGGTGATGCTAGTCGGGCATTTGAAAAAGCATGCATTTGGTTTTACTAGCATTTAAGAGCAGTTGGAGGCCACGGAAGGAGTGTTGTATGTCATTGAAGCTTGTTTGGAGGTTAGATAGCACACTGTCCAATGAAATTACTCAAGTAAAAGTGAAAATCACCCAATAAAATACTACTTGAGTGAAAGTCTGATCTTTTTTAAATATGCTTATGTATCCAAAGTAAATGTAATTGCTAAAATATACGTATGTATCAAAAGCAAAAGTATTTATCATTTCACATTCCTTATGTTAAGACAACCAGATGGCACGATTTTACAAACAAAACATTTATGTTTAGTGAGTCTGCAAGATAAGATGGCTAGGTATGTTCTCTTGATGTGTGAGAATTTGACCATTTTCCTGTCCTGCTAAGCATTCGAAATGTAAGGAGTACTTTTGGTTGTCAGGGAAAATGGACTAAAAATTATGTTATTTTCTTTAGGAATGTAGTAAAGTGAAAGTTGACAATTAAACGGGCCTATTTATGTAATGATTATGAATTTGGAGGGCGGTGTGCACAAAGCTGTCATCAAGACAAAGGGTGGCTGCTTTGAATAGTCTCAATGTACGATGTAGAAAATAGTAAAAAATAAAGGAAAATTACAGAGAGGGATTACAGCCTCGAGTCTTCTTGGGTATGACGCTACAACTTGGCACACCTGTATTTGGGGAGTTTTTCCCCATTCTTCTCTGCAGAGCCTCTCAAGCTGTCAGGTTGAATGGGGAGTGTCGCTGCACAGCTATTTTCAGGTCTCTCCAGAGATGTTAGATCGGTTTCAAGTCCGGGCTTTTGCTTGGCCACTCAAGGACATTCAGAGACTTGTCCCTAAGCCACTCTTGTGTTGTCTTGGCTGTGTGCTTAGGGTCGTTGTCCTATTTGAAGGTGACCCGTCGCCCAAGTCTGCGGTCCTGAGCGCTCCGGAGCAGGTTTCCATCAAGGATCTCTCTGTACTTTGCTCTGTTCATATTTCCCCCCCTTTTTTTTTATCCCCACAGCATGATGCTACCACCGCCATGCTTCAAAGTTCAAAAGTGTTCAATCTTGGTTTCATCAGACCAGAGCATCTTTTTTTCTCAAAGTCTGAGAGTCCTTTAAGTGACTTTTGGCTAAATCCAAGTGGACTGTCATGTGCCTATTACTGAGGAGTGGCTTACGTCTGGCAACTCCAAAAAGGCCTGATTGGTGGAGTGCTGCAGAGATGGTTGTCCTTGTGGAAGGTTCTCTCATCTCCACATAGGAATTCTGGAGCTCTGTCAGAGTGACCATCGGGTTCTTTGTCACCTCCCTGACCAATGCCCTTCTGCCCCGATTACTCCGTGTGCCCGGCGGCCAGCTCTAGGAAGAGTCTTGACGGTTCCAAACTTCCTCCATTTATGAATGATGGAGGCCACTGTGTTCTTCGGGACCTTCAATGCTGCAGACATTTTTTGATACCCTTCCTCAAATCTGTGCCTCGACACAATCTTTTCTCTGAGCTCTACGGACAATTTGTTCAGTTTTTACTCTGACATGCACAGTCAACTGTGGGACCGTTTTATATAGACAGATGTGTGCCTTTCCGAATCTTGTCCAATCAATTGAATATACCACAGATGGACTCCATTGAAGTTCTAGAAACATCTCAAGTATGATGAATGGAAATAGGATACACCTGAGCTCAATTGAGTCTCATAGGGTCTGAATACATACAGTGGGGCAAAACAGTATTTAGTCAGCCACCAATTGTGCAAGTTCTCCCACTTAAAAAGATGAGAGGCCTGTAATTTTCATCATAGGTACACTTCAACTATGACAGACAAAATGAGAAAAAAAAATCCAGAAAATCACATTGTAGGATTTTTAATGAATTTGGCGAGTGGCTCACCCAGCTCAATGTAACATTGATAGGCTTAGGCTACTTCTTGACACTCAAATGTTCTCTGTACCCATCATGAGGTTGCTACAACCTAGCCTGTGAAATAGCCTATGAACATTTACAACAGGGAATTTTGAGTAATCAAGGTCACAGTGAGTGACACATTAAGTACCACCTTGCACACTCTTGGCTGCATCTATCTGATATAGGGAGTAATCATTAGTCCAACAGTTCAACAGCAAATGTGAATTTCTATTGGGCAAATTCTGGTATTTGTATCTCCGTGTTTCAATAGAATCGATGGAATGAATACACCCCTGGTCACACGCAAGTACAGTTCACTTTCAGCTGTCTGTGACCAGGTGAAAAACCCTTTCCAAGCCAAACATTCATATTATGACTCCTGTAACCGCTACACACAACCTGCATTGTCACATCATGGTATGAAAGATGGCTGCTGTTTTATTGGCTCTCAACCAACTGTGCTATTTTTTTATTTTTTTTTCATTGTTTGTAACTTATTTTGTACATAATGTTGCTGCTACCGTCTATTATGACCAAAAAGAGCTTCTGGACATCAGAACAGCGATTACTCACCTCAAATTGGACAATTAATTTTCTTTAAAATATTTTTTATTTTCTTTTTTCTTTATTTTCCTGGCCATGCTGCTGTTCCAGTTTCAATTGACCTGAGCCCTAGGACCATGCCCCAGGACTACCTGACATGATGACTCCTTGCTGTCCCCAGTCCACCTGGCCATGCTGCTGCTCCAGTTTCAACTTCCACCTGACTGTGCTGCTGCTCCAGTTTCAACTGTTCTGCCTTATTATTATTCGACCATGCTGGTCATTTATGAACATTTGAACATCTTGGCCATGTTCTGTTATAATCTCCACCCGGCACAGCCAGAAGAGGACTGGCCACCCCACATAGCCTGGTTCCTCTCTAGGTTTCTTCCTAGGTTTTGGCCTTTCTAGGGAGTTTTTCCTAGCCACCGTGCTTCTACACCTGCATTGCTTGCTGTTTGGGGTTTTAGGCTGGGTTTCTGTACAGCACTTTGAGATATCAGCTGATGTACGAAGGGCTATATAAATAAATTTGATTTGATTTAATGAGTCTGATTGGAAGGATATACTCCAAACACCCAAACAGGCCTTCATCCCCATAATTCACTGGAGAAAGAAAGAGATTTTGCGGAACGAGATCTGGGTGCCTTCTGAGGATCAGGTGACGAGTGGCGAATATGCCTTTGCCATCCGTACTTTTAGCTAACGTTCAATTGCTGGAAAATAAATGGGACGAACTGAAAGCACGTGCAGTTGAAGTTGGAAGTTTAATAGTATTTGGCTAAGGTGTATGTAAACTCAATTTCTGACAATTCCTGACATTTAATCCAAGTAATAATTCCCTCTCTTAGGTCAGTTAGACTCACCACTTTATTTTAAGAATGTGAAATGTCAGAATAATAGAAGTGATTTATTTCAGCTTTTATTTCTTTCATCGCATTCCCAATGGGTTTACATACACTCAATTTAGTATTTGGTAGCATACCCTTTTAAATTGTTTAACTTGGGTCAAACGTTTCAGGTAGCCTTCCACAAACTTCCCACAAGAAGTTGGGTGAATTTTGGCCCATTCCTCCTGACAGAGCTGGTGTAACTGAGTCAAGTTTGTTGGCCTCGTTGCTCGCACATGCTTTTTCAGTTCTGCCCACAAATTTTCTATAGGATGAGGTCAGGGCTTTGTGATGGCTTCTCCAATAACTTGACTTTGTTGTCCCTAAGCCATTTTGCCACAACTTTGGAAGTATGCTTGGGGTCATTGTCCATTTGGAAGACCCATTTGCGACTAAGCTTTACCTTCCTGGCTGGTGTCTTGAGATGTTGCCTCAATATATCCACATAATTTTCCTACCTCATGATGCCATCTATTTTGTGAAGTGCACCAGTCCCTCCTGCAGCAAAGCACCCTCACAACATGATGCTGCCACCTCTGTGCTTCACGGTTGGGATGGTGTTCTTCGGCTTGCAAGCATCCCCCTTTTTCCTCCAAACATAACAATGGTCATTATGGTCAAACAGTTATATTTTTGTTTCATCAGACCAGAGGACATTTCTCCAAAAAGTACGATCTTTGTCCCCATATGCAGTTGCAAACCGTGGTCTGGCTTTTTTATGGCGATTTTGGAGCAGTGGCTTCTTCCTTGCTGAGCGGCCTTTCAGGTTGTCAATACAGGACTCGTTTTACTGTGGATATAGATACTTTTGTACCGGTTTCCTCCAGCATCTTCACATGGTCCTTTGCTGTTGTTCTGGGATTGATTTGCACTTTTCACACCAAAGTACGTTCATCTCTAGGAGACAGAACGCGTCTCCTTCCTGAGCGGTATGACGGCTGCGTGGTCCCATGGTGTTAATACTTGCGTACTATTGTTTGTATAAATGAATGTGTTACCTTCAGGTGTTTGAAAATTGCTCTTAAGGATGAACCAGCCTAGTGGGGGTGTAGAGGTTTTTTTTCTGCAGTCTTGACTGATTTCTTTTCATTTTCCCATGATGTCAAGCAAAGAGACACTGAGTTTGAAGGTAGGCCTTGAAATACATCCACAGGTACACCTCCAGATGACTCAAATGATGCTTATCTTGACTTGGAAGAGTTCCAATGGTGGATAGCCATAGCCAGCTAGCTAACAACATAGCGTCCCTCTCTGTTTGAGCCAGGTGTTTGTGTAGGCTAAACTAGGTAGCTGCATTCTCTAGCAAAATGAAAGATACAACCAAATAAAGCTAGTTCTATCGCTTATCCTTAATTTTGTGAAAATGAATTTGTTCACTACTGTTCAACTATTGTCTCTCTCTGAGTCAACTATTTCCCACATTTTATTCACTGCAGTGCTAGATAGCTGTAGCTTTTGCTTTCAGTATTAGATTCATTCTCTGACCCTTTGATTGGGCGGACAACATGCCAGTTCATGCTGCAAGAGCTCTGATAGGTTGGAAGACGTCCTCCGGAAGTTGTCATAATTACTGTGTAAATCCATTGAAGGGGGTGAGAACCTTGAGCCTTTTGTATTGAAGTCAATGTTCCCAGAGGAGGACAGAAGCTGACTGTCCTCCGGCTACACCAGGGTGCTAACCTACAGAGTGCCCCTGAGGCTATTGTAGACCTTCACTGCAAAACATTGTGTTTTAATCAATTATTTGGTGACATTTAAATATATTTAGTGTAGTTTTATCTAAAGTATAATTTAATGTTAAACATTTATCCTCTGAGTAGCCTCCACAGGCACACACACACACACTAGTCTCTCCCTTTCTCTTTCACACACGTACAGCTTTAAGTGCTGTTAAAGCCTCAGTCTAAATGAGTGCGACTTTAGAAAAAAAGAACAAGCTCTATGTATACAGTGAACAAAGAGCTTTTTAACTTGTCTAACAATGTTACGAAAACACTGTAACCATCTGTACTGTTCAGATAACTTTGCACAAGTAGGCCTACACACTCTTCCTCCCACACCCTCTTTCTCTCTCACTTACTCCCACTCTCACACACAATCATACACACCCCACTCTTGCATATGCAACCTACCTTTGAAGCATCTCTTTGAGTAGCCTATTCTTTTTCAGTTTTTCCTGTGCCATCCAAATTTGTGCATAGCCTAGTCAGTGGTCAAATTCAGATTGCTAGCTAGGTAGGTAACATGACTAGCTGGCTAAACATTGTGTCTTTTCTAACAAAAAAATAGCGACTCACAAGTAGTTTAAAACAGTCTGCGACATGCACACGAATCCGGTAGAAAGAAAAAAACAGCTACGGTAATATTGGGCATAACATAATGGTTTTGGCTGGAAGCACACAGCCTTCATCAGTGTAAAGGCACAAGCATTGAATGTAGCTGTGTTTTGGTGTTGTGTTCTGTGCTCAAAAGGGTCTGTCAAACACATGGACTTCAAAGTGTCTGTGCGGTGAAGAAATAGTGACTCGATTAACCGCTGACTTTTTTTACAGTTAAAACGTGTTAACTCTGACTTAACTTTTACAGCCCTATTGTTTTCACATTGAGAGCTCTAAATCCATCAGAGAACATCACAGCAAGATGACACTGTTATTGCTGCAATTACTATACTCTATTTCATATACCGTGATGAAAGCGGAGCACCGAGGTTCACAGCCAGAGGAAATTGATCCTTTGTCTGAATAGGCCAGAAAATGTGACGTATCGCTCCCTATGCAGATTGTCTTACCTTCGTATCTTCATACCGACTTCGACACATCCCGGGGTATTCGCTAATACCGATATTGAACACAAGTGATACTTTTTTCAAGCCCCTGTAATCCGAAGGTTAACGAGACTAACAATTACAGTGGGGCAAAAAAGTGTTTAGTCAGCCACCAATTGTGCAAGTTCTCCCACTTAAAAAGATGAGGCCTGTAATTTTCATCATAGGTACACTTCAACTATGAAACACAAAATGATAGAAAAAAATCCAGAAAATCACATTGTAGGATTTTTAATGAATTTATTTGCAAATTATGGTGGAAAAAAAGTATTTGGTCACCTACAAACAAGCAAGATTTCTGGCTCCAACAGACCTGTAACTTCTTCTTTAAGAGGCTCCTCTGTCCTCCACTCGTTACCTGTATTATTGGCACCTGTTTGAACTTATCAGTATAAAAGACACCTGTCCACAACCTCAAACAGTCACACTCCAAACTCCACTATGACCAAGACCAAAGAGCTGTCAAAGGACACCAACAAAATTGTAGACCTGCACCAGGCTGGGAAGACTGAATCTGCAATAGGTAAGCAGCTTGGTTTGAAGAAATCAACTGTGGGAGCAATTATTAGGAAATGGAAGACATACAAGACCACTGATAATCTCCCTCGATCTGGGGCTCCACGCAAGATCTCACCCCTTGGGGTCAAAATGATCACAAGAACGCTGAGCAAAAATCCCAGAACCACACGGGGGACCTAGTGAATGACCTGCAGAGAGCTGGGACCAAATTAACAAAACCTACCATCAGTAACACACTACGCTGCCAGGGACTCAAATCCTGCAGTGCCCGACGTGTCCCCCTGCTTAAGCCAGTACATGTCCAGGCCCGTCTGAAGTTTGCTAGAGAGCATTTGGATGATCCAGAAGAAGATTGGGAGAATGTCATATGGTCAGATGAAACCAAAATATAACTTTTTGGTAAAAACTCAACTCGTCGTGTTTGGAGGACAAAGAATGCTGAGTTGCATCCAAAGAACACCATACCTACTGTGAAGCATGGGGGTGGAAACATCATGCTTTGGGGCTGTTTTTCTGCAAAGGGACCAGGACGACTGATCCGTGTAAAGGAAAGAATGAATGGGGCCATGTATCGTGAGATTTTGAGTGAAAACCTCCTTCCATCAGCAAGGGCATTGAAGATGAAACGTGGCTTGGTCTTTCAGCATGACAATGATCCCAAACACACCGCCCGGGCAACGAAGGAGTGGCTTCGTAAGAAACATTTCAAGGTCCTGGGGTGGCCTAGCCAGTCTCCAGATCTCAACCCCATAGAACATCTTTGGAGGGAGTTGAAAGTCTGTGTTGCCCAGCAACAGCCCCAAAACATCACTGCTCTAGAGGAGATCTGCATGGATGAATGGGCCAAAATACCAGCAACAGTGTGTGAAAACCTTGTGAAGACTTACAGAAAATGTTTGACCTCTGTCATTGCGAAACAAAGCTAGGTAACACTTAGCTAGGTAACATGCTACTAAATTAGCAAACCAAATCAAAACTGCAGGACTTTTTAGCACAGTTAACTTAATAGTTATAAGCTGCCAAACATTTAGTTGTAAATTCCATACTGTAACTAGATCATGTGGCAGGTGCTGCGCAACAATGAATGTTTCACAAGGCTCCGGTCTCTTGTGGATATGTGCTTGTGAACAAAAATCACGGGACTATACTACCGGTAAGCTTCATAATGAAAATTGTGACAGATGAAATGTAGAACGTGATCTGCTTTATCTCCTAAAGTATTGCAGAATTTGACTGCAGATATTTACATAAAAAGTAGCTACAAATATTCACTTTTTATTTTTTATAAAGAAATAGTTTCCGTTCACGGTATTAGAAAAACCATCCCGTGGCTATTTCCAAATACCCTGGTGTATGGTGTGTGTGTGTGTGTGTGTGTGTGTGTGTGTGTGTGTGTGTGTGTGTGTATATATACGGTACCCACCCAAGCCTAGTGTCAGATTTCACGGCATGTGAAGCAGGACTACCAGAGGTTTAACCGAGTACACACCAATTGATGTTACAACGTCTGTAAACACGTCAGCCGAAACCGGTCCAGAACCGCTCAAAGTCCCCTAAATAGGGGAATTAACATTTTTTTATTATGTTGAACAGATGTGATTTGTTTTATGTAATTGACCTATCACATCATTCTGGTTGATAGGTACATGTATACACAGTATTGAGTAGTGTCAGTTTCAAATGACTGTGTGGGATTGTTGGCGGTCTGCAGGCATGACATCAATGGAAACTATGTTCCTGGAAGGCTTTGGTCTGCTCTGTGGCCGAGGAGAGGACTGCTTTCTGGACTCTCCCTTCCCTTTCTTTCCCTATGCTCGGCTGTGCAGGTCCTGCCCCTCCCCCACCCTTCCTGTCATTCTGCCTGTCAGTGGAATCAGTCACCGGCAGAGACTCATCCCCTGGCAACAGCAGTCCGATTAGCTGCCTTTATCCTGTCAACCAGAGAAAGTGGGCCAAACCGAGATATGTTAGGGATTAAGAGTGAACCAGGGTTGTTGAGAGAGAATTTTGTCCGAAGACAAACGGAGGAGAGAGAGAGGGAGAGTTACCATTACCTCACAGAGGCTCATGTGCAGCAGCAACAGGTGTGTGGGCACCAGAAAGCCCAGGGGAGCAGAGGTGAGCCGGCCAGCCTGCATTATCTCTGCTGTGCCAGGCCTGCTACTACAGCAGCACCTGCAGTGTTTTACAGCTCACAGTACAGGACAGTGTCAGGGAAAGGGATACAGCACGAATCACACTGCATGCCCAGCACTGTAAAGGGACAGACCGGGCAGCACAGCCCAGGGCAGAGCCTAAGTCTGCACAGCAAGGCACAACCCGCTTCATGTACAGCATAGGTCCTCTGCTCCTCTGCACAGAGCCAGACAGGAGTTGATCCCTACCTTAAAGTGCCTAATTTACATTCCTCCGCAGGAGCAAGTCTAATGACCTGTGGAGTTCTGTGTGTGTGTGTGTGCTAGGGTTGCAAAACTACCAGTATCAGTTACCGGATATTTCTTTATACTTAAAAAAATATATATTCATATTTGTCCATGGGGCTTGGCGATATAGCCTAAAAATCATATCTTGATTTTTCTTTTAACCTTTTATGGGTGGTTCACTTTACATACAGTGGGGAGAACAAGTATTTGATACACTGCCGATTTTGCAGGTTTTCCTACTTACAAAGCATGTAGAGGTCTGTAATTTTTATCATAGGTACCTTAGACCACTGCACCACACTGGAGGCCCCTACGTCTTGATTAAAGAAAAAAAATCTCTAAGCTTTGTCGTACAATTAAAAGTGAAATACGCCGAATTTCAAACAGTCAGCAATAATCTAATGAATTCAGGGCTTGTGAAATTATACCTAGGCTAAATATAAGCCTCCCACAACCATAAGACCCACTAATAATTGTTTCAAATTTAACCAGAACCATGCATAATGCACATTCACTAATACTTCTTGTAGCCGGAATTATAGAAAAGGTCTCGTAAACAATCTTTCAAACACAAGCCCATGTGCTAGTGAATAGCCAGCTAATCTTTACTTCCAACTTGGATCTATTTGCTAGGTAATAAGTTAGAACAGTTTAATTGTTATGAACCCACCCTTCTGTCCGTCTCCAACTGTTTGAACAGCACGCTAGCCAGTCCACTTTGTTCAGATGTTGAAATCATGTGGTCTACTTTTATTTCTCAGAATGAGAACGAGTTACCAATTCCTTTTGTTCTTTATGCTTATTGCACATTTATCAAACAGACTAGACAGATAGTATAAGTCTTAAGCTAAAGTGCTGATAGCAGTAGTTAAATGCCGCGCGACAAACTGAGCATTACTTTTCCAGAATCAATGTTCATTAATAATTCTGTTTCAGTTGTCTGCGCTGCGTTCAATTTGAGAGGAGTTGAAACATAAAAAGGGCATTTTTCAACATTTTTACTTACGTATTACAGTAAAATGTCTCTGTACTTCTGTGTCCATATCAAATGCAATAGCGACTTGAAACTTCTCGTCAGAGAGGAAGAAATTATCTCTTGTGTGTGAGAGAGAATAAGATGCACATAGCACAGAAGGGGACTAGACCAAAAAGACATGAGAAGAAGCGGACATAAACGCTCATAAATACACAAAATACCTTGATTCTTGCAATACAGGTAATGACGTGCTAAAACATACATACATTTGAATGAATAAAATAAATTAGAAAAATTGCCCAGCTCTAATTGTCCATGAGTTTCTTGTGGAAAGACTGGTTCAAGAGAAAATAGCCGCCTGAAAAAAAGCATCTAATCAATAATGACATCTTACAACTATTTTTCACAACTGCCACCAGTTCAACCCCAATACATTTAAAACAGACATATTGACTTAGTAAAATAAATAAAAATGTGTAAAATAAGGACGTAACGATACACATTGTTCCCGATTCAAATGTTTAAGATAAGACTGCATAGGTTTGCAGATTCAAACCGATCCAAATGTAGCATGCATCGGTCAGAAAATCTATTAAAATGTAACGAATCACAGATTCACTCAAATGTTTTGCTCATATTTTCTATTCCTTCTCGAAATACCTCATACTTTGTGTCAAATCAAAGTTTATTTGTCACGTGCGCCGAATACAACAGTGAAATGCTTACTTACAGGCTTTGACAACTGATGTGTCCTCTCCTTCAGTGTCGAACTAAGCATCTAATTTTGCTTGGATAAAAACCCTAGTTCATATCAGAAGCCAAGTCAAACTGTGCACTGTGCTGACCAAAGAAATCAAAAGTTCTACTATATATGAATTGGCTATGTCATAGCTCATTTGTAAACAAGAAATATTGTTACAATACTAGTTAACACTTACTCTTGCTCCTACTTGAGACGCAGACGTCCCATCTAGAGCTCTGGAAATGCAAATGCGCTACGCTAAACGCTAATAGTATTAGTTAAAACGCAAACGTTCATTAAAATACACATGCAGGGTATTGAATTAAAGCTACACTCGTTGTGAATCCAGGCAACAAGTCAGATTTTTAAAATGCTTTTCGGCGAAAGCATGAGAGGCTATTATCTGATAGCATGTAACACCCCAAAAGACCCGCAGGGGATGTAAACAAAATAATTAGCATAGTCGGCGCTACACAAACCGCACAATAAAATATAAAACATTCATTACCTTTGACCATCTTCTTTGTTGGCACTCCTTGATGTCCCATAATCAATATTGGGTCTTTTTTTCGATTAAATCGGTCCATATATAGCCTAGATATCGATCTATGAAGACTGTGTGATAAACGGAAAAAAATAGCGTAACGTAACGTCATTTTTTAAAAGTAAAAAAGTCGACGATAAACTTTCACAAAACACTTCGAAATACTTTTGTAATGCAACTTTAGGTATTAGTACACGTTAATAAGCGATAAAATTCATCAGGAGGCGATGTAAATTCGATAGCTGGTCGTCTGGAAAAATGTCCGGAAAAAACTCAACCAAAACATCCAGTTGGAGGTCGGAGGGAATCAGTTCCCTTGGGTCGGTTCTACCAAGAATCAAATCCGAAGCAAATGAGAAGACTCTAGACATCCTGTGGAAGCTGTAGGTACTGCAACCTCGGCCTCATTTAATACGGTTCACCTTTAACAATGGGTTGAAGTGGCGCATGGATATTTTTTTCCATTTTCAGTGATCAGATTTTCCTGCGCTTTTCGATGAAACAGACGCTCTGTTATAGTCACAGCCGTGATTTAACCAGTTTTAGAAACGTGAGTGTTTTCTATCCACACATACTAATCATATGCATATACTATATTCCTGGCATGAGTAGCAGGATGCCAAAATGTTGCGCGATTTTTAACAGAATGTTCGAAAAAGTAGAGGGTCGATTTAAGAGGTTATTAATCTGCAAAAATGACAAATCAAGTAGTGGGGACAAAAAAACAGGCTACATTGGGGTTATGGTATGGACAGGCAAAAGCTACGGACAACGAACACAGTTGCATTTTATCGATGGCAATTTGAATGCACAGAGATACCGTGGTGAGAGCCTGAGGCCCTTTGTCGTACCGTTCATCCGCCGCCGTCATATGTTTCAGCATGATAATGCATGGCCCCATGTCGCAAGGATCTGTACACTATTCCTGGAAGCTGAAAATGTCCCAGTTCTTCCATGGCCTGCATACTCATCAGACATGTTGACCATGTTTGGGATGCTCTGAATCGACGTGTATGACAGTGCGTTCCAGTTCAAACAGCCATTGAAGAGGCGTGGGACCACATTCCACAGGCCACAATCAACAGCCTGATCAACTCAACGTGACAGAGATGTCGTGCTGCATGAATGGTGGTCACATTAGAAATTGACTGAAATTGAAATCCATAGATTCGGCCTGATGAATTTATTTCCATTGGCTGGTTTCCTTATATGAACTGTAACTCAGTAAAATCTTTGAAATTGCTGCATGTTGTTTGTTTTTGTAAGTCTTGCAAGAGAAAAATGCACAAGAATAAATTATATTCCAGGCTGATACCCTCATATAACATCAACGTTATTCCCTAAAGGTTTTACAGATATTGTCATTTTATATTTCATTTTCAAAACTTCATATTTTATTATTTTATCTCTCCAACATGTGAATTTAGTCTTTGGTTGTTTCCACAATTATAGTAGATTACTGGTAAATTTCTCAAGTTCCGAGTTACATTCCCTCCTTTTGCAACCCTAATGTGTACATTCTCTTGGCAATTCTTTGCCAAAATGTTACAGCTTCAGCACACTAACAAATACAGGATATAATATAACTCAAAACACGCACAAGCATATACAGCGCGTTCGGAAAGTATTCAGACGCCTTGAGTTTTCCCACAATTTGTTACATTTCAGCCTTATTGTAAAATTGATTAAATATTTTTTTCCCTTATCAATCTACACACAATACCCCATGACAAAGCGAAAACGGGTTTTTAGAAAATGTTTCACATTTATTAAAAATAAAGAACACACACCTTATTTACATAAGTATTTAGACCATTTGCTATGAGACTTGAAATTGAGATCAGGTGTATCTTGTTTCCATTCATCATCCTTAAGATGTTTCTACAACTTGTTTGGAGTCCACCTGTGGTAAATTCAATTGATTGGACATTATTTGGAAAGGCACACACCTGTCCATATAAGATCCCACATTTGACAGCGCATGTCAGAGCAAAACCAAGCCATGAGGTTGAAGGAATTGTCCGTAGAGCTCCGAGACAGGTTTGTGTTTTTGGCACAGATCTGGGGATGGTTGCCAAAAAATGTCTGCAGCATTGAAGATCCCCAAGAACACAGTGGCCTCATCATTCTTAGATGGAAGAAAATGTGGAACCACCAAGACTCTTCCTAGAGCTGGCCGTCTACCAAAGCAATCTGGGGAGAAGGGCCTTGGTCGGGGAGGTGACCAAGAACCTGATGGTCACTCTGACAGAGCTCCAGAGTTCCTCTGTGGAGATGAGAGAACCTTCCAGAAGGACAAGCATCTCTGCAGCACTCCACCAATCAGGCCTTTATGGTGGAGTGGCCTGATGGACGCCACTCAGTAAAAGGCACATGACAGCCCGCTTGGAGTTTGCCAAAAGCCTCTCAGACCTTGAGAAACCAGATTCTCTGGTCTGATGAAACCAAGATTGAACTCTTTGGCCTGAATGCCAAGCGTCACGTCTGGAGGAAACCTGGCACCATCCCTACGGTGAAGCATGCGGGTGGCATCATCATGGTGTGGGGATGTTTTACAGCGGCAGGGACTGGGAGACTAGTCATGATCGAGGGAAAGATTAACAGAGCAAAGTACAGAGATCCTTAAAGAACCTGCTCCAGAGCGCTCGGGCCTGCAGACTGGGGCGAAGGTTCACCTTCCAAAAGGAGGACAACCCTAAGCACACAGCCAAGACAACGCAGGAGTGGCTTCGGGACAGGTCTCTGAATGTCCTTGAGTGGCCCAGCCGGAGCCCGGACTTGAACCCGATCGAACATCTCTGGAGATACCTGAAAATAGTTGTCCAGTGCCCCTCCCCATCCAACCTGACAGAGCTTGAGAGGATCTGCAGAGAAGAATGGGAGAAACTCCCCAAATACAGGTGTGTCGAGCTTGTAACGTCATACCCAAGAAGACTCAAGGCTGCCAAAGGTGCTTCAGCAAAGCACTGAGTAAAGGGTCTGAATACTTTTGTAAATATTATATTTAAATTATTTTGTTTCATAAATTTGCAAAAATCTCTAGACCTGTTTTTGCTTTGTCATTATGGGGTATTGTGTGTAGATTGAGGAAAAAAGTATTTTTATCAATTTCAGAAGAAGGCTCTAACGTAACAATGTGGAAAAAGTTGAGGGGTCTGAATAGTTTCTGAATGCACTGTACCCGACTGCCTCTGTCTTTTCATGTTGTAATTATCTGATGTCCTCTATCTTTTTCTCTTTGTGTGCTGTAGGTACCGAGGCACCCTGGTCCTCCCTACACGGCTCATGACATCACAAAGGGACACCCTAACTTGGCGGGCACACCGCCAGGGCATGCCCACTCACCGGCGCTCTCTCAGGTATCAGTACCCACAGCTTCCCCATATCGCTACCCTAAGGGCTGGGAGGCAGGCGGAGGGGTGAGTCTCTGCCGCCATCCTCTCTGCGTATGACCTTTTGGTCTGTCTGTCTGTTTTTATTTTTGTCTCTCGCTCTCTATCTCTCATTCTTTCTCCTCCGTGTTTTCTGTAACATCTTTATCAAAATGCCTGTTGCTGCATGCTTTGTTTGCATTCATTTCTTAATTAATTAAATGCACAATGGCCTGTTGATTGGTCAAATAGTGTTTTTGTATTTCTGTATGTCCTGTGTGCTGCCTGTCAATAAATAGTCCAAGAGAAGGACATTTGTTTTAATGATAGAGTTTAATGATAGAGTTCCACAGGACATCAGCAACTTCTAAACTGCTGCGGCGTGTTCTCTCTGCTCTCCATAAGAGCCTGCTAAAGGGTTAATGTATTAGTCACTGGTACAGCAAGTCAATTACATTGCTGCTCCTGGGATTTGCTAGTTTCTCCTACTGCCTTGAAGTGCACGCACGCACACACAAACAAACAAAAACACTTATTGTCGATTCCAGAATGAGTCAGCCTTTGCATAAAGTGTGTGTGTGATGAAAGGGTTCCCATATCCCACTGTGTTCAGCTGCTCTTTCTGGCCTATTAATAGTGTCTGCAGCCGGTGGCACAACTTGAATTATCCCAGCTATATAGCCACACCACGGCTCTTTGTAAAGCATCTGTGTGACGTCACACACACTCAAGAAGGCTCACCCAATCACCCAACGGATTATGTCGAGACTCATAAATATTCATGACATTTTTATTTCTCACATGCGCCGAATACAACATGTGTAGACCATAGCATGAGATGCTTACCTACAAGCCCTTAACCCATAATGCAGTTAAGAAAAATTATATTTTATAAATAAAGGGGAAAGAAGTAGCACAGTAAAATAACAGTAACGAGGCTATATTTAAAGGGGGTACCAGTTCTGAGTCAATGTGCGGGGGTACAGGTTAGTCGAGGTAATTTAGGGGGAAAGTGACTGCATAGATGATAAACAGCGAGTAGCAACAGCATTTAAAAAATACAAATAAATTTAAAGGGAGGAGCGGGGGGTCAATGCAAATAGTCTGTTAAGCTGTTAAGGAGCCTTTTGGACCTAGACTTGGCTCTCTGGGGGGGGAATAGGCTTTGTTGTGCCCTCTTCATGACTGTGTTGGTGTGTTTGGACCATGATAGTTTGTTGGTGTTGTGGACACCAAGGAACTTGAAGCTCTCGACCTGCTCCACTACAGCCCCGTCGATGAGAATGAAGGCGTGCTCTTGCCCTCCTTTTCCTGTAGTCCACGACCATCTCCTTTGTCTTGATCATGTTGAGGGAGAGGTTGTTGTCCTGGCACCACACTGCCAGCTCTCTGACCTCCTCCCTATAGGCTGTCTCGTCGTCGTTGTTGGTGATCAGGCCTTTCACCGTTGTGTAGTCGGCAAACTTAATGATGGTGTTGGAGTCTTGCTTGGCCATAGAGTCATGGGTGAACAGGAGTTCAGGAGGTGGCCCCTGAGGCCCCCCTGTGTTGTGGATCAGCCTGGTAGATGTGTCCAGGATCCAGTTGCAGAGGGAGGTGTATTTGTCCCAGGGTTCTTAGCTTAGTGATGCGCTTTGAGAGCAGTTGAACGCTGAGCTATAGTCGATCAGCGGAGCAAACTTGTTAGCAGCTAGCTAGTGCTAGTTGGAATGGCCATTACTGTAGCTAGTTTACCAGCTTGCTGCTGAAGTTGTACTGCACCGAAGTATGTATTTGACTCTGATAGACTGGCACTTTTGACTCTGTACTTTGTAACATTTGGCCAACGCGATAACGTCGCAACTAGAGTAGTCAGCTGCTACAGAACTCGGTTAACTAAACACGGCCAAACACTGTCTTATCATGAAAACATATTCATTGTGCTATTAGATATAATTGTACTACACTAGCTAGCTACCTTGAGGGAGTATTTATTAAGCATTGAGTGTGTATACTGGCGTTGGGTTAACATCGCTTTCGTTTTATATGGAATGATGAGACTCACTGCCTTAGCTAGCAGGCAAACTAGCTTAGCTAGCAAGCAATTTATAATACTGATTCTACAACCACAATACTTATTAGCTAGATATATAATTAGGTAGTTAAGACTTGCTCGTGATGAAAACATACAAATGAGCTGCAGATTTTTTGACTGATTTTTGACTCTGAGGATGGAGGTTCAGTAGACAATGTCACCTTGGTAACATTTTTTAATGTTATGACTGCGTATTGTAGACAAAATAATTTTAAAAATCTATCCCATGTGTTTGCAAGTCATCATATAGCCCAATGACCTTCTGCACCAATCTATATGACGTAAGACAATGTTTCACTAAACTACTACACTAGATTACCATGCTAACACACACGCTGTCCATTATTCTTAATTGGTGAGGAGAGCAACAGTTTGGTTTGTCTAAATGATTTTGACCCAGGTAAGATGTTCAAACTGCTGTAATTCATAAAATCTCTCCTCAACTTGTTCTTAACCACCATTTCTGTTTATCCCCCCTTTCTCTCTGTCCTTCATACATCCCTCTCTCTCCTACGTTCACGCCGCTGTCCCTCCCCCTATGACAGTCTCCATACACCACTGGACAGAATGCTGGCTCCACACCTCTAGTGTATTCTCCTCAGACCCAGCAAATGAATGCACAGCCACAGAGTCGCCCGGTAAGTGCCCGCTTTCTCTGTGTCATGCGTATGTATTATGACTGCTGTGCTTTTGGAAATCCAGACATTTTGATTGGCCTAGAGGGGTACAATGTCATCGGAGGTAGTGATTGTTCAGTAATGATTAGCCCTGATGTGTCTGCCAGGCAGTCCTGTACACACTTGGACGTATGCGATGCTTTCCAGTCTTTGAGTTATCTAAAAGTTGTAGATAGCCGTTCAAGTTAAGTGTGATAATTGTGTGTTACCTAATGTTAAAATGTCACCCATTCATAATGTGTGGATTCAGTATGCCCATGACTTCAAGATGATATACTTAAAGTACTTTACTGTTCTATCTGCACTTTCAATGTAGTCATCCATGCCCAGCCCCAGCCCCAGCCCCCCTGTCATATGGAACCACCAGGTCTGCATCATCTCCTCTAATGGCAGTAAACATGACAACGTGGCAGCTCCACTGCACTCTCTGTGGTTTTGTATAACCATGCCTCAGTGTGCCCCTCATTGCTCATCTTGTCTCTCTGTATCTCTCTCTCTCTCTATCACTCTCTTCCTCTCTCTGCTTTGACATCGCTACCCTATCTCTTTCTGCCGGACCTCACACTCTCTACCCAATCAGTTTGCGACGGGCCCTCGACCAACCCACCATCAGGTATTAAACCCCATTTCCTCTGTCCTCTCCCTTCTGCTCCCTCAGCTAGAGCTGCTTTGTGCACATCATCACACCACTGTTATTGGTCGGCAAAGAGCTTCTGCTCTCAGTGGAAATTGGCCCCGTTTATACAGAAATGTGTCCCCTAAGTTAATGAGAATGTCTCCCCTTCTGCCTGCTTTCCACCCAGGCACACAACAGTCTGATTTGTTTGTCAACAGCCATTGTCTGAGATATTTTCCACATAGTCGTTAAAGGCATATCTAAGATGACAGTTGCCTGACTGCCAGTCAGACAACGATGCTAGATGTTTACCATACTATAGTGATGACTCTCTTCTCATGTTGCATTGTTGTGGACTTGCTTGTCAAACTGTTGGTCAGACTTGGTGTAAACAAGTGTGGTGCTGATGGCACTGCTCCAACATTTTAGGAACATCTAATGCCCTGTTGCTCAGATGTTTATCGGACATTGGCATACACAATGTTCTCGATGCTTCTCATTTTTGAAAGGGTTATTCCGAGTCAATTTGTGTTTTAGATTATCTGATGAATAATTGTTTTGTATAAATATGATTGCATGTTGTTTTGTTTGAATTGTTTGTGTTTTTGATTGTGTGTGATTGAACATAACTATGTGACTGCTGAGATGAGCCTGGGCACAGAGACGAGAATCCCCCAGCGCCTCCCTGATGAAATTGTTTATTACTCTGTCGTAATGAGAATCAGATGCCCTTTGAAGACACTGGGTCACACAGGCAGACAGGCACCCCCCACCCCACCCCATCCATAACTTGTTGTCTAACATCCTTCTGGATGATTCTGTGTTGACCATTTTGACAGACTATTAATAGGCAGCCTCCTAGGTCAGTCAGGCTCAGTGTGTCAGAATCTGAACTGTTTACTGGCACAGAGTGCACAGTACCATGCACTGTCACATACGGGCTCTGCTCTGTCCTAGTGCTGGCCTCTCTTGTGCCGCCACGGAAGTGGAGTTGGAAAGCAGATGAAGCAGAACAAAAGGGCTATTATACATCCAGAGAAAATGAGCCTCGCCTCTGACATAAGTTGCAATCGCCCCCGCACAATGAGCGCAACATAGTGATCTGGAAATTCATTCATCTGCCGAAAACCTCTCTTTATTCAGCCTGCTGACGTCAGCCGACCTCTCCGTGTTATCTTGATTTCTCATTGCGAAAGCAACTTCAGTCTTTCACTGTTTAGGGCTGCAAACCAAGAGGTCAGACAAAGGATACAGTTGTTTTTTGAATTGACAATGTTAGTTGTAGCCTATACGTCCAGTGTAGACATCAAAAATAATTAGTTTTTTGTTTTTGAGCGTGTTTACTGTGAGCAGTTGAGCAGCAGCAGAAACCTGTGAGCAGCAGGTTTCCAGTAAGAGTTCAAATGTCAGCCAGATATAAGCATCATATTAACATTTTGAGTTAAGATTTAACTTAAGCAGTTGATTCCATAACGTTATACTCTGTTTGAAATGAGCAGAGCTAGCATTGTTGGTGTTCCCTGATACTAACAACAAGCTCATGTCTGACTGCCAAAGTGGAGCAAGTCTTAGTTATTCTACCGTGCATGTTGCCAGAGCAAAGCAAAGTGAAAGGGAAGAGAAGAGCGTTCCAATCAGGACTGACTCAGACTCCCGCCCTCTGTCTGTACCCCGAGGTGTTGGGAATACCACTGTGATGACACCACCAGTGAGCCTGGCTGAGTTTAGTCCTTGGTGAATGGTAGCAGCTAGATAGACAGAGCTCTGTGATGTCACATAACTCCCTCCAGAGGGTGGCGCAGGCTCACAGCCCTCCACACTCTGTCTGTGTTGCTAAGTCACCTCTGTGGGAATACAGCCGGCTCCACGCTGGGACTGAGAACAGCTCAACCTGCAAAAGGGCCCACAGGCTGCACAATATTGTGACAGGCGGAAAGCCTTATGATATATACACTCGTGTATGTGTGTGTGTTGAAGGGTTGGGCCAATATATAAATCGAATATCGTGATATTGACGATATTGTGATGTGCAAGACGATATGTCGTGAGGTGCAAGACAATACTCTATGTGAACTTTACAAATCAAAACGGAGCAGTTGAAAATGAAGTTTCACCATAATAATGTTATTTAATTACACTGCGACTATAATATCTAAATAAGCACAACAATTGCATAGTCTAGAATTATCTAGTCATTAACTGCGCAAAACTATATCGAATATCGCGATATTTGGAGTAGCATATTGTAGGAGAGGTCTCCCCAAATATCGCCCAACCCGAGTGTGTTGTGAATGATTGCCCGCTCACTGTGTTCGTGTTGGGCTCCACACTCATCAGTGCAGTCTCCCATTTGGCTTTTCTCTCTTTCCTGCTTCAATACTCAAGGGAGGATTCAGGCCCATCCAGGTAATAATGACTCTTGTCAGAACTCTCTGCAGATGCATGGCATGAGGAACACCCCTACCTACCGGTCCTAACCCCTTACCTTTTAACCTCTAACCCCAGAGCCCTCCAGTGGCCATCATCTTAACTAAAGTATGCTCAGTAGAAAACCCCTCTATCCCTCCAACATAACAATATAATACTGCCTGAACACCACACTCACTAATTTTCTCTTTTTAACCTACGTCTTTTTGTAATCATTCAATCATTTCCCTTCATTCTTCTTCACCATTCTTAATCTCCCATGTTTGCTTAGTTTGGATGAACAGCATGCAGAATATTAGAATTGTTAACTTGTTCTTTCCAAAAGTGTTTTTCATTTTTATGAAATGAACCGCATTTTAAATAAAGATTGTGTATACTTCAAGGTATCTGATCGCTGAAGAATTATTGAACCCGAGTCAACTGCTTGTGGTAACCTTGAGCTCTAGTCATTAGGATGTAGGCCACAGCTGTTGTGTGGAGTCTTTCATCTGGCTTGGAGTACATTGATTGCTGCATAACATTTTATGAGCTCCCCAGAAAAAGCTTGGCAGCACTGAGCACCCCATTGATTGTGATATTTAGTTTCCTGCAATCATAACTTCTGCAGTCATGAGAACATTTTTTATGATTCTGTGTTTTATGACGCATGAAGAAGAGCTCTGTTTCCACATTGTAAATAAAACCTCACCTCATTTAACAGAACAACACAGAACAGCCCTATAATACATTGTGGCCCCAGTTATGTAGCAAGAGTTCCCAAACTTTTTGGCCCATGATCCAATTTGAAAATTCTCATGACCCCAACCATGTAAATGTTTTGTTGTTGAAATTAACAATGGCTGTTTGGGGGGGGGGGTTGGCTATGGCAGTCAATTGCAAATCAGTCTGACATCATTTCTGATTCTCTTATTTCACCACCACTAATGAGATGGGTGTGCTTGATGCATGTCACGTCGGAGCTTCTCAAAGTCAGGGTACGTGGTCGACAGTACGCACCTCATATCTCCTGTCCTGGATCAATATTTGATTTTAATTCAGACGAGATCACAGAATCCAGCTTCACACAGATATGAGCTGGCGATGGGTACCATGAGTTTTAATGCTCAGGGGGAAATGGCAAGGTATTCCCTTTGAGTCAGGAACCAAAACTCCTCCGTAATGACCTGTGAATGCGTTGTCTGCAGCATTCAGTCACATGACCGCTCAATCAGCTGTGATTTCACTTGCTGGCATGCCAACTGAGCCAGGATCACAGTCAAACGGATTTTACACCCAGTCAAACGTCATGTCCAAGTCCGGGAAGTAGGTCCCAAAGTGCTCTTGAAAGCGTTGGAGGTGAGCAGTCAACTCCTGTGGGACACTCACTTCTACTGTTGTCTGTTAGAAACTTCCACAGCCAAGGAAAGGGGGCATGGTTTCGCTTATGTATAAGAAATATTTCCTCTGAATGCACATCTGTGGCACGTTTTTGTATTTCCCCTGCATGCTTGCATTCAGTTTTCAAAATAGCCTATGTCTGTTACATCGGCAAGGAGACACCATTTTCTTTTAATCACAAAGAAAGTCTTTTTTTAAATCTTTTTTTTTTTACATCCAGTTCGTTTCTCATTTAGAAAAATCTTTCCAATATTCTCCCCGTTGATAACGGGTGTGAAATGGCAAATTGTCATGCTCTGATCCCATATCTCCACACAGTTTGCGAACAGGCTTGCACGCAGTCGATGTGTTTTGATGTATTTTACAATCAGAGTTGCTGCAGTATGTCTTTGGGGATATTTTTTGCTGCCAGTTGCTTTCTGTATATGATGCATTGCGTCCATATGGCAGAGGGAGACACAATTACTAGTGACCCATAGTTTGGGAACCGCTACTATATAGCATAAACATGAGCACTTTACAAATTTGAAAGTTGTGGACACTGCATTGTAAACTAATGTGGTTGCATATAAAGTCAGCGTGTGTGGCGTGTAACAGCATGTGTGGTAGGTACAGGGTGTTGCTGTGCGCTGGTTGGTGGTTGACTCTGGCAGCATGGAACCGTGCTCTCTAAGCCCTGTTGTAACAGCACAGCAGGTTGGGTGGCGGAGGCTGCTGGTAGACCGCTGTGTTCTGAGACCTTTCACAACCTTGATCTCTCTCTGATGAGGGCAGAGGGAACCCAGCTGGAGGAGTCAGGACTCACCCTGCAGGCCCGTGTCCTGTGGGTTTGTTTATGCTGCTTGGGAAATATGTGCTGTTTGAGCGCAATGGAGTGGAAGTGCCATCCACCTGGTCCTCCGAGATAATGCTCTCTGTCTCTGAGGTCTCCTTGGCTTCATATCTCTGAGCTCCTGCGTCCACAAAGCTGAAATGAGACTGCACAGGACACGCATGAAGAGATTAGACTGCTGTTGGGAAAGTTGTGGATCCTCTCTTGCTTCTCTGGGACTAAGTTCTCTCACATGTAATATATCGGTCTCTCTGTGTGTGTCTCTCGCCTCTCAGTTTTTCCAGAGGGCTCAGATGCAGACAGCGCGGCCAACCATCCCCACCAACACTTCATCTCTGCGGCCCGGCTCTCAGAACCCCACAGCGGCGGTATACCCCCCCAACCAGCCCACCATGATGATGATGGCCCCCATGCCCTTCCCCTCCCCACAGGCTGCCCAGTACTACATCCCACAGGTGGGACTGACTGACCAGGCTGCTGCTGCTCTCCAGCAGGCATTCCTCTACCACTTCCCCCATGCAGCTTTTAACCCTTTCTTCTATGCCCTCCATTTCTCCCTCTACAGTATCGCCACAGTACGCCCTATGTGGGGCCGCCCCAGCCGTTTTCAGTGCAGCCGCCGGGGTCTGGCACCTTCTATCCTGGCCCTGGGCCGGGGGAGTACCCTGCTCAGTATGGTGAGTCTCCGCCAAGCACACACACACACCACTTCAAACCTCACCAGTCTGATTTAAAACAGCTGTCTCCTTCTACAAAGCACACATCTGTCCTTTCTATTGCAATTATCTTCTTGTACAGACCCCATCAACTCAGTTTGTTCCTCAGCTACACACACAGAGAGTGACACACACTATACTCAGCTTTTCTTCCTCCTTCCTGACTCAGCTCCCGGACCTCAATTCTATCCAGGACAGCAGGTGTACCCCCCCTCACCCCCCATCATAGTGCCTACACCGCAGCAACCTCCACCAGCCAAGCGTGAGAAGAAACCAGTGAGTATCTCAGCAAGCTGCCATCTCAACACAGACATCACACACTCCCTATGTATGTAAGCATTACACATACGGATACACACTAGCGTAGGCCATCTGTGCTCAGTTAGGCACCAGATCTTCTGTTTCCACATGCATACTGTGAGAGGATATGAGAAATGATCCCTGATGAAGAGACGTGTCTGGATCCATGAGCCATCCATAACTTGCATTTTGAAACCGAATATTTATTTTACAGAGAAGGTATATGAGGGATGACATGGTTTAATTTAGATCTAGGTTGCCAGTAGAGTTTTTCTGTGTAGAAGCAGGGTTTGTTTGAATTGTTTTATTTAACTAGGCAAGTCAATTAAGAACAAATTCTTATTTACAGTGAGGGCCTACCACGGCCAAACCCGGACGACGCTGGGCCAATTGTGCGCCTCCCCATGGGACTCCCAATCACGGCCGGATGTGATTCAGCCTGGATTCGAACCAGGGACTGTAGTGACGTCTTTAGCACTAAGTTGCAGTGCCTTCGACTGCTGTGCCACTCGGGAGCCCTAGCCTTAATGTATGCCAGGCCTTAATCTAGCTATTTAACACCAGAAAGCTGGACCCACCTGTCTATATAAGGTGCCACAGTTGACAGTGCATCAGAGCCGAAACTATACCATGAAGTCCAAGGATCTGTTCGTAGATTTGGGAGAGAGAATTGACATGAGGCATATCTTGGGACGGGTGTTAAACAATTTTGAGAGTGTTGAAAGTTTCCAAGAGCACAGTGGTCTCAATCATTGGGAAATTAACAAAAAAATATAACTACCCATATTCGAGAGCTGGCCGTCCGACCAATCTGAGCAACCTGACAAGAAGGACCTTGATCAGGGAGGTGACCAAGAACCCAATGACCACTCTGACAGAACTATAGAGTTCATTGGCTGAGATGAAGGAACCTGCCAGAAGGACAACAGTCTCTACAGCACTTCACCAATCTGGGTTTTATGACAAGAGTGGCAAAACATTCGGTGGTCTGATGAGAATACTAAGCTCTATGTCTGGAGAAAACCAGGCACAGCTCATCACCCGTCTAATACCATCCCTGCTTGGGTTGCACATTTGATATAAATCAAAACGTCTTACCTGCATGTGACAGTTGGAGAATTGAACACTTATGGGAGATTCTGGAGCAGCGGCTGGGACTGCGTTTTCCACCACTTTCAACAAAACACCAAATGATCAAATTTCTCGCGCAAGAATGGTGTTGCATCCCTCCAATAGAGTTCCCGACACTTGTAGAATCTATGCCACGGTGCATTGAAGCTGTTCTGGTGGCTCTTAAGACACTTTTGTTGGTGTTTTCTTTATTTTGGCAGTTAACTGTAGTTTGATGTGCCATCAGCTGCACAGGCTGACTGGCAATGAATGAGGGGGAAAATGGCTTCATAAAGCTGCTTAATACACAAATTATGTTTGTGATATCGAAATTCTAACAACATACGTGTGTTAAGTATACTTATTTTGGAAAAGTCAAGGACGGAAGGGTGATGACTTTAAAAATGGCTTCAATCCGGAGTCGGGGGGGTTATATTTTGCTGTTCAGTTTGAAGACCCACATGAAAATACATTATCTTTTCAGAAACCCTTTTAAATGCCTTAACTGAAATATGAGATATTGTAAAAAGTCAAGTGTTAAGCTTTTTCTCTCCATTTGCACAAGATTAATAAGAAAGTCTGAAACGTTTGGTCACAGATGTATTAATGCTTCTTTAGACTCAGTCAGTACTCCTGTACATTATGCGCTCCACTGTTTTAAAGGGCTGGGGGAGGGTTGCTCTGAGACACTGGTGCTTTAGTGAGACGGCGTTCCTTTTGTGTCATTGTCCTCCCAGATCCGTATCCGTGACCCCAATCAGGGAGGCAGGGACATCACAGAGGAGATCATGGCAGGGGGCACAGGGAGCCGGAATCCAACTCCCCCTGTCGGACGACCCTCCTCCACCCCCACCCCTCCGCAGGTAAGTACACATCTACTCTCATGCTTCCTGCTCTTAGGCTTAATGCTCTCTCACTCACTCACTCACACACACACGAAGGGTGCCATGGTGTGCCACTGACCCACTGAACTGAGCTGAGCTATTAGCCTCTCATTCATGGCTGTGTAAAACCTGTGCTTAGGACAAACTGCTGGGTGTTAGGAGGGAGCGGGCAATTAGGCCAGGCCACCAGGGCTTTGACACCACAACATACAGAGAGCCATGCACCAGACCAGAAACATTTTCCTCAGTCTGTGTCTAATCCATCCTCTGCCATACTGCGTTAGACACAGCCAGCCACATAGACTTCAGCCACACTGTCCCTGACCCACTGATCTGCACCTAGCACACTTACCTGGCCTTAGGTTCACAATCTTTGCTATTCAATTGGAGTAACAGGAAACCATGGCTATTTTACAACAGTGACCTAAACACACTGTATTTCATTGGTCATAGTTGGTTATCATGTTGATCTTGGACACAGATCTATGGCTTACACATCTATACCTACTAGTACCTATCTACATGTATCAGTGTATCTCCTCCCTCCCTTCTGGTACAGTAAATGTTCTTATGGAACATGTCGTTTCTGCTTTCTGTCCCTCCATGAAGAATCCAGAAATAAGATGTTCTTATTTATTTTTAAAAAAGGAGTCATTGCTGAATGCATTCTAATAGAAAGGGGCAATCATCTTAAATGACAGTTCTTGTTCTGGATTTTGTGGAGGGAAGTCTTTTGTTGTGACACTTCCTTCTTGTCCTCTCCTTGGACGTTAACAGTGTGTCTTTCCTCTCTTTCTGTCTTTTGTCCTTATTACACTCCTCCCTTTTTGTTGCTTTGTTTTACCTTACGTGCCTCCATTTCCCTGTCATTTTCTCCTACTCTTGGGCTCTTCTCCTTTCCCCTTTTTGCCTGCTTTCCTTGGTTGCTGTCTCTCCTTGTCTTCCCCTGTCTTTTCCGTTGCCAATATTTCTAACCATACCCACTGGTTTCCTTGTTTCCGCTTAATTCTATTTTTGTGCTCGTTTGTGCTTATTTGGCTGTCTTTCCATGTTGCTAGTTTTTATGGCCGCACCCTCATTATCCTCACATTTTCTACCTCAAATCGCAGCAGCAGCAGCCGAGCGGCAGCCAGACTCCGGAGCAGGGCCAAGGCCAGGCCCACCCTGCCTACAGCCTGGAGCCCCCCAAACAGCAGCAGCCCACGCCTGGGGCTGCAGACAGCAAACCAGGGCCAGGTCTGACCCTCACCCCTCCACCCTCCAGGCACAATACATCTCTGCTCTGAGAGCAGAGCCCTGAGCAAGACGTTGACTCAGTAAAGAGAGAGCACAAATAATTTTCTCTTTTGTGTTTAATGTTAGTGTTATCTCTTCGCTTTTCCAGTATATGATAAGCCAAAATTGGAGCCGGTTATCCGGAAGCCTTCCTCTCCCGGGATTGGACAACCAGAACCTTCTATGGCGTGGCGAGAGGCCAGTGCACCTGTAACTGCCCCATCTCCCCCTGTAGAAAAAGAGCTTCCCTCTCCTGCCCCAGTGATGGTGGCGCCCATCCCTGCCCCTCGTCCTGTTGCCAGCCCCAACCCCATTGAGCAGCCCTCTGCAGTGGAGCCTGCTACTCCCACTCCCTCTGCAGCTGAGCCCAAGACCCTGCCTCCCACGACTCATTCCCAGACCCCAAACACAGTGGAGCCTCTTCCAGAAGCCCCACACACCCTGGCTGCTTCCCCCACCCTAACCCCAAAAGCTTTGAATGGCCATGCTGACACTGGGGCTGAGCTGGACACCCAGGCACAAGAGGCCTCCCCCCAAGATCCCTCTCCCTCCCCACCCCAGCCCCAGGCTTCAACCCCGGCATTCAGAGAAGACTGTAGTGAGGCTGTGCCCAGTGAGGTGAGAGCAGAGATCCCCCCTGCTGTCACAGGCTCTATCGCACCCATCACTGTAGTGCCAGTCACTCTGACCTCCAAACCTGCGCCTGCTTTTCCAGCACCTCCCCCTGGCCTTCCACCACTAGTGCAGGCCACAGCGGAGGCCAGCAAGCCCGCTGACACTAAAGACGTCCCTCTCAAAGCAGGGACAGAGGCATTCATAACACCAGACAACAAGCCTGAACCACAGCTACAAGCCCTCTCCAGAAAGAGTCCCACTACAGGTATGTACATAACCATGGGTACAGATGACCGTGGGAATGTCCCATGGATGCCTGCGTGTATACTATATATAAACTGTTAAATGTTGCTGCTGGACACAACTAAGACTGTCCACGGTTATAGAATCTGTTTCAAAGAGGATCAGTGCTGAGCTCAACAGCTGGAGTTCGTGATTATTCTGAGAAGAAGGCCACTATTTTCCGCTAGTAAAAGTATCTAGTCATAGATTTTTAGTGGGTGCAATTTTGGGTAAATCGTTAGCCTATAGCCGACTTTAAAATGTCTTTGCTATTGTTTTCGCTGCAGGATGTCAGGCTGCTCCTGATGCACCAAAGACCTGGAAGAAACCAAATGAAGAGAGTCCTGTTGGAGATGCCCAACAGAGGGAGACTGAGGTAAGCAACAACCCTTCTTATTCACTCACTGCGGGGGAACAGGAGGAGGAGATGGAGGGGGGAAGCATAAACAGAGTAGACAGAGAAAAGGGAGAGGGAGAGAGATTATATGGGGAATAGTTCAAATGGAAAATGTTTCCACATGTGTGGCGGTGGAACACAGACATGAATGACTTGAAGTGGTGTTATCGTCAGAGTACGTTGGCAAGGAGTTATCCATCATGATCAGTGTTCCCAGCCGACTCTTTGAAGGCAGCTCTGTCCCTCTATCTAACCCCCTCTGCTTCCCCTCCCTCCCCCAGGAGGAGCTCAAGCCTTTGGAAGAGGCTGCTGGAGACCAGGCCCTGCCACCCACCAGGAGCTGCAGCACCTCTCCCCCACCCTCAGTAGCTCCCTCAGCCCTGGAGGCAGAGGAGAGGCCCCCAGCCCCTGAGGAAAACGGGGAGGCTGAGCCCATGAGGAACGGAGCAGGACACACCTCGGAGACTGAGAGCAGTGACAGCGGGGCCACCCCTGGGGACAATGAGGGCTCCACAGGACCACCCCCAGACCTCTTCCAGGAAGGTAGGGGGTGGTTATTATTCATTAGTGTCTCTCGCTTAGTTTTCACTTTCACTTTTCAACACCCATACAACCTTTGCACAGTATGAAATGAGCAGGGCTATTTTCCTCACCTCTCTCTTGTTGTTTCCTCAGATCTGGAGACTAATGGGAAGCGTCAATACAAACGGGACTTCCTGCTGGGCTTTCAGTTCATGGCTGCCTGTACACAGAAGCCAGACGGGCTGCCTCAGATCAGTGATGTTGTGCTGGACAAGGTGTGTGAAGAGTGGGCTGAGCAGAGCTTCAACCTAGTGGTCAGAATGAGTTAGCTGTGAGCAAAGCCCTAAACCCCACAATAAATATTCAGGACTATAAATGGATAGTGTAAGATGTTAGCAAAGTAAGTTGCTTTTGAAAAAAGCTCTCAAGCGAAGGGATTATATGTATGGAGCAAACAGTGTGAGTAGCCTTATTTGATCCCTTTAGTAAATACATGGCCCAATGTCATTTTTTTAAAAAAATGTAGCTATTCATTATGAAATGATATGCTTCTGGTAAGTTCATCTCCCTCTGCTGCACTCTGACCGAGCCAATAGCGGCTAGCCCATAGACATCCTGTTTTGATTAAAATCACATAGCTATTATGTCACACTTGGCAGTGTTGATAATTCAGCCCCAGAAAAGGAGCAATAGACTGGCAACGATTGATGTACAGTCCCTGGGAGTCATATTTTTCTCCCTGAGAAAATGTTCACTGGAGGAGAGCACTAAGGGAAGTCAACGACAGCTGAGAGCGCTGGAGTTGTTATCCCCCTTCCCTCACAATGTTCCCTTCAGTCCTCCTTCCACATGTGGTTCTGACTTCACTCACTGCGCCAGTCACAAAATTAGTTAAACAGAATTCATCAAATGCATAGCTGATACACATAAAACAGCATACACAGTGGCGAACTAAGACTAGGATTGGGAATCCACCACCTCTCAGTGAACAACAGTGGGATGGACCTGAAAGGAGCTGGGTCTGACCTGTCTCTTTCGCCCCAGTGGTAGGCCCGATTCCAGCCCATACCTCAGGCACTTCATGTAGATCTGAAAGGAGGTGATAGATCTACGCAATATGGTAGTACCCCCCTACCTTACCCTCTGAATGGCTTGGTAAAACTTTCACCATATTGATTATACCTATCGTCCTTTCAGATCTCCACCAGTGCTTAGGGAATCAGGGCTAGAAGGGTGTTGTTTCTGGACCAGGCCACAGCTCTCCACATATGGCTAGGCCCACGGTGTTAAAGGATCACTGCTCCCCCTGCTGGTCAGCTGTCTCACTGTCCATCGCTCTCTCTCCCTGTGTTTCTCTGCAGATAAACCAAAACAAGCTGCCAACCCGGGCGGTAGAATCCAGGGTGATCTCCCGAGGCCCTGACTTCACACCGGCCTTTGCTGACTTTGGCAGACAGATGAGTGGAGGACGCGGCGGAGCTGCAGTGAGTCACACTCACTCCCAGGCTCACGTAATTACTACCCCTCCCGACACAAACACCAATCTCTTTCTCAAATAATGTCTCTTCTTTTTGTTACTTCTCTCTTGCTCACGGACTCACGCTCTCTCTCTGGCTCTCACACTCACACACACTCACAGAATATTACTGGTATCATAGTGAGATAAATGAATCATGGGGAATGATTTGCATCTTGTTTGTTTACTAGGGATGACTCGTTTCCCAAAGTCATACTCATTCAAGGAAAGTTGTGAATTAGACTTCAGCACACAAGTCTTGGCGATGTGTTTGGTGTTGGTGGCGAGCTGTAGAAGTGACATGTTGTTCTGTCTCCTCCAGCAGATGATGAACATGGGGGGGGGTGCCCGGCGGCCCCCGCCCAGGAAGATTATCCTGAACGTGTCAGCGAATGAAGAGGTGCAACTGAAGAAGGCTGAGAATGCCTGGAAACCCGGCATGAAGAGGGCGGGGCCATCAGATGACCCTGAGGTCATTACAACACAGGTAGGAGGAGCCAAACCTTTCATCTGACACCGAGACACACCCACACAGTGAAATCAAAAACACACAAGATGTTGAGTTTTTTCAGCAGTGACTCCACACAGGAAAGAAATATTGTGACCAAGGAGTTGTCAAGAGACTGAAGATCAAATGAAGTGAGTGAATTCTCACATCAATAAATGATGAGGATGTTGTTGCCGTGCCAGGAGCTCTTCCGGAAGGTGCGCAGTATCCTCAACAAACTGACGCCTCAGATGTTCAACCAGCTGATGAAGCAGGTGACCGACCTCACCATCGACACGGAGGAGCGCCTCAAGGGCGTCATCGACCTGGTCTTTGAGAAGGCCATCGACGAGCCCGGCTTCTCTGTGGCCTACGGGAACATGTGTCGCTGCCTCACCACGGTATGTTATGCTCAGCTCACTATTGTTTGGACATGATTATCTGTGGTTCCTCTGAATGCTGCTAGTCAACATCAAAATATAAACTGTACACGGGTGCCCTTAAGCACCATAAACATTCAGCAAAATGTCCCTAAAGGTATATTTTTCTGCCCCCCTTTCACTCTTTCTAGACCTCATCTTCCGTTCAATTCTCAGTTTTTCTTTACTCTACTCTTTCCCCTATATCTCTGTACCTCTAACCAAATAGCTTGTTACCTCTGTTATTCTCCAGCTCAAAGTGCCCATGACGGACAAACCCGGAACCACAGTGAACTTCCGCAAACTGCTGCTCAACCGTTGTCAGAAGGAGTTTGAGCGGGACAAGGTGGATGATGTGGTGTTTGAAAGGAAACAGAAGGAACTTGACTCTGCACAGGTACCTAAACCCCACACACACACTGCTCAGATCACTAATCTGTCTGTCACCTTGTAGTAGGGGAATACAGAGCAGAGAATTGTATGGGACTGATGTATTGTGAAGAGTTAGTGGGGGCTCATTGTTAGCTGTTGCTAGTTACTTAGTTCTGACAATCTACTCTCCATTTCCTTTCTAGTCCAGTGATCAAGAGAGACTACGGTTAGAGCTGGAGGAGGCCAAGGACAAGGCCCGCCGGCGCTCCATAGGGAACATCAAGTTCATCGGGGAGCTGTTCAAGCTCAAGATGCTGACAGAGGCCATCATGCACGACTGCGTGGTCAAGCTGCTGAAGAACCATGACGAGGAATCGCTGGAGTGCCTTTGCAGGCTGCTCACCACAATCGGCAAGGACCTGGACTTTGAGAAGGCCAAGGTGAGCCATGGAGAGGGAGCTTAAATGACTTCCAGCTGGTCAAATGAGGAGGCCTGGGAGGACATGGGTGAGGAGACATCTCACTGCTCCCTCGCGCCTGCTGTTGTCTGACCTGTTTTAACCTGCTGCTGGCCAAAGGAAAGACTCCTACACACGTACCAGTGTACACCCTCTTTGGGCTCTACCAGAGTTTTACGACTCTATGGTCCTCATATCTACAAATACTGTAATGGTGTATATCTGGCATGATTAACACTGAGACAGGAAATCACATTTAGTCGTCTGTGTTTTATAGGCTAAGAAAAAAGGCTTTTGTTGTACCTGCTCCCAAACTGCTCAGTTTACTTTGAGGCAATACTATATCACACTGAATTGTAAAATGGAGTGGAATGAAATTACATGAGTGTCTGGCTGTCCACTGGAGTGAATAGTGAGAAATTTGTATTCATACGTCACTTTGCAATGACCCTTCATCTCTCTCTTTCTTGTCATAGCCTCGCATGGATCAGTATTTCAACCAGATGGAGAAAATTGTTAAGGAGCGGAAGACATCGTCTCGGATACGGTTTATGCTGCAGGACGTGATAGACCTCCGATTGGTAAGTGTGTATGTGTGCATACTCAAGCCTTGTGGTTGTGTGCTGTCTGTGCAGCTCAGCCCACCAGTGAGGGTTCTTTTTTTTAAAAATTATTATTACAATAAATAGGAGAAAACATTCTAATTGTCAGTTCTTCACACGGGCTCCCTGAGCAGACCAGTAATTCACTCTAAGGAAGAAAACAACAGACTGTAATCAGTTAAATATGAGCATAGAATAAAAAATTCTGCATGAATAGCCATCAACAAAATACTGCTGTGCCATTGGGGCTCCTTGACTGTAGGCTAATTGTGTTGTACGCAGTTCAGTAATTAAAAACACCAGATTGTCTCTCTGAGGAAACTCCCTGCGTAAGTCTAACACTGCTCGTTCCAACAGCACAACTGGGTGTCCAGGAGAGCTGACCAGGGCCCTAAGACCATTGAGCAGATCCACAAAGAGGCCAAGATTGAGGAGCAGGAGGAGCAGAGGAAGGTGCACCAGCAGCTGCTCTCCAAGGACACCAAGAGAAGGCCAGGTCAGCCAGGCCCATGGGCTACATCCTCTAAGGCTTAGAGCTACACTGGCATTCCCTCCCCATAGCCTGCAGACGGAGACACTACAGTGGCCCACAGTGGTCAGAAAGTTCCCCTACTATCCAATCTGTCAACTCACCCCACAGTATTCTCTTAAACCTGGGGCACTATTTGATTTGTCTTTAATATACCTGTTGACATGTCATCCCTCCTGTGTGTGTTTCCTCTGTCCTCCAGAGCAACAACAGCAGCAGAGAGAACAGCAAAGGGAGCAGCAGAGGGAGCAGCGTGTGCAACAGAGAGACGAGACCTGGAACACTGTGCCCATGACCAAGAACAGCAGGACAATCGACCCCACCAAGATCCCCAAGATCTCCAAGGTCAGCCACTAAAACACCTGTAGACCTCATCTTTTGACTGACTCGTTTGGGTGTTTTACCATGGAGGTTAACTGTTGTTTTTAAGTGTATTCAATTTTAATCACAAAATGGCATCTGTCAATAATTTATGTTTGGTTCCTTCAAGTCTGTAGAAGTTGGATGACAAGAGTTATGTTCTCATTGGTCTACAAGCACAAGTCTTTATGGACAAATATCAACTTAACATTCAACATTTTACTGAGTAATAGTTCATATAAGGAAATCAGTCAATTGAAATAAATTCATTAGGCCTTAATCTATGGATTTCACATCACCCACTGGGGAGCCAGCCCCACCCTTGTGCGTATGGAACATTTCTAGTATATTTTATTTCAGCTCAGTATAGTAGATTAAACTACTGTGTTGTAATGTATATACTGCATTAGGCATTGCATCATTCACAGGATTCCTGTGGTTCTTCATCCCTGTCCTCAAATGATACTGATAGTCCCAATCCCTACCTCTTCAAAGAGGTATTTTAAAAATACCCCTCCCCCCAAACACACACACACAAAAAGCCTAACACTCCCATTTGAGTTTTTTTGTGGAAAATAAATGTGCTTCCTATGACTGATATGTGGTTGTCTCACCTAGCTATCTAAAGATGAATGCACAAACTGTAAGTCACTCTGGATAAGAGCTTCTGCTAAATGACTAAAATGTAAATGTAGTGGTGAAATGATACAGGTCCAAATGCCAGATAGTTAGGGTACAAGCACACCCAGCCTTGCATACTGGAGCATGGCTCCCCATGCCATACAGAGCTGTTATAAACCCACATCTGTGTGTCAGTACCAATGATGTATTAGGCAGCTCTCCATTCTCCTCAGAGACTGTTGGTCATTATAGCGTTGTAGGCCCAGATCACATGATATGAGTATTGGAAGGAAAACAGTTTCTGTCTGTTATCATCCTGTTTAGCCTCAGATGGATGAGAAGATCCAACTAGGACCACGAGCCTCACTCAACTGGATGAAGGGCAGCAGCGGAGGGGCCAAGGCCAGTGACTCCGGTGAGGAGACATATTAGGGCTGGGCGACGTATAGAATATTGTTTTGTTTATTTTAGCGCGATATTCCAAATGCCTGTATCGCAATTAATCACGTATTATTATTTTTCTCGTTTTTATGAGCACTTCTGTACTGTACATCCTGTTCTCATGTTGTCTTTTGGTCTCGTCTCCTTCGCTCATTCTGCTGTGACTGTGCACCTTCCCATTTATGCACTCCCCCTGCCACTCACAACAACAAAGATGGAAAATAACTGTTTCCTCTCTGACAACAGGATGTTTCAACTCGCTATTTGCATTTGTGGTTTGGTCCAACAGAATCGGTCATATGGACTCTGAAACACATTAAGACATTATTTAACTGTTATAGATGAGAACTTAACCTTTCTGACGATACCTGAATTCATTAGATCATTGCTGACTATTTGAAATGCAGTGTATTTTATAATGATAGTGATGTGACATTTTTGGCTGATACGATAACCGATATTTAAAATTTTAGGGGCCTTTTAAGCATTCTAGTACAGTTGAATAGTTAACACACACACATGGACGCGCACACACATATATCCATTTACTCTGTACAGGGTTCTAGCATAGGATGGGTTATGGATCGGGGACGTTCTTTCAATCTACCTTTACTTGACGACACTTCCTTCATTCTCCATTTGGTAAGCACCGGCGTCTTTTAAACATCTGTTTCCAGTTGTTGGTGGAACTACGATAACGAGGAAATACTCAGACTTCATCCACTTTCTGTACCGAGTGCCTCTTGCATTTGTGTAGATAGTTGTTTTGGTCGTCCTGTGTGAAGCACTGTCATCTATATGTGGCTGCAGCTGCGTCGCTTAAAATTGAATATTTCCTGCAAAGATGTCAGGAAATGCGAGATGTTCAGCAGCTAAAATTGCAAGGGAACTCCTCACTCGGTGCAAAAAAGTGAATTTTATATTTTTCTGAATATTCTCTGGTTTTTGGAGTTCCACCTGCAACTAGTAACAGGAGTTAAGACACCGCCAAGTAAAGGTTGGTTAAATGTTGTACTGTATTGTCTATGTACCATCTGCTCGACCTCAGACACAAGCTATAGCTTTAGATATGCCACAGAGGTTCAAGCCTGCTTGGCTAACCGTCACACACACAATGGTGATGCAGGTGAACTAGTCATACTTGTGTCCTGGTTGAAATGTAATTTCTGCTGCTTCATTTTGTCTCCTATCAGAATTATCCCGGTCTGGTGGTGGTGGTGCCAGTTTAAACCGGTACTCTGCACTCCAATCCACTCAATCTCATCAAACCACCCCACCGGCACAGAACCTAGAGTATGACACTAGAAGAACCTTGGGCAGGTAATGATCACATTTTGAAACTTTTGTATTAAGGATTTGGTCTCAAACTCTGAACGTCCCATTTCAGGGCAAAACATTCTCTCGTGTGTGTGTTCTCCTCCCAGTCGAAGCAGTGCAGGGAGAGAGCGAAGTGAGAAGCCCCTGAGCCCAGCTCCGTCGAGGCCCGGTTCCTTCGTCCGAGGCGGGAGTGCCAAGGAGCTTCTGGAGAGCCCAGCCCTGAGCCCTGAGGAGCCCCGCAGAGAGCTGGAGAGCCCCAGCGTAAGCGAGGACAAGACTGAGCCAGAGCGCAGCAGTGCCAGGGAGCCTGGTGAGGGAACAGGACCGTTCTAGACTGACTAAACATAGTCAGTGGACACTCACTCACACACTCTATAAGGGGAGCATTCTTGTAATGGTGGTCTTTCCCCTACAGTGAAAGCAGAGCCTGTGGTGGCCCAGTCTCCAGACAGACCTGCCCTCTCTGAGGAGGAGATGGAGAGGAAGTCCAGAGCTATCATTGACGAGTTCTTGCACATCAACGATTATAAGGTGCAATCATTTAATAATGCTATTATATTGCATACTGTATGTGAATGCCTTTGTGTTTTACTCTCGAAAGGAAGTTTGTAAAACAAAGATATGTGTTTGTTGTATTCTCTGTAGGAGGCTGTACAGTGTGTGGATGAGCTGGACATGTCCTCTCAGCTCCATGTGTTTGTGCGTGTGGGGGTGGAGTCCACTCTGGAGCGCAGTCAGATCACACGGGACCACATGGGCAAGCTCCTCTTCCAGTTGGTGCAGCAGGACATCCTGGCCAGGTCCCAATTCTTCAAAGGGTCAGCCTGCCTACATATCCATCTGCTCTCATTCAACATGTGTCATATAACAACTGTCCTGTATCTAAAATGGCCGTCTCATCAGATTATCTTTCCCAGGTTTGCTGACACCCTTGAGCTGGCGGATGACATGGCCATTGACATTCCCCATATCTGGCTGTATCTGGCCGAGCTGCTCAGCCCTGTGCTGAGAGACAGGGGCTTCTCTATGAGAGAGCTCTTTAGGTAACACGCTACTCTACAGCACCACAATATTGTATTGTTATCTCCCTGTAAAGTTATGGAGATCAAGAGGGGGTTACTATTGCATCAACAGAGCTTATCAGATCAGTCCACATGCAACCCAAATTTATTAAGATCTCACAGGATGACAAATATACTCCATTTCGTTTTTTCTCAAATATTACTGACTGGCTATCTCAGTTCTCATTATGGAGTGTTGATGTTGGCTCTCACACCTCCATTCCCTGCTGTGGCTTTCTGTAAACTGAGATATGAAGAAAAACAGTTGGGTGGGATGGAACCGCTGGAGACATCTAATCGTTTTCTCTGTTTGTCCACAGTGAATTAAGCAAACCTTTACTTCCTGTGGGAAGAGCTGGGATCTTATTTTCTGAAATACTGCGCATACTATGCAAACAAATGGTAAGTGACATTTTGTCGGTTTTACTCCTAGCCCGTTTACTGCTTTCAAACAACATTTCCCTCACATAGAACAGTTAACATAGCTGTCAGATATTGTTGCATGACTTTTGTGTGATTTAGACGAGAGGTGTAAACGAGTCGGGTGTGAGTGCGTTATAGTGCATATCAAGTAAACAAGTCAACAAACCCATTAACTGTCTGTCTCCTACACAGAGCCATAGGAAAGTGGGCACCTTGTGGAGAGAGTCGGGCCTCAGCTGGAGTGACTTCTTGCCAGAGGGAGAGGATGTCCAGGATTTCATCTCAGAGCAGGTAAGTGAGATAAACCCTCTGTATTACGGCATGGAGGCATCCCAACAGAAACAGGTTCACAGCAACCTAACCCTCTTAATTTCCACTCCTCTCCATGTCCTCCTCCTGTCAGAAGCTCCAGTTCACTGAGGCGGACTGCTCCAGCCATGAGGCAGCCCTCGCCACGACAGCACTGTCCCTTGTGGTGCTCAACCAGCAGCTAGAGAGACTGCTGCTGGAGGACATGGCCAGTGATGAGCAGATCTTTGACTGGGTAGAGGTACGGACTGTAGTATTACGCCCGCCACACAGCTCAGCACAGCCACGTTTGACTTCATGTCATACGCATGTTGTGTTTAAACATGCATAGTGTTGCATATTTCAAGTGAAGTGTCACAGATGCAGGCAGTGATATCGAGAAGCTTTCACCTCTGTCTAAGCGGAGCTCCTTTGTGCTCCTCTGTTATCCACATCCCAGGCAAATCTAGATGAATCTCAGATGAGCTCGTCTCAGTTCCTGAGAGCTCTGATGACGGCTGTGTGTAAGGCAGCGGTGAAAGGTAAGCTCTCCATTCCTTTAGCTAGGAACAGATCAATGTTGTTTTTTATATATTATATAGCTAGAGGAATTCAACAATTCTTTCCATATTTTGTTTCTTGTGTAGATGAAAGTGCTTCCTGTCGAGTGGACGTAGCCATCATTCAGAGGAGATTGCCCGTATTACTCAAGTACCTTAACTCAGACACTGAGCGACAGCTTCAAGCACTTTATGCACTGCAGGCGCTGATAGTCACTTTGGATCAGCCTCCTAGTAAGTAGTATCCCAATCAGACCCTTGAACCTCGATATTCACGATAAAGATATAAGCACGGTTCCTGCCCGGTCTCCTGCCCTGCATTTTACTTTTTTATTCTTGACAGCAGACATCCTTTCGTGGTTTTATCTCATGCTATTATATAAAAAATGTGTATTCATTAACCTACATGCATATCTATACCCACACACACTCTGAAAGCAGAGACTAATTTAATTTAAGCCATGGGATTTGATGGTTAGCACTTTTCCCCTCTTGTCTCTCTTTCTCCAGACCTGCTCCGGATGTTCTTTGATTGTCTGTATGATGAGGACGTCATCTCGGAGGACGCTTTTTACAAGTGGGAGACCAGCAAAGACCCAGCAGAGGAGCTGGGCAAAGGTGTGGCTCTCAAGTCTGTAACGGCTTTCTTCACCTGGCTGAGGGAAGCCGAGGAGGAGTCAGAGGATAATTGACAAGGGAGCAGGCGGCCGCTGTAAGCCCCCAGGACAAGAGGCCAGCTGTTGCTACATAGAATAACTGCATCTTCATAGCAAAACAAACAGACAAACCTACAAAATGAGCGCGGGCAGGACGACATGTTTACGGCTGGAATTTTTTCTGCGGTACGGTTCTGAGACAATTTTGAGTTTGAATTCCAACGGCTGAAGCACTAAATACCTGTATTATACATAGAAAATATTTTTGTTTTAAATTTTAACTTTTCTTTTGTTACTTTTTAAGAAGAGACTTAAAGATACATAGGTTCCAGACTCTTTAATTTATTATTTTTTTAAAGGACTGCAAATATGGAAGTTTATTTAACATTTGCAGATGCTCATAATGAGGAAAACATTGATGACGAATAGAAATAACAATATTATTAATTATAATAACAATAATAATCATTTTGAAATAAATAGCCTCCCTGGATTCCATGTTTGGTTGAAAACAGGGTAAAAAGTTATTTTGGGATGAAGGGGAAGGCAGAGAAAGGGTTGATGCCCAGAGACAATTGACATTGTAAGACAGAGGTCAAAGGTTATCAGTAAATAACCACAGGAAGTGCACTCTGTGATATGTACATAAACCTCCCAAGAGGAAGAGATATGCATTCAAGAAGCAATGCAAATCAGTCCACAAAATAACATTTAAATGAACGTGAATAAACAACAATGAACAATGGATAAAATGCAAGATTAAAAAGAAAATGCCAAGGTTGCTGAACATGAAGTGCTTGTAATACTTAAGACCTACCGAGCAAATGAAAAGCTTGTAAATACATTAAAGACAAAAAAAGTATTTAAAAAAATATTGCAAATGCAATGGTGGTTTTGTGGAGTGTGATGTCTGCACTGCAATGTGAAGATTTGTTACTGGGTTTTCACATTGCTGGCGATACAGTCTGAAGATGAAAGTTGTGGCAGTGTCAAGCATTTATCTCTAAAATGAGGCTACAGTATAGGGATTCTGAAAGATATTGAGTAACTCTTGTAGGACAATGGAAGTTAACTAGAATAATTATTTTCTAATAAATACAAAGAATTTGAGTCAACTTCCATTGTCTTCCAAGAGTTGCCAGTTTGTTCCTTTTTATTAATGCGTCTTGGTTGAAAAGTGAAGTATGGAATGTACCCTACATCTTATTTTATACCCCGTAGACGAGTGAGGAAATATATCTTGCATGTCTTAAATTGCCTTAGGATGTTTGCCAGAATTCCTATGTAATGCTCTTGTATCTTTGACATGTGATTCAGGTGTAGAGTCAATGAAGTGACAGTCAACTAGGGGATGAGCACAAACATCTGCAGAAAGCATTCGCATATACAGCCTGCAGAAATGTAGGAGGGTAAGAGAGCCTGTATCACACCATTCTTTGATCACATTTCAGACAATTTCACCTTCTGACAGACCGGAAACCAGTATGGTGTTGGAGCTGTCGTCTACAGTCTTGCTTCTGCAGGACAAAGGTTGGTGACTGGTAAGCATATCTGGGAGCGCCATATCCCAGATACTATACTGCAACATTTCAATTAGAATTGCTACGTTGTCACTTTCAGGAGTTCAGAATAATTTTCAACATTTGGCATTCTATGGGAACCGGTTAAGCACATCGCAGTGCAAAATCACTGGTTTAAAAATCATATTGGATCCCAAATAACTGTTAAATTAATGTTTTAACTATCCCTATACTCGGTTATTACGGTGCTATCACTCTGTTATTAGTACGCTTGTGCGGAAGTCTGCTGATGGACCTGGCCCGAGGGCAATGGCAACCATGTACTGTGGAAATAGTGTTCAGTGAACGTTGTTAATCTGGAACCTAGTCGTTGTCATTTTAAATTAATGTTAGTAGCAGAAGATGGCTAATAACTACAATGTACCACCGCAAGTGGTATTATCCCTCCTTTGAGGATTTTGAACAAGGATGATGGTATGGGACCTTTGATCAGAGCACTGGTTTCTGTGTTTCTTAAAGAGAAAGACGGTGCCTACGAGGCATATTCAAACTGACAGTTAACGTTACTAGAGACATTTCGGTTGCGTTGACGGACTACATAATTGATTTCGAATAGCGGTACAAAAGGATGCGCAAGTACGACATGGTTCTCCTGGATGCAGCTTTCAAGTTGCTCGATCCTGCCTGGATGGTAGGGTGATACGGTTGGCTTTGACTGCTTGTACTGTGCTGACTTCAGGCAATGAATTCGGCACTAAAAATACTTTGGTGAAAAGTCGTCTCGCGACAATAACAGATGGAATGCAAGTGAGTGACGCAGCATGTTACACTGCGCGTCAGAGAAAAGGCGCCAACAAGTTACGTTCTCAAGATAACCAGACGAGGGCGCCATTGCCCGGCACAAATCCACTGGACAGGTATGGATGGGGATCAAAATGTGCAATTTGTCAAAGCACTTACCATTGGGTTAAAGACTCTTCATAAAAATGAGCACGTTTAACTAACAGAGGAAAATGTAAACAGAGAGAGAGCAGTGTAACATTACACTGCTTTCAAACAAATCTGCTTCTGAGATCTTTATAGTTGAATCCTTAGGATCTGCTGTGAATGATACTGCATTTACACACACAGTGTGTGGCACAAAATGTCTTGATGGCTATGTCATACAAAATATGATTGACACCAAACAGAGCTTTCAAATTTGGAGATGGAAGAATCATCTTTCCTACCAAGAGAGTCAAGATAACAGCAAAATTGGTCAGACTAAGATATCCCCTTACTATTAAGCAAAGCTTCCCTCAAGAAGTCAGGGGCTGTACTTGACATAAAAATTACAAGGCAGTGATGTTCAAAAAGTTTTGACATGCTACAGTTGACAGACTTCAGAAATTACTCAGCAGTTCTGGGAATAATGATGATGTCAGTTTTTCCATTCTATGGCAGATTGTTAAATTGTGAGACATGCCAGAATACAGCAAACCTAAGCCCAGACCAGCTGTTGGTTTACCACTGGCTTCCAAGTACAATGAAACCGTGTCTGTAGATCTACACGAGCTAGAACCAAGTGTTTGGTACCTTCACATAAGCAACCACTTCACATGCTTCAGTGCTGGAAGCATTTGTGAATATTAAGAAACCCAGTGAAATCGTCAAGCACTTCATTCATTCCTGGATAAGTATGCATGGCCCGCCCCAGAAATTGTACAGTGACAATGGTGGAGAATTCAGTAATAATTCAATAAGAAAAATGGCTGGAGAAATTACAACATAGATGTAAAGACAACTGCTGCATACAGTCCATGGGGCAATGGACTTCTGGAGAGACATAATTGAACACTCACAGAGATTATGCTGAAAGTGAAGCAAGAAGTGAAGCAAGACGATGTGACTGGAAAACAGCCCAAGAGTGGGCTTTGATGGCAAAAAACTCTATGCACAATGTTCATGGCTACAGCCCATACCAACTAGTTTTTGGGCAGAACCCTAATTTTCCCTCTGTACTTGTTGACAAGATATGATTTGAGATGCAGCAAGAAAAGCGTTTACTGAAGCAGAGTGTTCAGAGAGAATTCACAGGGCTCTGCGTAAACAGCTTTGACCCACCGATAAGAAGTACGAGACTGGAAATATAGTGTACTACAAACGAGTTGACTGTCAAGAGTGGAAAGGACCAGGAGTAGTCAATGGCCAAGATGGTGTGGTGATATTTGTCAGGGTGCAACACAAGATGGGTGAAAGTAAATGATCAAAAAAGATGGAGCAGCTGTTGCTGAGAATCAGCCTCCGACTACAAATTACAAAAAGGACATATTAACAGACACAAACCTACCAGATGTCGCATCCAGTGATATGGACACTGAAACTGACACAAGACATGGAGCAGAAACGGGTAATACTGCCTTTGTGGGCAGTTTTGTTGCCGTGGAAAACTGTTTCATTCGCCAGTGTGGGCCAATAAAAACATCAATTTCATCGGGAAAAGGGACCATCTTCACTCCATATAAACTAGTCGGCACTTATGACACACACTAGCTGCTAGCTAACTGGTTAGCATTGACGAAGTCAGAATGGGCATGCACACTCCATTGTTATGTGACAGAGTCGATGGCTTTAGAATTAGGAATTAGAAAACGAATACTACACTGAACATAAATATAAATGCAACATGTAAAGTGTTTGTCCCATGTTCCATGAGCTGAAAAAAAAGATCCCAGAAATGTTCCATACGCACATAAAGCTTATCTCAAATTTTGTGCACATTTGTTGACATCCCTGCCAGTTTTGTTGAGCAGGTGTTTCAATACCATGACAGAGGGTATCACGTCTGCTGCAGGCGCAGTTGATGATCTTATTTCTAGAGTTGTTCAAATGGAGCTAGCTAGTGTGTTCATGTTTCCAAGTTTCAAACATGTTCTCAAATGGCAGCAGCGGTATAACAACCAGCATACAATATGACTTTCCTCAGTACGAAATCCTTGACGACCCACTTTGCTGTCAGACTCCGCATGCTCATGGGGTTGATATTGCTGGTCCAAATGTGATGTAATTACTTTAACTCCAGTAGGGCAAAATCTAAAAAATAGTAACCCCCCTCTCAAAAGTGCACCAGTGCTCGACCAGTTGGCGAAAGCCAACATCACCCACGACAGAGAACGGTTGATTGTCAAGGGCAACGAATTACATTATCTTGGCGTTAAATGACTTTGCCTTTTAAGTTGTCTCGCTGAAATGTTCCTACTCTTTCAAATGACTGCTCGATCCATACAGCAGACATTGTGGGCTAGGTTAGGAATGCTGTGTTGCACATGTGGCGCAATTTTACGTGGCGTCATTATGTCATGTACCTACGTTATATGCAAGATGTTCTCATCGATCTGTGTTATATAGGTATGCACGTCAGCTTTGACATCGGTATTGCACATCAGCGTTAAACTAGACATCAGGCTTATCCTGATGTTGGCATTTTTAGCTAATATCGTCCGTTTCTGATATGTTCACTGATATATCGTGCATCCCTAGTTCCTGAGATGTTACACACTTCTCCAGGCCTTTTGAGATCTGCTCATCTGTACAGTGTGACTGCAATGATGACTACCTGGAACATTTGTGGATGCTTAGCAGATTTTTTTATATATATTTTTTACAGATAATCTGATTTAAGCCTGGAGAAGTCTGTAACATTTTATCAACAATATAGCAATCTTCTGAGTTGCAGAGTGCAACTGCTAAATGGCTTAAATGCCACCTCCACATTTGAGTTCCAAGTAATCTTGTTTTCTGTTCAACTATTTAAAAGCATATTCATTAGTTAATAAAAATCGGCTTCTTCTATAGAAATAGGTCCTGCCTCTCGCTAAATGGTAGAAAGCAGATTATTCAGTCGACATTCCTATTGGTCCTATGGCAACCATCTACAGTACATTCCGAAAGTATTTAGACCCCTTGATTTTTTCCCACATTTTGTTACATCACAGCCTTATTCTAAAATTGATTAAATAGCTTTTTTTTCCCCCTCATCAATCTACACACAGTACACCATAATGACAGTGAAAACATATATTTTTTTGAAATGTTGGTAATTTTATTAAAAATAATGATACCTTATTTACACAAGTATTCAGACCCTTTGCTATGAGACTCGAAATTGAGCTTGGGTGCATCCTGTTTCCATCGATCATTGTTTCTACAACTTGGAGTCCACCTGTGGTAAATTCAATTGTTTGGACATGATTTGGAAAGGCACACACCTTTCTATATAAGATTCCACAGTTGACTGTGCATCTCAAAGCAAAAACCAAAAAATGTATGCAGCATTGAAGGTCCCCATGAACACAGTGGCCTCCATCATTCTTAAATGGAATAAGTTTGGAACCACCAAGACTCTTACTAGAGCTGGCCGCCCGGCCAAACTGAGCAATCAGGGGAGAAGGGCCTTGGTCAGGGAGGTGACCAAGAAACCGATGGTCACTCTGACAGAGCTCCAGAGTTCCTCTGTATATATGGGATAACCTTCCAGAAGGACAACCATCTCTGCAGCACTCCATCAATCAGGCCTTAATGGTAGAGTGGTGAGACGGAAGCCACTCCTCAGTAAAAGGCACATAACAGCCCACTTGGAGTTTTCCAAAAGGCACCCAAAGACTTTCAGACCATGAGAAACAAGATTCTCTGGTCTGATGAAACCAAGATTGAACGCCAAGTGTCACATCTGGAGGAAACCTGGCACCAACCCTCCGGTGAAGCATGGTGGTGGCATCATCATGTTGTGGGGATTTTTTAATTTTTAATTTTTAAGGGAAATATGGACAGAGCAAAGTACAGAGAGATCCTTGATGAAAACCTGCTCCAGCGCACTCAGGACCTCAGACTGGTTTACCTTACAACAGGAAAACAACCTTAAGCACATAGCCAAGACAACGCATGAGTGGCTTCGGGACAAGTCTCTGAATGCCCTTGAGTGGCCCGGACTTGAACCCGATCAAACATCTTTGGAGAGACCTGAAAATAGCTGTGCAGCGGTGCTCCCCATCCGATCGGACAGTTTGAGAGGATCTGCAGAGACGAATGAGAGAAACTCCCGAAATACAGTTGTGCCAAGCTTGTAGCGTCATACCCTAGACTCAAGTCTAATCGCTGCCTAAGGTGCTTCAACAAAGTACTGAGTAATAGGTCTGAATACTTATGTAAATGTTATTTTTGCGTTTTTTATTTTAATACATTTGCACCAGAAAATTACCTGTTTTTGCTTTGTCATTGTGTCTAGATTGAGGGAAATGTTTTGGTTTGATGGATTTTTAAATAAGGCTGTAACGTAACAAAATGTTGAAAAAGTCAAGAAGTCTGAATACTTTCCCAATGCACTGTATAATGAAGTGGCAGCCTCATTCATTTAGCCGTTAGATTCAGTTAGTCATAGTACACAACGTTTTATCACTGCGTTCTCTTCCAGAAGGTTTGTTGTCCCTCTTCCATGTCACATGGGTTGATACATTGCTTTGTTTTAATTTGTAAAGCCCTTTAACAAAAAGTCCCACTATACTTAACATCATTACTAAACATCATTACTAGACATGAGTTACCAGAACCGGTCTCAGGGATGGCTAACACTGGAAACGTATTTGGTCTCTACTGTTAGGTAAATCAGCTTTTAGTTTTCTTTCACCTTATTTGTGGAACAATCTTCAACATGTTCTTAAATTTGATGTTCTGGTGCCTCTAGGACAATTCAGAAAGCTGATTGGGGATCTTATTACTGATGTTTGTTTTTTATGACCATGTTATTGTTTCTGCTTGCATTCTGTATTTATATATTGGTGTGTATTTTCTGTAATTTAGGGCTCATCTGTAAAATAGACCTTGGTCTCAGTATGACTCCCTGATAAAATAAAGGTTAAATTAATAGAAATACAATCTGGCTAGTTATAAAAAAGGGCTTTGTACAACAGTAGCTGCATTAGCGCAACTACTTTGTTAGTTAACATTGGCTGGCTACTAGTGATGTCTTTCGCGAATTTGAATATTGGGAATCGCATCGGTGAAAGATCCATTTATTTGCCTTCATGATTTGCATACTGCTACCAAAGACAGTACAGTATGAAGATATGCAGAAACTGCTTTTCCCGATATGAATCCCAGATAACGCTTGTAGGCGATGTCATGAAGACGTTGGCTAGCTAAACTCATGTGCAGAAACACGAAATTAGGTCTAACGGTCATCTCGCACCGAACTGCGCATGTGTCCAATCAAAGGCACTCCGATATAGTTGTTTTTGCTGAAAATAAAAGCGTGTTAGCTTGTCACTCATGAGGTTGGAGTAATAACATATTCAACTACTTAAGACATTGGCTCGAATCCAGGTTGTGCCTTTGGATTTCGAGAAAGTTAACAACTAAGGAACTATTTTTCACTTCTCATTGACTCCTCAAACCCCGGACTGGTCTGTTTCGCGAGCGTTCCAAGGAAGTCTCGCGATGCGCATCTGGGTTTAGAAACTGCTGCTACTACTTTTTGAGCTTCAAACAACTATCTGCAAATAAATTACAAAATTATTCTCTGAAGACAGTAAATAATACATATTGCTGGCTATCTAAAAAACATTTTATTTTAAGGTGCATATCACAAGCTGACATACTGGTAGCCTACTGTTCGGGTTTTACAATAGATATGCATTTTCTTCGTGTTTCCAGGTCGATTTTCAAGCATTTTGAATGAGGAGCTCTTTTAGGTGAACAAAGCCAAATGTTGCGGCTACAGATGTGGCTGACCGAAAAGACTCAGAACAAATATATTTATAACTAAACCAAGATAGAACCACAGCCTGTCGTTTCCAGTGGGATCAAATCAGTCATAAGTGGGCAGAACAAGCAAGGAGGGGGGCAGAGGCAAGCATGGGCCAGTGAGATCCTATTGGCGCGATGTAGCACGTATTTGCATATTTTCTTTAGAGAAGGCCTACCCTGAAGTGTGCGTGTGCAATAACTCAATTCACCCTTGCGCTCCTAAACAACGCAGAGTAAAATCCACAAAACTTTGTCCAATGTTTAAGAGATTTTGGTAACCGAAAACTGTATTGAGATCAAACGTTTCATCGATGAGAAAGTTAGCATAATGTTGGCCAAAATGCAACTAGCGTCATCTACTCCCGCTTCTGGCCAGTAGGCTTCCTCGCCAACCGGATGCTTCACACTTCAATACATTGGCTAATTCTTCTGGCTACCACTGGCGTTACGCCGAGGGACATTCCCAATAAAGCTTAAGAAAGCGACGCTACTGCCACCTTCTGGTTTGGACTATTTTAACAAGGCTGACGGACGGTGATCTGCCGTCTGGAAGAAAAAAAAGTTTCACTACCAACACTGTTCAGATGTGCTAAATATTCTCGGCCGGCAAACGTTCGATGTACCGGTGTTTCTGAGCCTTTAGCTGATACGTAAAATACATGTGGAGGCGTTGTAAGATCTGGCAGGCGTCAGCAACGCCTGGGCAGATGAACGCGCCCAAAATCTGCGCAGGACGACTGCACTTATTTTGGAACGCGCCCAATACCTTACCACGACGCTACGTGTACGTTCAAGGGGGAGGGGCACGTAAACAGAATTCTAAACAAAGGAGAGCGAATCAGTTTTTATTTCAACATCTTTGTAGAGAGTCGAAAGGTAAGAATATTAATAATTGTACATGATTAGTTCCTGCAAAAAGTGTTTGACGATAGAGCTCTGGCAAAAATGCATGCACCGTTTTCTCCTTTGCCAATGCAATTTCGATGCATTTACCATCAGCTCTTTGCAGCGCCATTACTGTGTAGGGTAAATGAACAAAATGGCCATATTATTACTGAGGACGTGCATCTTCCTCGTTATGAATTTTTTCCAACTATTTCCATGGCCCCCACCATTCCAAAACTTCATACACACTCCTTATTTATTTTGATTTTGATTTATTCTGGTCGATAATGTACTTTTGCAAAGGGCAGTAACTTGCATTTGATGAGTGCACAGGCCATGATTAATGTTGCCTCGCACATGGATATCAGAAGCAGTGGGTGACTTTTACGACTGCAAGATGTTACCATTGGGTCTTGCTAAGTTGCTTTGTATCAAACTGTATTGTGATTTTAATAATAGAGTTAATAACTTATCTGAACATGCAAAGGAAATGTTTTAATTCCTATCTCTGGTCACCAGTTTGGAGTCATGCCTATACGTCGTGCAGCTAGGACACCACCCCAGGAGATGCCCCCCTCGGCTGCACCAGAGGGAGGTGAGTTCAAGAATCTCAACATGAACAGGAACTCTATGGTGTTTATATCAATGATGTATATAAACCCTGGATTGCTGATGCTATGTATTGGCATTTGAGAGGTTTGAAGCAAATGGTGGACCATATTGGGGCTCCACAGTAGTGTAAACGGTACAATTTGGTCATCTCTAAAAATATATATATATTTAGCTCACATTCACCATAATGCATACTTATTATATTATGTGAGCTAAACATAGAAAAATATGTAAAGTATATGTGTTTTAAGATTACTAATGTTACTGCCCCCACTACTGGGGATTGGCAATGTCTGTAATAGAATAAATGTGGCAAAAATGAATGTTGACAACAAATACATTTTATTGCTATGGCTTCCAAACTATTTACAATTGTGGGGGAGTGCCAAGATGATGGAGTCTAGGTGGCTTCAACACTGCGCCCCCATGTGTCATCTAGTGTGTGTGATAGATAAATAGATCTATATATCTATCAATCATTGGTTCATATGTACCCAGCATTGACAGGCTAGGGGTGAATATGGTAACCACTTGGCAGGACTTGGTTCTTTCCCCCAATTGAGTCCCATTTGTCATAGTCAGTTATCGAATCCTTTCATATTAGTGGTTTAAGAGTGGAATCGGACTTCCCAAATATTTGACAATGTTCTGAGTTCTTGTTGAGTGGTATGTGAACAAAGCATGACATCTGCTTGCTGAATTAACCTATTCAAACTTATGTCGTTCTCCCTCTCCCACATCTCTCTCCAGAGCCTGATGCCAGTTCTGAGGAGTCTGCCTCTGTTGAGGAGGAGCAGGAGATGGCATCCGCTGCCCTAGTAGCCAAGGAGGGGGAGGGCACAGGTGAAGGAGAGACCAAAGAGAATGGTGAGAAACCTGAGGGAGAGAAAGGTGATGAATCGACTGGCGAGAAGACTGCTGAGGGGGAAGAGTCTGAGAAGAAAGAGTGAGTTGCTTGTGCTCATACCCTGTGGTTTTTGCTTCCATATTGGTGCAGATAAATGTTTAATTGCTCTTTGTTTTGTTGGTTGGTTGCAGAGAGAAGGATGGCGTGAAAGAGAAAGTGAAGAAGCCAGTGAAAAGGGCCATTCCCGCCTGGGCAACCATGTCTGCCAGCAAACGTGCAACACTCACTAATAAGAGCACCTCCACCATGCAGCTGCCTAAGATGGACGACATCCTCATCGAGGCCATTGAGGTCTGTACACCACAAAACACTTACCTTTGTATTATGTAGTTCTCCCTTATTCCCCACGAATGCAACTCATCATATTTCCTCTGCAGTCCTGCAAGGAGAAGACTGGGGCCTCAGCCCATTCTGTCATGAAGTACATTGTGAAGAAATATCCTAACCTAGAGAAGAGGAAATTCCTCCTTAAGAAGGCTCTCAAGAGGCAGCTGGAGAAGGGCACCGTCAAACAGGTGAGGAGTCCTTATCACGGACCAAAGCTTACCATCTATTAACATGAATTGCAAATGGTAGGCAGCAGTCTTGGTGTTTTTGATCTGTGGGTTACTTGTTGTGGTGCCCTATATCCTGTTTGTCTGGTGTTTTACCTGCCTGCGTACTACTGTTGCTTTACCTTTTTATTCACTCTCACAGCTAAAGGGTAAAGGCCTTTCTGGGAGCTTTACCATTGGGAAGCAGTCCTCTAATAAACCACCTGCTAAAGGGGTAGGTAATCTTCAGTCGCCGATCTACAAACTTCAACACTAACAATTACAATTGACTATTATGTGATTGTTCCATTGGCTTTGAGTAGGCAGAGTTTGGATAATATATGCCATTTAGCAGACACTTATGTGAAATCATGCTTGCATACATTTTTTTATTACTGGAACTGAACCCACTATCCTGGCGTTGCCAGTGCCATGCTCTACCAACTGAGCTACAGAGCACCACTTTGTTTGACAGTGATTCTGATTGTGATGGTTTGGTGCTAGAAGCCGATCGTCGTGGCACCTGGGTTGAAGGCAGAGACCCTTGGGGATGCTCTGCCCCTGATCATCACACGGCTATGTGAGCCCAAAGAGGCGTCTTATATCCTGATTAAGAAATATGTGGAGCAGCACTTCCCTCAACTCAACGTGGAGCATAGGTAAATACCTGTTTTACTGTTATATTGGGATGGGTGGGGTCTCTTATTCTGTTTGGAGTACGTAAACACATGCTAACTTACAGTATTACTTGACATAGCAATGCAACCCTGTGCACAACCCAAATCTACAGAATGTTTAATGCAGTACCTTTGAACTATGGGATGTTCGTGGTGTGTATTGGTGGAGGTTAAATAGAATTTCCAATGCAGTCACTATTTCATTCCTAGGCCAGATATCCTAAAGAGTGCCCTGGTGAGAGCTGTGGACAAGGGTCACCTGGAGCAGATCACTGGAAAAGGTGCCTCTGGAACATTTCAGGTTAGCCTTATACTAAAGGAATGCACAATTCAGTGTACTTCATGAAGTCTGATGTTGGATCTCTGTTGTATGAGGTGTTTATCTCAGCCCCTCTTGCTCTCTTACAGCTGAAGCGGGAAGGGGGTAAGTTCCTGCTTAAAGGCGGGCCCCTGGAGGACGCTATCATGACAGCCATTGTGGCAATGAACGAACCCAAGACTTGCAGCACCACCACACTCCGCAAATTCCTGTTAGAGACAAACCAGGACAGCATGGAATACCGTGTGGGTAAGACCTGCTCCCTGACTCTTAAGAGAAACACTGCTTTGGCAAGATGTGAATACCTACCTGCAACTGCAGGAGCGCTCTCATTAGCTAGGTTAAATCAGAGATGTAAAGATGCTTTATTGACCCCAGGCACTTCTCTTCCCTCAGTGAACAACCTGAAGAGGACCCTGCAGAAGTGCAAAATGATGGGCTGGATGGATCAGATCACTGGGAATGGGCTAAACGGAACCTACCAGCTCTGCTACCCTTACTACCCCAGGTAGAATACCACTATAGGAAGGTTACTATGTGATGTACATTGCTACCCTCTGTACATCATTGCATTGCTGATATGCGACGTATATTGCTACCCTCTGTACATCATTACATTGCTACTATGTGATGTATATTGTTGCCCTCTACATCATTGCATTGCATGTGCTATACCAGGAACAGTATTTCCTGAAGTTCACTCACCTGGAACCGAAAGGTTCAAGATCAGACTGTCTCTTCTTATTCCACAGCCCAGCCATTCTGTTCCCTGAAAAACAGAACGTGAAGGAGCAGAAAGTGGCGGAGAAGGACAAACGCAGAAAGAGGGTTGACTTGTCTGATGAGGACTCTGATGAGGAGGAAGAGGACTCGTCCGAGGAAGAGGACTCAGATGATGAACCCCCTCCTAAGAGGTGAGTCGAAGGTCAAGTGGATAAAATCCAATGAGAATATTTTGATTGATATTGTCATACATAGCAGTGAACCATTTGAAACTCACTAACAGTGTATTTGTTCAATACGATCCTTAGGAAAGCTGGGAAGAGGCCACCACCTAAAGCGCGTCGCCCCCCCCCCAGCAAGAAGTCTCGGCCGGCAAGTCAGTCAAGGGCTAAGGGCAAAAAAGAGCTGCCCCAGCCAAGAGGTCTGCACCCCCAGCCAAGAAGTCTGCACCCCCAGCCAAGAAGTCTGCACCCCCAGCCAAGAAGTCTGCACCCCCAGCAAAGAGGTCTGCACCCCCAGCAAAGAGGTCTGCACCCCCACCAGTCAAGGTAGTCAAGGCACCCCCACCAGTCAAGGCACCCCCACCAGTCAAGAAAGCTGCACCTGCGAGCAAGCCCAAAACGCCCATCATCAAAAAGCTGATGAGCAAGGCATCTAAGCGGCCAACGCCCAAAAAGTCACCTCCTGCAAAGAAGGCAGCAGCCAATTCTGCAGTGAAGGCCAAGCCAGCAGCTCGCAAGTCCCTGAGGGGGAAGAAGTGAGTTTACTATTGCCCAGCAGTGGAAGTTTAACTGTAGCTCTGAAGACAGTGGTGCTCTGCCTCTCTCCATGCTCTCTTTCGCATCATTGTTTTCCTCCAGTTTGGGGGCTATAGAATTATTTTCTCTGTAGGATTGGGATGTGGCAGTTATTAGTTCATGTCAATTTACTGTACTTGGGAACTGTTCTATTTCTGTGAACCCAACTTTTAATCTCCATTGTGTAGAATGGCCTCTTAAAATATGTAAAACTGCCTAGGTAAAGAATTGTAAAATTTCCATCACTACTTTTTATTTCCCTCACACACTTAATTTTGATAATGTATAGGGCAGAGATCCAGAATCAGTGGCTTTTACTTTTTGCATTTTGTCCCAGTCCACTCTACCATGTTTTACCTGGACACATTCCTTTTATCAAATCATTTGTTTAGCATTTTGGAAACTTTCTTCCTCTACAACATTTTTGATTTCTCTACATTTAATCTGGAGTGAACTCATCTTAAAGGATATTGAGATTTATGTTATTAAGTGAATTTGAGAGCATAATGACAGCCAACTTTTCATGTAATGAATTATTGTTTATTACCAATTCTGTTATTTAAATGATCGTATGAGTGAAACATATCCATCGCTGGGCCTGTGGTTAAAATACTTAATTTGATTGGAGACTAACTGATCAGGAAGCACTGTTTGTCATTGTGATTTTCAGTACTACTGCATAGTATTAGGGGATTTTTTTGTGTGTGTGTAAACAAACAAGCTAATCATAGTGAATTGGTTGTGTCCTATAAAGTGAAAAGAAAACAGACCAATACAATCTTCTACATTCTGTGTAATAGTGAAAGATTGTGAATAACACACTTTGTTTTGAAGGAGCGTAGCTCATACCCTGCATGCATGCGTGTACTCTTTATGTTATGCTTTTTCCCAAGTCATTATTAAAATGGCTATATTTGTACTTCCTTCATTCTGTCATGGTCTCAAGGGGAGACAAACACGAAATAGTGTGTCTGCTGTTGGAGCATATATATATTTTAAATACTACACAATACAAATCCATAATGTCAATTTGGTTCACTCATAAATAAAGTGCTGGATAGTTTGAGTAAAGGGTTAGTAAATAGACTAGAATGTTACAATTTATTAGGCCTATGTCCATACAGTTTATAAATCATTATTTGGTGCATTAAGTGGATCCTCTCATTCAGAGAGATGCAACAACTGTTTACTTTGCAAATGTTGAGCATGTTGTTGAACAAGGGGGGAAATTATGAAATTAACATTTAAATTCAGGATGGATGGGCTGCTGCAAATCGGTGAAGGGTGTATTAATCATTAGTTAAAACTAGTGTCTTTCAGACAACTGCGGGTATGTCACTCCATTTCGTTCAGTTTGCTTCCGTTTAAAAAAAAAACCCGTTTTGCAACAGAAGTCGCGTAATGAATATATCCCATATCTAGGTCTACACCTATGTTGCGCAATGAGTGTATGGACCATCAATATGGGCTGCAGAAATGCCTTTGAGTATGGGCTGATTTATATCGGCGCATCGTGCGTTTTAAACGTTTATTTTTTTTTCATCTCAAATATGTCTCGAAAGGTAAACGTTTCTAGTCCCGCCCAAACACACCGGTGAATAGCCAACTCTGAATTGAGTCGGGGCGGGCGTCAACTTGACGATGAGGTAACTTTGACTGGGAGAGGAATTCAGAGTTTGGAACGGGGTCCGGAGTTCAAGAGTGCGGAAGTGAAAAGAGCGTTGTTGTGGCCCTAAAGTAAGATATTTGATTAGCATTGATTTATTGACATGTTTATTTTGCCAAAGCTGTACATGCGTTTAACTGAATCCTTGCATAAATGTTTGCGCTCATAGAACAGACTAACAGGTTTGGGAGTAACGGATTACATATAAGATTACTTTTGAAAAACTAGATGATTACTTCAAGGATTACTTTTAAATTCAGAAAGGATGTTTGCAAAAACAATCTTTGTGACACTTCTCTGTTTTGTAAATGACACTCAAATTAGCATTGAAAAAAAGGCACACATTTAAATTAGTTCCACCTGAGCGAGTCTGACCACAAGTCAGAGACCACTATGATGACACGCGAAATGTGTTTGATCGATCGCGGGAAAAGCGCAGGAATAGGCTTTTGTAGGCTACAATCCAAGGTATGTCTTCCAATGGTGCGACTGATGTCAGCATCCAAAGATTATCCAATTTGAATCAACGCTTGGAGGTAAGGATGACAGCAGTGTAGTCTACGGCGATACGGATATCACTTCTTATTGATATCTACACAGCGCATTGATGTGAATCACACTGCTGCTCTCTCATTTAGCTATTTGTGCCTTACGGAATGTGGTTGTTGTGGATGGCTGTTCACAAATCCAAACGTGTATTTGAACCCGATAATGGTTGAATTCAAGAAGTTTAAACTGCCCATCAATCATTGTTTTTGAAACCAGTGGACTGCCAGTGAAAAATGCGCTCTTGCAAAAGCTGCATAGTGCGGATCCCAGCCTATGGAATAAAAATAGTTTTTTCCCCCCATGGGCCTAATGGACACATGTTCAAACTCGCACACTTGATATACTTAAAGGGGCAATATGTTGTTGCTACATCCAATTTTTGACTTATAAATGATGAGCTCATGAGTTTAATTCAACTTTCACACTCCATGAGAACCCAAAATATAACCTTGTTTTTATCCAACGTTTGTAAACATTGTAAATGTAAACAAACACTGTATAGCCTCATAATATGGTTAAAACAATAATTTTATATCATGGATGGTCAGTCCTTGCATCCATAGCTCTGTCTATTAATCTGAGAGTGGTTACATTTCTCCAGGCCCATCCCTCAGCCTACCAAAACAGAGGCGGCGAAACGATTTTGTTCTTGTTTCATCGGTGGATTTGTCCTTTAAACTGCTATCAAGATATCAAAGTGTCAACAACAAAAATGTAAACAATAGGCCTATAGCAAATTCAGCATATGGCATTAATTTTTCACATGTAAACAGCACTTTTCAGTAGTGCTCAAAGCATGCCATTCCATGAGCGCGGCATTTCTTTTTCAACTCGAATCAATGAGCCCAATCAGTCCTCCATGACAACAAAATCATAAACAACATAGTAGGGCTGGCTAATACATCCTTAGTTTTGGGATTATGCTCAAGCAAAATAATTTGGCTAATCTATACTTCCATATTTCCAAATCCTATTCTTGAAGATCAATGGTTATAACATTTATTGGAATGACTGGAATTCTGATAGACTTTGGTTTTTAATGTAAATAAATAATTTAATTGTATTATTATATGTAAGAGATTGGCTAGAAGAAGCCTACATAACCAACCCATAAAGTAACATTGAACATCCATATGGCCAGCTATGTAAACTTTAACATTGATTTATCCTGCAATAGATGTAGTTCAATTGGTAACATACATTTTTGTCTTCTTCTAATGCATTTTAAGGGGAAAGTAATCTAAAAGTAACTGAATGTAATCAGATTACGTTACTGAGTTTGGTTAAACCAAAAGTTACTTTACTGATTACAATTATGGAAAGCCAACTAGTAACTGTAACTGATTACATTTAGAAAGTAACCTACCCATCCCTGCAGACTAATGGGTGATACCTGCATGCTCTGAATGATGTAGGTTATGGAATACATTTTTACATCTGGTTAAATCCACACCAGTAGTAGTGATTTGTATGCTACTCAAAATGTGTGGCGTGTAATTAATTAGAAGATTCAAACACAACAATGCAACAACCTATCAGATTGCAGGTGCATATAGCCTTTTCATAATATGGCCAAGAGGAGAAGGGGCAGATAATAACCTGACAGACTCAGGTTCAGACTCAAAACTCAGAGTTTTGGAAATTGCTGAAGTCTTCCTATCTACCACCACACCAGTGGTGGAAAAAGTACCCAATTGTCATACTTGAGTAAAAGTAAAGATACCTTTTATAGAAAATGACTCAAGTAAAAGTGAAAGTCACCCAGTAAAATACTACTTGAGTAAAAGTCTAAAAGAGTTTGGTTTCAAATGTACTTAAGTATCAAAGTAAATGTAATTGCTCAAATATACTTAAGTATCAAAAGTATAAATCATTTCAAAATCCTTGTATTAAGCAAATCAGATGGCACAATTTCCTTTTTGAAGTTTTTTTCAATGGATAGTCAAGGGCACACTTCAACACTCGAGACATAATTTGTGTTTAGTGACCTCTGCCAGGTCAGAGGCAGTAGGGACGACCAGCGATATTCTCTTGATAAGTGCATGAATTGGACAATTTTTCATTAGGATCCAGCTGCGACATCATCTCTCAGAGCAGTCATACCTCAGGGTCTCTATGCTGCCACCTACTGATATGTCATCTCTCAGTGCAGTGCATCGCTCAGGAAAAGTGGAGGTGTCGAAAGGAACCATATAAGGAGAAGTGGGAATTTTGAAAGGAACCATATAAGGAGAAGTGGGGATTTGGAAAGGAACCATATAAGGAGAAGTGGGGATTTGGAAAGGAACCATATAAGGAGAAGTGGGGATTTGGAAAGGAACCATATAAGGAGAAGTGGGGATTTGGAAAGGAACCATATAAGGAGAAGTGGGGATTTGGAAAGGAACCATATAAGGAGAAGTGGGGATTTGGAAAGGAACCATATAAGGAGAAGTGGGGATTTGGAAAGGAACCATATAAGGAGAAGTGGGGATTTGGAAAGGAACCATATAAGGAGAAGTGGGGATTTTGAAAGGAACCATATAAGGAGAAGTGAGGATTTTGAAAGGAACCATATAAGGAGAAGTGGGGATTTTGAAAGGAACCATATAAGGAGAAGTGGGGATTTTGAAAGGAACCATATAAGGAGAAGTGGCGATTCAAAGGAGTCTTTTAACACTAGAAGTGCTGGAATTCCATAACTGCTAGAAGTGAAATGACTTGATATTTCAATTATTATTATTATTATTATTATTTAAAATATTCAATAATAAATCATGCATTGTTCAAGTTCAGGTATCTAACGTTAGCAAGTATTTACATTTAGTAACGTTACATACATGGTTACCAGTAGGTAACGTTCAAAGACACAGCTCACAATGGGTGAATAGACATTTTTGGGGGATAACTAAAATTCCTTACTGTCATCTCTGCAGAACTTGACTGACATCCTGGGTGCTGTAAAGCTCTCTGCTATATTCTGATTCTGCAGAACTCAGGGGAACTCCTCCAGAAACAGCAGCATAAAGAAGTAGGCTAACTCAGGAGTGAGAATGATGGGTGAGACACCGGTCAGGGAGGATGGCACAGTTACAAGGTCAGCTGAGGTAAGCCATATTCACTGACAGTGCAAAACACATCTTCCTCCTCCCCATATAGGAGTTGGTTAGTGTGCATTTCTCCTTTGCCAAGATAATTCATTCACCTGACAGGAAGCTGATTACACAGCATGATCATTACACAGATGCACCACTCTAATATGTGGGGCACCTGTGTAATGTGCACTCTAAAATAATGTACTTTTTAGGCCACTTTGTACCATAAGCCGCCTCCAACGCTGTTTCAGAGAATTTGGCAGTACGTCCATCCAGCCTCACAACCGCAGCCCACGTGTATGGTGTCGTGTGGGCGAGCGTATTGCTGACTTCAACGTTGTGAACAGAGTGCCCCATGGTGGTGGTGGGATTATGGTATGGGCAGGCATAAGTTACGGACAACGAACACAATTGCATTTTATCGATGGCAATTTGAATGCACAGAGATACCATGACGAGATCCTGAGGACCATTGTCGTGCCATTCATCCGCCACCATCACTTCATGTTTCAGCATGGTAATGCACAGCCACAGCACAGCCACATGTCGCAAGGTTATGTACACAATTCCTGGAAGCTGAAAATGTCCCAGTTCTTCCATGCCCTGCATACTCACCAGACATGTCTCCCATTGAGCATGTTTGGGATGCTCTGGATCGATGTGTATGACATCGTGTTCCAGTCCCTGAAAATATCCAACAACTTCTCACAGCCATTGAAGAGGAGTGGGACAACATTTCACAGGCCACAATCAACAGTCTGATAAACTCTATGCGAAGGAGATGTCACACCATATGCTGACTGGTTTTCTGATCCATGCCCCTACCTTTAAAAAAAAGAAGTTATCTGTAACCAACACATCTGTGTTCCAAGTCATGTGAAATCCATAGATTAGGTCCTAACTAATTTATTTAAATTGTCTAATTTCCGTATATGAACAGTAACTCAGTAAAATCTTTGAAATTGTTGCGTGTTGCGTTTATTTTTTTGTTCAGTATATTATTATTATTATAATTTTTTTAAATGTGCCCTAAGAGGATGAAATCTGAGTGGACTCTACTTCCCTTTTAAGACCTTGTTAATTAGTTACATTACGTGTTTATCTATAATCAACAATTGATAGTATGTGTAACATAGTCTTTCTTGTTTATATAGTATGTTGGGTCTTTTCATGTGGACGACTGCTGTTTGGACGATCAGATGCAGCAGTTGCACACACAGCTAAAGTCTCTCAAAGTAGGTGCTGGTAGTGACAGCTAGAAAGCAGCAGCAGTACATTAAAACACATTTTGACTGTTCACAACTTATTATGGTGGAGATGTGGAATTTGTAGACAGCCCGAATGCAAAGGCAAACACGAAAAGCTTTGACTAAGGTGTTGAAATGTCTTTTTCACAGACATGCAAGAAAAGGAGGCCTGTGTCCCTTAAATTTTCCATCAAAGGGGTGAAGATGTATGATGAAGATGAGACGGTAAGAGTTGAAATTCCCAGTCTTAAAATTCATCAACATAATTTCTTTCCTTTTGTGAATTACTTTCCTCTTCCTTGTCTGTAGACCCTCCTCATGGCCCATGCTCTACGAAGGGTCTCCCTTTCCACTGCCCACCCCTCGGACGCCCAGTTCGCCTTTGTTTCCCACAACCCCGGCAGCCCTGATGCCCAGCTATACTGCCACCTTTTCAATGCTAGGCATGCCAGAGCAGTAAGAACCTGTATTGGATCTTTATCTCCCAAGATGATTGACAAGAAAATCCCTCTGTGTGTCTGTTAAGCTGCAGTTTCTTGTATCTGATTTGTTTCTCTGTTGGTATGTTGTTTTCTCCCAGGCCCAGTTCCTGAATCTGTTGCTGTGCCGCTGTTTCCAGCTGTCCTACCTGGCAAAGCACCCAGAGGAGGCGCAGGATGAGTCTGTCGGCCCACTGCCGAGCCGTGCCCCCTCCCTCCTCAACCAGGGCTTCCCTCTCTGTGTCAGTGCCCTTGTGTCATTCCGAAGGGCCCCCACTCAGGGCTTACTCCCAGGGGAAAAGGTCAGGACAAACTTGTGATTATGTTTTAACTGAATTGTGAAAGTATTATTTCACTGTGCTATTTTTATTTGCTTTGCTGAGCCCGTACATTTTGCTGGCTTAGCAGTTGGCCAGTTAATACTTCCTATGGGTCTTTATTGTAGGTCTTCCCATTGAAGAACAACGGAACAACAACTGAGGAACAACCAAGCAGCCAAGAGGAGGTCTTCAACTCCTCTCCTTCCCTGGTGCGCAAGAGAGCCATCCGCAACAAAGTACTGCGCTCAGGAGCCTATCGCTCCTTCACTTACAGCCCTCACAAACAACGTCACCTCCAGGATCAGCTAAACTCTCCAGAAGGTGGGCTAAATGTGCAGAGAGCACTTTCAAGAGTGAATCAATTCATTAGGTAATGTTGAAATAATTCCCTAGAGGGACCACTTGGAATGGGATCATCACAAGATGCTAAGGAATCTCTCTTCTTATGTGTGAAACAGGGAAGGGGCAGGACAAAATGCCAGTGAGGAGAGCCCGGGCCCCGAGCCTTGCTGAAACAGAAGAAGCTCTGGCTCAAGCAGTGTGGTGTTGGGCTGGCATTGCCACGTGAGTCCTCTCTCTTGCATTTACCTCACTCACACTGATGCTAGTTCCTAGTGTATTTTATGGAGTGTTCACTTGACTGTGGTGTAAAGTACTTCAGTAAAAATACTTTAAAGTACTACTAAAGTATTTTTGGGGGGGTATCTGTACTTTACTTTACTATTTATATTATTGCCAATTTTTACTTCACTACATTCCTAAAGAAATTCATGTACAGTTTACTCCATACATTTTCCCTGACCCCCAAAATTATGCGTTACATTTTGACAGGAAAATGGTCCAATTCACACACTTATCAGGAGAACATCCCTGGTCATCCATACAGCTTTTGATCTGGTGGACTCAGTAAACACAAATGCTTTGTTTGTAAATTATGTCTGAGTGTTGGAATATGCTCCTGGCTAAATGTAAATTAAAATATATATAATTATTATTGGGCCTTCTGGTTTGCTTAAAATAAGGAATTTGAAATGATTTATACTTTTATATTTGAGCAATTCCATTTACTTTTGATACTTAAATATGTTTACAACCAAATAGTTTTAGACTTTTACTTACAGTGGCAAGAAAAAGTATGTAAACCCTTTGGAATTACCTGGATTTCTGTATGAATTGGTCATCAAATCTGATCTGATCTTCAGTCACAACAATAGACAAGTCACAACAATAGACAAGTTACAACAATAGACAAACAGTCTGCTTAATCTAATAATACACAAACAATTATACGTTTTCATGTCTTTATTGAACACACCGCGTAAACATTCACAGTGTAGGGTGGGAAAAGTATGTGAATCCTTGGATATAATAACTGGTTGACCCTCCTTTGGCAGCAATAACATCAACCAAATGTTTTCTGTAGTTGTGGATCAGACCTGCACAATGGTCATGAGGAATTTTGGACCATTCCTCTTTACAAAACTGTTTCAGTTCAGCAATATTCTTGAGATGTCTGGTGTGAACCATTCTCTTGAGGTCATGCCACAGCATCCCAATCTGGTTGAGGTCAGGACTCTGACTGGGCTACTCCAGAAGGTGTATTTTCTTCTGTTGAAGCCATTCTGTTGTTGATTTACCTCTGTGTTTTGGGTCGTTGTCCTGTCCTGCATCACCCAACTTCTGTTGAGCTTCAATTGGCAGACAGATAGTCTAACATTCTCCTGCAAAATGTATTGATAAACTTGGGAATTCATTTTTCCATCAATGATAGCAAGCTGTCCAGGCCCTGAGGCAGCAAATCAGCCACAAACCATGATGCTCCCTCCACCATACTTTATAGTTGGGGCCTTTTTTTTCTCCACACATAGTGATGTGTGTTCCTTCCAAACAACTCAACTGTAGTTTCATCTGTCCACAGAATATTTTGTCAGTAGCGCTATGGAACATCCAGGTGCTCTTATGCGAACTTCAGACGTGCAGCAATGGGTTTTTTTTGGACAGCAGTGGATTCTTCCATGGTGTCGTCCCATGAACACCATTCTTGTTTAGTGTTTTACGTATCGTAGACTCGTCAACAGAGATGTTAGTGTGTTCCAGAGATTTCTGTAAGTCTTTTGCTGACACTAAGATTTTTTTAACGTCATTGAGAATGATGCGCTGTGATCTTGCAGTCATCTTTGCAGGACGGCCACTCCTAGGGAGAGTAGCAACAGTGCTGAACTTTCTCCATTTATAGACATTTTGTCTTACTGTGGACTGATGAACATCAAGGCTTTTAGAGATACTTTTTTAACCCTTTCCAGCTTTATACAAGTCAACAATTCTTAATCTTAGGTCTTCTGAGATCTCTTTTGTTCGAGGCATGATTCACATCAGGCAATGCTTCTTGTGAATAGCAAACTTACATTTTGTGAGTGTTTTTTATAAAGCAAGGCAGCTCTAACCAACATCTCCAATCTCGTCTCGTTGTTTGGACTCCAGGTTAGCTGACTCCTGACTCCAATTCACTTTTGGAGGTCATTTGCCTCGGGGTTCAAATACTTTTCCCAACCGACACTGTGAATGTTTAAATTATGTATTCAATATAGACAAGAAAAAGACAATAATTTGCGTGCTATTAGTTTAAGCACACTGTGTTTGTCTATTGTTGTTGAAGATGAAGATCAGATGAAATGCTATGACCAAATGCTATGAACAATTTATGCAAAAATCCAGGTAATTCCAAAGGGTTCACATACTTTTTCTTGCCACTGTAAGTAGTATTTTACTGGGTGACTCACTTTTTATTGAGTCATTGTCTATTAAGGTATCTTTACTTTAACTCAATTATGACAATTGAGTACTTTTTCCACCACTGTCACTTGATGAGAACTCATCTGAACTGTCAGTGGTCTCTAAATCCTTATCATGTGTTGCAGTGACAGCAGCTCCTCCCTGCTTGCAGAGGATGTCCTGGGGTCGTACCTGCTGTGCCCCCATCCTAAGAGAACTGGCTGTGGCTCTCTCATAATTCGTTTCTCTTCTGGACTGGTCACCCACCTAATAAACAACACCTCCAACGGGAAATACCTGCTTGAGGTGAGCAGTCTTGTCAGTTATTCATATTTGACTTGCTTTTACAGTTTTTTTCGATTGCTAAACGACAGTGGGCACAACTGGAGTCACATGTGCAAAACTCTAACTACAGTCTGCACTACCAACAGTCACCTGAGCTAAACAGTTCACATCACCTGCAAAACTCATTCCAAGCAACACAACTCTTAACACATGGCTCAAAACACGCTCAGTGCAGCCAAACACTATGCGCAAACCTCACTGAGATAACACACACTGTCACTCAGAACACACTGAGAGTAAAAACACTAGCATCAAACACCAATACAGAAAATACAAACTTTTCATCTTTACAGTTTGAACAATTTCAGTGACTTCATACAAAGTAATATTTTCTTCAAAGAAAAGAGTGACATTCTTTCACATGATTTATTAAAATTTTTAGAACATAACAATTCTTTAAGGTAAATGAAAATTAGCAGTTTGCTTCAATAGTCTGTAGTAATTTACGGAATTACAGTAATGAGAAAAAAAAGGTAGAAACTAAAAGTACATACTGTAATTCGAACAAATCATCAGGCCACAGGTTTTCTTCAACATCACATCTAATGTTTTCTCTTGCCATGCACCTGGGGAAGAACCTTCTGGAGTGCCTTATCCATCCCTCGCAGTCCTCTGGACTCGTGTCCTCACATCCGGCACGCATGGCTTCCAAAAGAGACATTTGGTCATGTGGGTGGTGACCAAACACTTTCCACCTCCAGGCAGAGAAAAACTCCTCTATTGGGTTGAGGAAGGGTGAATATGCAGGCAGGTACAAAACCATAAATCTGTGATGTGCTGCAAACCAATCTGTGACAGCTGCAGAGTGGTGAAAAGCAACGTTATCGCAAACTATGACAAAAACTTGGGGGTTTCTTACTGGCTCCCCCTGTTCTGCTGGCACTAGCTGAGCATAGAGCTGTTCTAGGAAAGCTATAAGCCTTTCTGTGTTGTATGGGCCAATGAGTGGTGTGTTGAGAAGCAAACCATCATTGGCCGTTGCAGCACACATGGTGATATTTCCCCCCCTTTGGCCTGGAACCTCCACAGTGGCCCTTTGACCTATAACATTCCTTCCTCTGCGCCGTGTTTTGGCAAGGTTAAATCCAGCTTCATCGATAAATGCAAATGAATGTGGTCTTTCCAGTGCTTCCACCTCCATTACTCTCTGAAAAACAGTAAGTGCACAGTTTTACTGTAGAAATGCTAGTGTTTTTTTTTACTGTAATATTTTGTATAGCTGTGTACGTAACCTCAGACGTCTTACCTGGACATATTGGTATCTTTGCTCTTTTACCCGTTCACTGTTTCTCTCGAACGGTACAGTGTATAACTGTTTCATTGTAACTTGGTGTTTCTTTAGGACTCGAGCAATAGTTGTTGTGCTGACAGAATTAACATTTTCAAATATATCATTATCAGCCAGCACTCTATCTTGAATCTCCCGCAGTTTTATTGCATTGTTGACAACCACCATGTCAACAATAGCATTTTCCTGAAAATATTTTTCCTCTTCCCCCTGTTGGGGGCAGCCTTTGGGTCCTGTTGTAAAAATATATTTTACAGTCAAACTTACTGTAATGTAAGGATGTAACTCTCACCTGTTTGCATGATGGAAAATTCGCATTACAGATGCCACTGTGGATCTTTGCAGATTGGGTTGCACCCTCAACCCTGCCTCTCTCAATGAGAGACCATGGTTCACGACATGGTCTATAAGTGTAGCCCTTATTTCATCTGAAATAACAGCTCTTTGTCTTCTTTGTCTTCCTCCACGCATCTGCCCTCTCCCTGCCACCCTTCTCCCTCCACGAACCCATCTTCCTTGTTCCATTTCCAAAATGAGTCTTTCTGAGCTCTACCTATATATACTGTAATATGTGTGTGTGTTCACTAACAAGTCTAAAACAAGACACCTGCTTAGCCTTTCAGCTGCAATTGCAATCAGCAGTGTTTGAAAGGCACAAGGCTGAAATCTATTCCGTTTTGAATGTGTGGTTCACAGTTTTGACAGCAGTGTGTTAGCATTTGAACAAAGTGCTGTAAATCCACAGTGTTGTGCAGGTTGTGGTTAAAGTCATGGGATAAGTGTGTAAAGTTTTGAAAACTGTGTTCAAGCAATGAAAAACGAACTAGAGTTTGGTCCACATGAACTGCTGCTGTGCAGACTGTAGTTAGAGTTTTGCACATGTGACTCCAGTTGTGTCCACTGTCGTTTAGCAATCGAAAAAAACTGTAAGTTTAATGTATTTTCCACTAGCAATGTAGTAATTTGTATTTTTTATGTTGTTATATTAGAACTGCCACATAGAATTTAGCACCATTGCTGCCTTGATAGAACACTGCACCGATATCAAGGGGGAGCTGGACTGTCCGCTGAGTTGTGCCCGTGTGAACCACTGCTATGAGTGGGAGGAGAATGTTGCTAAGGCACTGCCTTTAGCCTTACACCAAGGCCTCAAAAGAAAGTATGCAAAATATACCCAGAGGAAACAATGGGTATAAAAGTCATTTCTGATCATTGGATTGATCAATGTATCTCATTTTCTAAAAGACACTGACCATATGTTACACTGACACCTTAAATATAATATAATTCATTAACTTGCATGCTTCACTTTTGTTATTTTTTTAAGATTTCTGATAGAAACACAACTCTAACTATCGAATTTACTTCCAGCAGGTGAATTGTGATGAGTAAAGTAACATTTTGACACTTAGCCTCTGGGATGTAGGGTTGTTTTAATGTCAAAAAGCTATGTGTGTTTGAGTATATTCTTCTATGTTTTAGCTGCACCTACTTTACTTCACCTAGGTTTCAATTAAATTATTTTAATACATTTTAATTAGATTATTTTAAAACATAGGAATATTATGTGTGTGTTTGTATAGACTATATAGGGACATTTTTTATAGATTAAGCAGACTAAGGTTTTTTTGTACATTAACTCTGACTCATGTTAAGCTGTCTTTTTGAATTTTAAAGTGTTCTGTGAGAACTAACAGTATTCATTTTGATTACAGATAAATGTACTTGCTGAATGAAAGTGTATTGTTGTGTTTTATATTTTTAAGCATAATGCATTGCCATATTGTATACTGTAAACCAGGTATTCCCAAACTGGGGTACGCCAAATAAAAATGTGATTCACATATTTAAATATATATATATAAATCTTCAAATTTTCAAACAGTCCATTTATATTTTCCAACAGGGCTATACATTTGGGTGAACTCTTTTTCTCGCCTGAGTAGCCTCGTTTCACTGCCAAAAATAAAATGAAACCATCTAGTGTTCAGCGAAATAACAACACAATGTCAAACACAGGTAGTCCAGTCAAATAATTAACATCCAATCACATTAACCGTTACTCTCTCGCGGGAATTCTAGCTAACCTTAACGTATCTGCTGCTCATTCCGTTTGCTTGAAAATTGATAAATGGTTAAAAAAAAATACCAGCAGTACTACACCTGCAAAAGTTGTTCTGCTTCCACGAGCACCTCCAATGCTAGCATCAGTAATCCTACATTTGTTGTTAGCCCAGCTAGCATGGACACTTACAGTTGTGAATCTGATGCAGCCGAAGAGCTACTGCCCCCTTACCCGGGAAAGCATCAAACAACAGACAGGGACGTTGGACCATTGAAGAGGCACAAATATGATGAGAACTACATTGATTTGGGGTTCACTTATATTGGGAGTAGTGCCTTTCCTCAGCCACAGTGTGTAATATGTGCAAAAGTACTATCTCCCAACTCAATGAAACCTTCACTCTTGTGCAGATATTTAGAAACAAAACATGCCAATTTGAAAAATAAGCCACAGGAGTTTTTTGAGAGAGAATTAAGACGACTTTCGAGTAGTAAGACATGTATAAAAATAACAGATACCATTAATGGTGAGCTACCAAGTGGCTGGGACAGGCAAGCCCCATACTATTGTGGAGGACTTAATTCTTACTGTTGCTGCGGATATGGCTGGGACAATGCTGGTTGGAAAAGGCAAAAAAAATATACAGATGTTTTCATCAAACACTGTTTCATGACACAGGAGATGTTTTGAAACAATTACTGCTTGGCATACAAGCCATTGAATTCTATGCTTTATAGCTGGATGAGTCAACAGATGTGTTGGGCCTGGCACAGCTCCTGGTATATGTCCGTTATGTTTGTGGGGGGTCAATTAAGGAAGCCATCCTCTTCTGCAAACCACAGGAGAGGATCATTTTTAAATACGGGACAGCTTTGTGACATCAAATGGACTTTGGTGGTCAAGATGTGTTGGGTATCTGTACTGATGGCGCAAAAGCCATGACAGGGAGACATAGTTGAGTGGTAATGCACGTGCAAGCAGTTGCTCCCGACACCACTTGGTGAGTACACTGCAGCATCCACCAAGATGCTCTTGCTGCCAAGGGAATGACCTGACAGCTTGAAAGATGTTTTGGACACTGCAGTGAAAATGGTTAACTTTGTTAAAGCAAGGTCCCTGAACTCTCATGTATTTTCTGCACTATGCAATGATATGGGCAGCGACCATGTAACGCTTTTACAGCAATCAGAAGTGCGCTGGTTGTCAAGGGGCAAAGTATTGACTGTAAGAATTTTCATTGGTGGAAGAAGGTTAGGACCAAGGTGCAGCGTGGTAAGTGTTCATCATTTTAATGGTAAAACTGAACACTATCAAACAAGCAACAAAAGCACAACCGAACCAGCTCCATCAGGTACTAAACAGAAAATAACTACCCACAACGCATAGTGGGAAAACAGGCTGTCTAAGTATGGTTCTCAATCAGAGACAACGATTGACAGCTGCCTCTGATTGGGAACCACACCAGGCCAAAACCAGAAATACAAAACATAGAACAAAAACATAGACAAAATAACAGAACGCCCACCCTAGTCACACCCTGGCCTAACCAAAATAGAGAATAAAAAGCCTCTCTATGGCCAGGGTGTGACATTTACCTTTTTTTTTAAATTTAGAGAAAAGCTTAAAGTTTTCTTTACTGACCATCATTGTCACGTTCTGACCTTAGTTCCTTTGTTTTGTCTTTTGTTTTAGTATGGTCAGGGTGTGAGTTGGGTGGGTTGTCTATGTTCGTTTTTCTGTGATTTTCTATTTCTGTGTTTGGCCTGATATGGTTCTCAATCAGAGGCAGCTGTCAATCGTTGTCCCTGATTGAGAACCATATTTAGGTAGCCTGTTTTCTGTTGTGTTTTGTGGGTGGTTATTTTCAGCCTTTGTGTGGCTGCACCAGATAGAACTGTTTTGGTTGTCACTGGTGGTTTGTATTTTTGAAGTGTTCAGTTTTTTATTAAAAAGATGAACACTAATCACGCTGCGCTTTGGTCCTCTCCTTCTTCCACCCAAGACAGCCATTACAATCATTTTCACTTGTCTGACCGCTTGCAAGATGAGTTTCTCACACGACTGGCCTATCTGGGTGATGTTTTTTCTCGCCTGAAGGATCTGAATCTAGGATTACAGCGACTCTCCGCAACTATATTCAATGTGCGGGATAAAACTGAGGCTATGATTAAGAAGTTGGAGCTCTTCTCTGTCTGCACAACACACAGGTCTTTCCATCGTTGTATGATTTGTTGTGCGCAAATTAACTCAAGCTTACAGACAACATCAAATGTGATACAGTGATGCACCTGAGTGAGTTAATTACACAAACAACTGGATTCCTTATCCCTTTCATCCCCTGCCTCAAGTCCACTTACTGATATCTGAACAAGAGAGCCTCATCAAAATTGCAACAAGCAGTTCTGTGAAAATTGTATTTAATCAGAAGCCACTGACAGATTTATGGATCGGCTGTGCTCAGAGTATCCTGCTTTGGAAAACCGTGCTGTTAAGTCGCTAATTCCCTTTGCAACCATGTACCTATGTGAGAGTGGATTCTCGGCCCTCACTAGCATGAAAACTAAATATAGGCACAGACTGTGTGTGGAAAATGATTTAAGTGTGAGACTCTCCAATACAACCCAACATTGCAGAGTTATGTGCATCCTTTCAAGCACACTCTTCTCATTAACCTGTGGTGAGTTATTCACAATTTTCGATGAACAAATAAGGTTTTATATGTAAGATTGTTAAATAAAGAGCAAAATTATTATATTATTAATGCCCTGGTCCTATAAGAGCCACTTCCCACGAGCCGGGTTGTGAAAAAAACCCACATGTTTATTAAAGGTATCGTATAGTGTGTGTGTGGCAGGCTTACAACGGTGGCAAAAAATATCTCAACATCAACTGTTCAGAGGAGACTGCGTGAATCAGGCCTTCATGGTAGAATTGCTGCAAATAAACCACTACTATGGTGTGGGGGTGACACTGTCAGTGATTTACTTAGAATTCAAGGCACACTTAACCAGTATGGTTACCACAGCAATCCTCAGCAATACGCCATCCCATCTGGTTTGCGCTTAGTGGGACTATCATTTGTTTTCAACAGGACAATGACCAAAAACCCACCTCCAGTCTGTGTAAAGGCTATATAATCAAGAAGGAGAGTGATGGAGTGCTGCATCAGATGACCTGGCCTCCACAGTCACCTGACCTCAACCCAATTGAGATGATGGTTTGGGATGAGTTGGACCGCAGAGTGAAGGAAAAGCAGCCAAAAGTACTCAGCATATGCATATGCATATGTGAGAACTCCTTCAAGACTGTTAGAAAAGCATTCCTCATGAAGCTGGTTGGGAGAATGCCAAGAGTGTGCAAAGCTGTCATCAAGGCAAAGGGCAGCTACTTAGAAAAATCTAAAATATATTTGGATTTGTTTAACACTTTTTTGGTTGGTACATGATTCCATATGTGTTATTTTATAGTTTTGATGTATTCACTATTTTTTTTTCTACAATGTAGAACGTAGGTGTGACGGGTACTGTACATATGCATAAATTAACACATATTTCTATGAACTTGATCTAAATCTGTTGTTTGGGTAGATTTGGAAGATTGGACGATTCTTCTGGGCACTTATAACATGACGTGCTTTGATCGCAGAAGTGTGTGGTTGCCTAGCAACTTGGAACGCCGTGGGAAGACAGACAGACAGAGCGAGCGGGCGATCTAATAGTCTCTGTTTAGCAGTTTTGTTTTGTTTTTGTGCACGGATTGTATTCATTGAAGGACATGTCATCTGCCAATCCAACCGACAAGCGGCCTGATATGTCAGCTAACGTCGGTAATGTTACAGGTTGTGTTTGCTTTGGTACTTGGTCAATGTGAAATAGCTAGTTTAGCTACTGACTATATCATGCTGATTTGCTATCCTGCTTCTGTGACCAGATCAACAGGTTGATGTTAGACTTCACTATTTTGATCAGATAGTATGTCAGCTGGATGAAGTATGTCATAGCTGCCAGTGAGATTAATTGTTTAGCTACAAATGAACAGTAATCTAAACTATTGTAACGACAATTATTGTTTCTTGCCGTTAGCTTGCACAATGCCTGAAATGGATTCAACAACTGATGATTGATATTGACATTGGTAGCCAATAATATCAATGATGATATTGACGTTTGTAGCCAATATCAAGAGATAATTCTTATAGACAAACATTGGTGTCAGACTGCCTTGCTAACTTGTCACCAGTGCTTGCCTGATATCAGACATACCAAGAAGACAGAGGCAAAAATGGCTTCAGAGGCAGTGAAGGTAGTGGTCAGGTGTCGGCCGATGAATGATAGGGAGCAAATCCTGAATTGTAAGATGGTAGTATCAGTAGAGACGAGTAGGTGTCAGTGTTTGATCAAGAAGCCAGGGGCGAAGGAGGAGCCACCAAAACAATTCACCTTTGATGGAACCTACTTCATTGGCCAAACCACTGAGCAGATGTACAACGAGATCGCCTACCCTTTGGTTGAGGTAGGCCTACAATAAATCCTACTACATTTCCACAACTTGATTTTGGTGGATTTCAAGCAGAAGCACCAGCTCTTGGGTTATTGGACACCTCCAGTAGAGATGTGAAACGAAATACATGTCACAGCTAGGAAACCAAGTGTGCCACTGCCACCTAAGATACAGTATATCCCCTTGCTAATGACCTTGGAGCTCATCATTTAGAGAAGAGGCTGCTATCAATCTACTGCTGAAATTAATTGTAAGCATATCGGCATATATTGCTTAAAAAGGTCTACAAGCATGTAAATTTGTCTTTGCACTGAATGTAATGAAAATGTGATGGTTGATGCAAACAGACTGTTCTTTCTACTGACAGGGGGTGACTGAAGGGTACAATGGAACAATTTTTGCATATGGCCAGACTGGAAGTGGCAAGTCCTTCACCATGCAGGGGGTATCTGAGCCAGCAGCCCAGAGAGGGGTCATCCCAAGGGCCTTTGAGCACATCTTTGAGAGCATTCAGGTACAGTCTTCACCTTCAATATTGTAATGCCACCAAGGATAAGTTGGTGGGGATCATTATTTTAGAATTGCTGTGGTTGGAAAAGCTGACCTCAGACAAGGCCTTTGTATGACTGACAGGGCCTATTTGAGTGGCCAGGTTGTATTACTGTAGGTCACATGAATGTGCTTCATTGTCAAGTGTTTCCTCTCAAGAATAGGTTCTTATTCATTAGTTGTCTTCTGTGTAAGATAGTGTGCAGAAAATACAAAGTTCCTGGTGAGGGCTTCCTACTTAGAGATCTACAATGAAGAAATCCGAGACCTTTTGGGAAATGACACCAAACAGAAAATGGAGGTAAGAAAGCATAGTACCAGAATATTAGAGGGGTATTCATTTTTTAAGTAGTGCACATTTATGTTTCTGACATAGAGGTTGTTTCTTGCCATGGGATGATAGGAAAGGAACCGCTTCATTGTGCGGTGGGCATTTGTATTTCCGGCACAATGGTTGTTACCTTTGCGACTTAAGAATAGGACAGGGAAGTGTGTGCCTGTTTGTGAGTTTGTTAATGTGTCCTCATATGATGACAGGTTTGTTGTTTGTGTGCATGTGCTTGTTGGCGGATGTCAGCTGAAGGAGCACCCAGAGCATGGTGTATATGTGCGAGACCTCTCCTTGCACACAGTGCACAGCGTGGGGGAGTGTGAGCGCATTATGGTGCAGGGCTGGGGGAATCGATCTGTGGGCTACACCCTGATGAACAAGGACTCCTCCCGCTCCCACTCAATCTTTACCATTCACATGGAGATCTGCAACACAGGTGAGATCACCCCTCTGTATGTGCATCAACACACACAAACTCAGTCATTCACAACCTGCCTCTACAGATGTGTCACTAATACACACATATTCAGTGAGTTAAACAGAAACTAGTGAGGAGGCTGGAATGTTGAGTCATATTTCTGTCTCTTTGCAATCCATGGAACTAAAACAGACCTATCAGCTGCATAAATAACCTCAAAAACCATATACAGAGCCTTCAGAAAAGTATTCACACCCCTTGACTTTTCCCACATTTTGTTGTTACAGCCTGAATTTAAAATGGATAAAATTTTGATTTTTGGTCACTGGCCTACACACAATACCCCATAATGTCATAGTGGGGAAAAAATGTACACACATTTTTACAAATGAATAACAAATGAAAAGATGAAATGTCTTGAGTCAATAAGTATTCAACCCCTTTGTTATGTCAATCCTCAATAAGTTCAGCAGTAAACATTTGCAAAACAAGTAACAATAAGTTGCATGGACTCACTCTGTGTGCAATAATAGTGTTTAACATTATTTTTTTAATGAGTACCTAATCTCTGTACCCCACACATACAATTATCTGTAAGGTTCCTCAGTCAAGCAGTGAATTTCAAACACAGATTCAACCACAAAGACCAGGGAGGTTTTCCAATGCCTCACAAAGGGCACCTATTGGTAGATGGGTAAAAGAAGCTGACATTGAATGTCCCTTTGAGCATTGTGTAGTTATTATTTACACTTTAGATGGTGTATCAATACACCCAGTCACTACAAAGATACAGGGTGTCTTTCTTAACTCAGGTGACGGAGAGGAAGAAAACGTCTCAGGGATATCACCATTTTGCTAATGGTGACTTTAAAACCATTACAGAGTTTAATGGTAGGAAAAAACTGAGGATGTCTCAACGACATTATAGTTACTCCACAATACTAACCTATGCGTTCTATGGAAAAGAATGAACGATGTGGAAGGTGTGTTCCATGACGTGGAAGGTGTGTTCCATGACGCGCAAGCGGAGAGGAACTGAGCTTCCAAGGAGTTGCATTATTTTCCAGGGAACACATAGAGCCCCGAGTTGATTATCCCTTTTATACCATTAACACATTTGCCACTAGAAATGTGTTCATTTGCCTGTAGAAAATGTGTTCAAAGTCCATTGAAGTAGCTAGCAAGTTTACTAGATAGCTAAAGTACTAGTTGCTGTGGTAACCAAACAAAGAGACTTGTTAGTTTAGCTAAACAAACCATCAGTCCTAGCTTGCTATTAATGAAAATCCAAATTCAACAATACCAATACTGTTTTCAATCCGACTTGCTTTCAAAAGCAGCTCAAACAAAACATGTAAAAATTAACTATAGCCATTCAATTCTACTGTGGGAAATAATGCACGCCCTAGAATGCCCTTCAAGCTAATCAGAAAGGAGTATTCAACAATTTCATGGTATAACAAGTGTTATGTTTGGGGCAATTCCAATACAATTCCAATACAACACATTACTGAGTACCATTCTCCATATTTTCAAGCATAGTGGTGGCTGCATCATGTTATGAGTTAAGGGGGGTCCGACCCAGTACTAGATTAGTGTACCTAATAAACTGTTCAGTGAGTGAAACATTAGGAACATTGGCTCTTTCCATGAGACTGAACAGGTGAAACCTATGATCTCTTAAATCACTTGTTAAATCCACTTCAATCAGTGTAGATGAAGGGGAGGAGACCAGTTAAAGAAGGATGTGTATATATGTGTGTATATGTGCCATTCAGAGGATGAATGGGCAAGACAAAAGATTTAAGCGCCTTTGAACAGGTATGGTAGCAGCTGCCAGGCACACCGGTTTCATTGTGTCAAGAACTGCAAAGCTGGTAGGTTTTTCATGCTCAACAGTTTCCCATGTGTGTCAAGAATGGTCCACCACCCAAAGGACCGCCAGCCAACTTGACACAACTGTGAAAAGCATCAGCATCAACATGGGGCAGCATCCATTTTTCGACACCTTGTGGAGTCCATGCCCTGACGAATTGAGGTTGTTCTGAGTGCAAAAGGGGATGCAACTCAAAATTAGGAAGGTGTTCCTAATGTTTTGTACACTCAGTGTACATAACATAATATTCTGCATATTGGTTGTGATCGAGGAGTAGCTGGCGAACTACCAATGGAGACCAGTTGCTGCAAGGTGCCTTGTTCAATTACTCTCAGAGGACATGTCTTTTACTCTGACCTAGTCTCAAAGGCTTCCCCCTGGATGTGACATGATATTCCCTCCCTCTCTCAATGACTATTAACTATCACATTTCTTAATTTGTTAATTTAGCTACAGTACCAATCAAAAGTTTGGACACACCTACTCATTCAAGGGTTTTTCTTAATTTTTTACTATTTTCTACATTGTAGAATAATAGTGATGACATCAAAACTATAAAATAAGACAGATGGAATCATGTACTAACCAAAAAAGTGTTAAACATAACCAAATATATTTTATGTTTTAGATTTTTCAAAGTAGCCACCCTTTGCTGATAAAAGCTTTGCACTTTTGGCATTCCCTCAACCAGCTTCACCTGGAACGCTTTTCCAACAGTCTTGAAGGAGTTCCCACATATGCTGAGCACATATTGGCTGCTTTTCCTTCACTCTGCGGTCCAACTCATCCCAAACCATCTCATTTGGGTTGAGGTCGGTCGTTTGTGGAGACCAGGTCATCTGATGGAGCACTCCATCACTCTCCTTCTTGGTCAAATAGCCCTTACACAGCCTGGAGGTGTGTTGGATCATTTTCCTGTTGAAAAACAAAGGATAGTCCTACAAAGCGCAAACCAGATGGGATGGCGTATCGCTGCAGAATGCAGTGGTAGCCATGCTGGTTAAGTGTGCCTTGAATTCTAAATACATAACAGACAGTGTCACCAGCAAAGCACCATCACACCTCCTCCTCCATGCTTCATGGTAGGAACCACACACGCGGAGGTCATCCGCTCACCTTCTCTGCATCTCACAAAGACATGGCGGTTGGAACCTAAAATCTCTTATTCAGACTCATCAGACTAAAGGACAGATTTCCACCGGTCTAATGTCCATTGCTTGTGTTTCTTGGCCCAAGCAAGTCTCTTCTTATTATTGCTGTCCTTTATTAGTGGTTTCTTTCCAAAAATTTGACCATGAAGGCCTGATTCACGCAGTCTCCTCTGAACAGTTGATGTTGAGATGTGTCTGTTACTTGAATGCTGTGAAGCATTTATTTGGGCTGCAGTCTGAAGTGCAGTTAACTCGAACTTATCCTATGTGACAGAGGTAACTCTGGGTCTTCCTTTCCCGTGGCGGTCCTCATGGGAGCCAGTTTCATCATCGCGACTGAACTTGAAAAAACTTTAAAAGCTCTTGACATTTTCCAGATTGACTTTTGATTTGATTAACACTTTTTTGATTACTACATGATTCCAAATGTGTTATTTCATAGTTTTGATGTCTTCACTATTATTCTACAATGTAGAAAATAGTAAAAATAAAGAAAAACCCTGGAATGAGTAGGTGTGTCCAAACTTTTGACTGGTACTGTATATTTCCATACAGTTGAAGTCGGAAGTTTACATACACCTTAGCCAAATACATTTAAACTCAGTTTTTCACAATTCCTGACATTTAATCCTACTAAAAAGTCCCTGGCTTAGGTCAGTTAGGATCACCACTTTATTTTAAGAATGTGAAATGAAATAATATTAGAGAGAATGATTTATTTCAGCTTTATTTCTGTCATCACATTCCCAGTGGGTCAGAAGTTTACATAAACTCAATTAGAATTTGGTAGCATTGCCTTTAAATTGTTTAACTTGGGTCAAATGTTTCGGGTAGCCTTCCACAAGCTTCCCACAATAAGTTGGGTGAATTTTGGCCCATTCCTCCTGACAGAGCTGTAACTGAGTCAGGTTTGTAGGCCTTCTTGCTCGCACAAGCTTTTTCAGTTCTCCCCACACATTTTCTACAGGATTGAGGTCAGGGCTTTGTGATGGCCACTCCAATACCTTGACTTTGTTGTCCTTAAGCCCTTTTGCCACAACTTTGGAAGTATGCCTGTCGTCATTGTCCATTTGGAAGACACATTTGCGACCAAGCTTTACCTTCCTGACTGATGTCTTGAGATGTTGCTTCAATATATCCACATAATTTTCTTTCCTCATGATGCCATCTATTTTGTGAAGTGCACCAATCCCTCCTGCAGCAAAGCACACCCACAACATGATGCTGCCACCCCCGTGCTTCACGGTTTGGATGGTGTTCTTCGGCTTGCAAGCCTCCCCCTTTTTCCTCCAAACATAAAGATCGTCATTATGACCGAACAGTTCTATTTTTGTTTCATCGGACCAGAGGACATTTCTCCAAAAAGTATGATCTTTGTCCCCATGTGCAGTTGCAAACTGTAGTCTGGCTTTTTTATGGCGGTTTTGGAGCAGTGGCTTCTTCCTTGCTGAGCGGCCTTTCAGGTTATGTTGATATAGGACTCGTTTTACTGTGGATATAGATACTTTTGTACCTGTTTCCTCCAGCGTCTTCAGAAGGTTCTTTGCTGTTATTCTGGGATTGATTTGCACTTTTCACACCAAAGTACGTTCATCTCTAGGAGACAGAACACGTCTCCTTCCTGAGTGGTATGACGGCTGCGTGGTCCCATGGTGTTTATGCTTGCATACTATTGTTTGTACAGATGAACATGGTACCTTCAGGCGTTTGGAAATTGCTCCCAAGGATGAACCAGACTTGTGGAGGTCTACAATTATTTTTCTGAGGTCTTGGCTGATTTCTTTTGATTTTCCCATGATGTCAAGCAAAGAGGCACATAGTTTGAAGGTAGGCCTTGAAATGCATCCACAGGTACACCTCCAAATGACTCAAATGATGTCAATTAGCCTATCAGAAGCTTCTAAAGCCATGACATAATTTTCTGGAATTTTCCAAGCAGTTTAAAGGCACAGTCAACTTAGTGTATGTAAACTTCTGACCCACTGGAATTGTGATACAGTGAATTATAAGTTAAATAATCTGTCTGTAAACAATTGTTGGAAAAATTACTTTTGTCATGCAAAAATTACTTTTGTCATGCACGAAGTAGATGTCCTAACCGACTTGCCATAACTATTGTTTGTTCACAAGAAATTTGTGGAGTGGTTGAAAACAAATTTTAATGACTCCATAATAAGTGTTTTTAAACTTCCGACTCCCACCCTATGGGCTGCAATTCAGCTGTTAGCTGCCAATGATGTACACCATGATTGACAAGCTAAACCTTATATACAGTGCATTTGGAAAGTATTCAGTCCCCTTGACTTTTTCAACATTTTGTTATGTTAAAGACTTATTCTAAAATTGATGAAATAGTTTTTTCCCCTCATCAATCGACATACAATAAATACCCTGTAGTGACAAAGTAAAAACATGTTTTTAGACATTTTTGCAAACTTGTAAAAAAAATACAAAAGTGAAATTTTACATAAGTATTCAGACCCTTTACTCAGTGCTTTGTTGAAGCCCCTTTGGCAGCGATTTTACTGAGGAGTGGCTTCCGTTTGGTCACTATCCAGAAAGGCCTGATTGGTGAACTGCTGCAGAGATGGTTGTCCCTCTGGAGCACTGTCAGAGTGACCATCGGGTTCTTGGTCACCTCCCTGACTCAGGCCCTTCTCCCCGATTGCTCAGTTTGGCTGGGCAGCCAGCTCAAGGAAGAGTCTCGGTGGTTCCAAACTTCTTCCATTTAAGAATGATGGAGGCCACTGTGTTCTTGGGGACCTTCAGTGCTCCAGTACCCTTCCCCAGATCTGTGCCTTGACACACTCCTGTCTCGGGGGTCTTTGGACAATTCCTTCATCCTCATGGCATAGTTTTTGCTTTGACATGCACTGTCAACTGTGGGAGCGTATATAGACAGGTTTGTGTCATTCCAAATCATGTCCAATCAATGGAATTTACCACAGGTGGACGGACGCCAATCAAGTTGTGGAAACATCTCAAGGGTGATCAATGGAAACAGGATGCACCTGAGCTCAATTTTGAGCCTCATAGCAAAGGATCTGAATACTTATTTACATAAGGTATTTCTGTTTTTTATTTTATAACATTTGCAAAAATGGTTTTCGCTTTGTCATTATGGGGCATTGTGTGTAGATTGATGAGGAAAAAGTTAATTTAATCACATTTAGAATAAGGCTGTAATGTAACAAAATGTGGAAAAGGAGAAGGGGTCTGAATACTTTCTGAATGCACTGCATACACACTGCATCTAGATCTCAGGGTCCAAAAGAAGGGAGAGGAACTAGTACGGCAGATTATGACAGCTAACTCAACCATAATGCGTGTTCTTGTCTGTGTTAGCACTTGGCTTTGAGGCCAAACATTCACTGTCTGTGTCCTGTGGTCTCAGATTCAGCTGGCGAGGACCACCTGCGTGCTGGAAAACTGAACCTGGTGGACCTTGCAGGCAGTGAGAGGCAGTCTAAGACTGGTGCCACCGGGGAGCGGCTCCGTGAGGCCACCAAGATCAACCTGTCCCTGTCGGCTCTGGGCAACGTCATCTCTGCCCTGGTGGATGGCCGCTCCAAACACATTCCCTACCGAGACTCCAAACTGACCCGGCTGCTGCAAGACTCCCTGGGAGGGAACACTCGCACCCTGATGGTGGCCTGCCTCTCGCCTGCAGACAACAACTATGAGGAGAGCCTGAGCACCCTGCGCTACGCCAACAGGGCCAAGAACATCCAGAACAGGCCCCGCATCAATGAGGACCCCAAGGATGCCCTGCTCCGAGAGTATCAGGAGGAAATCAAGCAACTACGCGCCCTCATCTCTGGCCAGCTGGGCAGTGGCAACCTGTCATGTGAGAACCATGTTTTTCTCCACACTTTGTCTTACCATTGAGAGTAAGAGTTTTCACATAGAAGATCAAACTGCTAGGTTATTATGTCTAGTCTAAAATTGGATTATTCTCAATTGTACCATTTTCATCAGCGCTTCTGGCTGGTCAGTTGTCTGCGGGGCCTTCTGCTGGTCCATCAAGGCCACAGTCTAGCAGTACTGAGGGGGAGAAGGAGAAGATTAAAGAGGTGGGTAGGGTACTCTTCCACTGGGTTAGTTGACGACTGAGAGGCTGTTGAGTGGGAGGGGTAGATGAACTGACCTATTTGTGACCTCCAGGAATACGAGGAGAAGCTGGCCAGGCTTCAGGCTGAGTATAACGCTGAGCAGGAGTCCAAGGCCAAGCTACAGGAGGACATAGCTGTTCTGCGCTCTTCATATGAGACCAAGCTGTCCAGTCTAGAGAAGTCTAGGGCCAGCAGAGGGCACTATATTACCACGGCTGGTACCGTTACAACATCCCTGTCTACATTAGAATAACCAACCAATTCATTATCACACCGTTAGACAACCATAGCCAAGGATTTTAATAAGATATTTTATTAAGATAATACCTTTGGCACTCAAGTGTATAGATGTTGCTCTAGTACTTGATACTATGCCTTGTTTTCTCATTGCCTAGAGTCAGAGATCTCCATTCTTATGAAACAAGCTCTTGAGGAGGAATCATGCTGTGTCACTGCTGCCCCACATGAGCATGCGGATTTGGAACCAGCCCTGGCCAAGGTACACATGCCTCAAGTTCCCAGTACTTGTGGATAACAGGTTATGCATGCATTTTGTAGAAGTACACATCAGAATGGAGCGGTCCCTTTAATGACGTGTGTAACTTCTCTTCTTGTAGGTGAGCCAGACACAGACATCTCGCCAGGTGACCAGTGTCCAGACAGAGTCTGAGGGGGAGGAGAATGCGGACTCCCCTCCCATTGGCACCCCAGGCCCTCTGGACCAGAAGCATGTCCTCGAGAGGTGAGTGACCACACACCCACAATATACCCTTTGTATAACATCATGTCCAGTGGTGTGACATGGTGCCCTGTCTTGTCTCCAGGCTGCAGCAGTTGGAGCAGGAAGTGGTGGGAGGGGAGCAGGCTCGGAACAAGGAGTTACAGCAGAGACACCGACAGAGGAAGACCCTGGCAGACCAGAGGAAGAAGCAGCTGATTGAGGCCCTGGCAGAGAACCGTGAGGAGAGTGACAATGTGATGCTCAATGTCTACGATTCCATCCAGGAGGAGGTCCATGCTAAGAGTCGGCTCCTAGAGAACACCCAGGGCAAGGTGGGACATCTTCATGGCAAATAAATGCCAGATGAATGATTTATCTACTAGCACGCATGTTCCTGTACTAGATTTCTTACGCACATTTTTATTATTGATTCTGATTGCTGATTCTGTTAAGAATACATTATGAACTGTGATATAGATATAAGGTTAAAGAGTAAACCTAAGCCTGTATGGTCTAGTTTTAAGTGGTGTTCTCCTGATGTGATTTCACAGCTGAAGGCGGCCAAGCTGGAGATCCGGGACCTGCAGGCAGAGTTTGAACTAGAGAGAAACGACTACCTGGCCACCGTCCGCAGGCTGGAGAGGGAGGGCCATTTGCTGCAGGCACTGCTGGAGCGCATGGCCCCTCTGGTCCGCCGTGACTGCAACTACAGCAACCTGGACCGCCTGCGGAAGGAGGCCACCTGGGATGAAGACGGTGCCACCTGGAGGCTGCCTGAGGTGGTGGTGCAGAAAATGGCCCTGCCATCAGGTGAGTGTAGGACAGGGAGAAATTATGTTGTGAGGATTTCTTTGAAGATAGGATTAATGTTCACATTTTTAGTGGATGGACTTTTTGTGTAGATTTATATGTTGAGATTGCATGGATCCTCTGTCCCGTCTCTCTTTCAGCAGTAGCTCCTTCAGCTCAGAGGCTCTCTGTACGCAGGAGCTCAGTGGCTGACACAGGAGAGTCCTTTCAGGTGGGTACTCATCTTTTTAAAAACGTTCCATATGGGATATGATAATTAAAACATAAAATGTCTATGGTCTCTCATTGTTGCCTATGTTTTGTGCAGGATGATGAGGACCGATATAAGGAGATGTTGAACCGCAGCGACAGCGAGAACTTCGCCAGCAACTACTTCAAGCCTAAGAGAGCCAACCAGCTGCTGGGCGGTGAGCCACTGAAGGGACTGGGTAAGACCAGGCGCTACAGGCCCTTCCCCTGACCCCACAGCCCAGGCTACAGGAGGGAGAGCAGATCTGCTCACTGTATTTACACAAATAAACTATGTTAGCCTCGCCCAGCCCAGTGCATTTTCACTGCTCTTACTGTAAATGTTATACATGGATAGGGTTTTTTTCTTATAGAAAACTGCAGAGGGCAAAAAAAAAACAATCAGCAAGCAATGCAGATGTAGAAGCACAACTGTGACTGAGGTGTAGTTAATGTTAACATAAAAAAAGGCAAACTATGAATTGGTATTTAATAAGGTGTGCAGGTCGAAGGGGGAGGTGCCTGAAATGATAAGAAAATAATACAATTCAGATACTTTTGGAATGAACATTCAAATAAAATGTGACAATTATAGCACCACATATAATACCAACGTACTGCTTGCTAGTATACAATTGTTTTATAAGGGTCCAAGTCAGTTACTGGAAACATTAAAAAGATCTAGCCTGCTATCCACTTAACTTCAACAGATCCTTTGCCCTATATTTGCTGTTGTCCCACTGATGACCTCTTCCCCTGCAGCAGTTCACTCAGCACCCCAGGGGAACGGGACGCCTCACCTGACCTCCAGCGGCTCCAACATCGGCCCCTCACTCAGCACTGAATCCCTCCTCCCTCGCCCCTTCCGCCTCGAGTCACTGGGGATCACCCCATCCAATGGCAAGGTGAAGAGGAAGAAAAGCAAAACGCACATCCCCTATGAGGGGAACTGAGAGAGCTGGGCTAGAGGGGAACTCTTCTGCAACCTCTCAATTTTTACCTGCCACCCTTTTTGACTCCTAGAGACCTCACTATTTGTTGACTTGTTTTGGTAGAGTATTTTGTTAATTCACTGTGATTGACCCTGTGGTGTTGGTGAACTATTGAACTTTTGCTAACCGGCAATATAATGTCACATTTACATGGACACTTGGTCTGGCAATGTGATGTTACTGGTGTGTTTGTTTTTTAGTACCTTTTTAAATGTTAGCTAACATTATGCTACTACCTAATGCCACACACCATAGTGCTTGCACTGACTCTTAATGCTGTGATATGGTTTATCCAACCCTGAATGTATTATTTATCACTGTTGTGGTTTTTGGATGAACTGTTAATACAATATATTTTCTGTAGATCTTGTTCATTTCATGTCTAGTTCTCAATCACTTCACAGAATGTGTCTGTTTGTAAAATATTTAGCTGTGAGCATCAGTAATAGGAAGGTCATCTTCACCATCAGGGAAGAAATTAGATCCGAGAGCCAAACATGTTAGACCAGTTTCAATGTGACATCAGATGGATGACTCAACTAGTGCTCTGCGGCCAGGGTGGTGTTGTCATATTAGCAGAGTGTTAACAGGCCACAGATGACCGTGTAGGTTAGCCTCCGGTTTCCTGGCCTCTGAAAAGATGTGTCAAAGACAAACCTTCCTGTTGTCTGCAAACAAGACAAGTGTGGAGCGACCTTGTGATCTCCAGGGAGCTGAGTGACACAGCCAACTTGAATTGGTTTTTACAAGGAATCTGAGCCAAGCTTCCTTGGCAAAAAAATGTATTTAGCATTCCAGAAAATGACAAATTCCAGTACCTCTGACAATTCTGAATATGACATTTAAGGTAATGTCCCTAACCACGTACATTACCATCACAATGGAAAATCATTCAGGGTTGTGTGTCCCTTTCATCTGAATATCGATGAATCAAACCATCTCTTCTTTCTCCGTATCGTGTTTCCCACTTAGGCAATGGCTAGATTTTTTTCATCTATTGTTCAATACGACTTGACCGACCGCGGTTCTTTCAGTTGCGAGATGTGACACCATCGTATGCAAAGTACTCGGCTCAGACATGGATACGGCTCCACTATAATAATACCTCACTGAGAGAGAACTGCATTGGTTCCACTGATGATATGATAATTACCAGAGAGCATTCCAACAATATATAAGATACTGACCTTTCTCTTATACCGTTAAATGAAAAGAAAGGGTTCTTTGGACATCAAGAATGACCAGCACAAAAAAGAAAGCACTGGTCGGTCTGTTCAGTAGGACAAGTTCATAGAGGTGCAGTCCAAGATAATCTGATAACACACAGATAGCTGAGTAGGCTTTCTCATTGCGAAAGTGGCATGTGTAAAATGAATAGTCTGTAAGAGAGGAGGGTGCATCGAGGGGGAGAAAGGTAAGGCAGGTGGAAAGGTGTTTTGGGTGAATAAATGTTTCTTTGGGACTCTGTTTATAGTCAATTAAAAAATTTAAAAAACATTACAGTAAATGGGGACAGTACGTGAAAAACAGCGCATCTTGATGTCCACTTTATTAACAATATCTTATTTAATGTGAAGAAATGTACCTATTAGAAACTATTTGAATATCAAAATCACAAAAATGCTACCCTTACTATAAAATGTGCTGATTGTGATGGTTGCCGTTTTTGAAGAACCAGGCAGAAAAAAAATGAAGTCACACCCCCATAAGTAATATCATTGAAAAGCCCTCTCAAATGTCCTCTCAAAGGTACAATGGACCCTAACACAATTGCATATATGGCCTTTAGAGATATGGACCAAAAACAAATATGCATTAGAGAAGACAAAATATGTATGGTCAAATACATGTTCTCATCTCAAGCATACCGTGAACGTGGCAGGGTAGCCTAGTGGTTAGAGCATTGGACTAGTAACCGAAAGGTTGCAAGTTCAAATCCCCGAGTTGACAAGGTACAAAATCTATCGTTCTGCCCCTGAACAGGCAGTTAACACACTGTTCCTAGGCCGTCATTGAAAATAAGAATTTGTTCTTAACTGACTTGCATAAAGGTATAAAAAAAATTAAACGCAGTCTGTTACACAGCAATTATACCAAAAATATGATGAACTGAAATGTGTCTTCTGCATTTAACCCAACCTCTCTGAATAAGCCTGTTGCATTCATTCCTCTGATCTACTGTATAAGTGTGCAGTGACTGATTCTGTAACAGCAAAATCCTTTAAAAACAATTAGCAAATATCATGTTAACAAACAACTGACATGAAAACTAAACTGCAGTAAGAGGTTTTACAGACAGAAAAGGAAGAAAGAAGGTATTTTCCTGATAAACCAGCACGTTCAGTGCTAAAAAATATTTACAGAAATCCATTCAATTCCCTCTTTATGCTGCTTCTCTGCCTACGGTGGTAGAGCCTGTTCCATGTGATACCCCTTTTATGTATCCATTTAACCACTGGGAAGAGATACCTTCTCTCCAGGCCTAGTCTTTCAGCAGCCCCAGCTTCCTAAGAGCCTCTCGTCTGTCTTCTCCCATGCTGGGCACCATCACCACACTGAAGCCCGGGCAGTGCGGGGTCTTGTGGGTGGACACTGGCTGGGCAGCGAGGGTTGTTTTCTCCTGCTCTGGGGCTTTGGTGGGAGCAGGTGGGGTGCAACGTCCACCCTGGGGAGGTTTCCGGTGGTCGGCCACGTAGGTCCCAAGCCCCACCTCAGAATGCTCTAGGGTGACAGCTTTGACCCCACTGGGTTTGGTCAGGTGTGAGGGCGGTATGGGGGGCTGCTCCTCACTCCTAGAGCGATGTAGGAAGCTGCTGCTTTGTACCGGCCTGCTGCTAGGTTCTCTGGGTCCTTGGGAGGTGGATGAGGGCTGGCTTCTTGTTGAGTTACCGTGGGGTTGAGCTTTAACTCCCACACTGGCTGAAGTTAGGTCACAGGTATAGTGAAATTTGGAGGAGCACAGTGGCGTAACAGAGTTAGGTTGGGACTCATTATTGTCTCTCAGGAGCCCCAGCTTCTGCAGGGCCTCCTTTCGCACCTTTTGGGAGTCCGACAAATGCCTGTCAGTGGGTGATGAGCTCAAGGAAGGGGCACTGGAGTCTGTGGTGGGGTTGGCTGTAACCTTTTGGGTATTCAGGGCAATGTGGGAGGGTATTTTGGGGGGTTTTGGGAACACTACTGGAGGACTGTCATTCTGCTTGCTGGGCTCTTGGGGGAGTGTGACCTGGGCTGGGGTGACTGACGGGTCTCTGGGTGTGCTCCCATGGTGCAGGTCAATGGGAACGGCTGATGAAGAGGGCTGCCTGTTCCAGTCTCTGGTCTCAGCTGTGGCACTTTGAAGGGTTCTCTTCATGGACGCACTCTTCCTCAGCTGCACTAGGGCCTCATAGGACAGAGGGCCCCTGGGTGAAGGGGGTGGTCTCTGACAAGGGTAGTCTTTGGGCTTTGATGGAGGGGGTATCACCACAACATTGACCTCAGGGGGTACACAAGGGTGATGGCTCTGAGATGGCGTGTTGTCCAAGGCAATGACCTGGGGCTTTGGGTGAGAGTTCTCATTATTTGGGGGTATTCCTGGCCTGGGCTTGGACAGGATGCAGGAGGTGCTGTTGGCCAGGATGAACGGAGTAGGAACCAGGTAACCGTACTCATCACTGGGATATTTTGATACATCTAAAAGACAAACAAAATGAACATTAGATGCTTTTTCCCCCTGCTGAAATGGATGAATGTACTACAGTAGCGGTGCGTGGGTAAAAATCACTATGGAAGCCAGGAAAAAAAGCCATATCACAACCTGTGTGTTGTGATAATTGTGTTGTTTGCTCTATAACCTGTTAGTTAATTTGCCTAGTGACCGTGATACACTGCATGACCAAAGGTATGTGGACACCGGCTCGTTGAACATCTCATTCCAAAATCATGATTACTAATATGGAGTTGGTCCCCCTTTGCTGCTATAACAGCCTCCACTCTTCTGGGAAAGCTTTCCACTAGATGTTGGAACATTGCTGCGGAGACTTGCTTCCATTCAGCCACAAGAGCATTAGTGAGGTTGGGCATTGATGTTTGGCGATTAGGCCTGGGTTGCAGTCGGTGTTCCAATTCAGCCCAAAGGTGTTCGATGGGGTTGAGGTCAGTGCTCTGTGCAGGCCAGTCAAGTTCTTCCACACCGATCTCAACAAACCATTCCTGTATGGACCTCGCTTTGTGCACAGGGGCATTGTCATGCTGAAACAGGAAAGGGCCTTCCCCAAACTGTTGCCACAAAGTTGGAAGCACAGAATCATCTAGAATGTCATTGTATGCTGTAACGTTAAGATTTCTCTTCACTGCCACTAAGGGGCCTAACCAGAATCAGGAAAAGCATCCCCAGACCATTATTCCTCATCCACCAAACGTTACAGTTGGCACTATGCTTTGGGGCAGGCAGCGCTCTCCTGGCATCCGCCAAAGCCTTACATCACTCCAGCCGAAGCTTGGCATAGCACATGGTGATCTTAGGCTTGTGTGCGGCTGCTCGACCATGGAAACCCATTTCATCCTGACCAACAGTTCTTGTGCTGACATTGCTTCCATTGCTTCCAGAGGCAGTTTGTTACTCGGTAGTTAGTCTTGCAAACGAGGACAGACAATTTTTACCCACTATGGGCGTCAGCACTCGGTGGTCACGTTTTTTAAGCTTGTGTGGCCTACCACTTCGTGGCTGAGCCGTTGTTGCTCCTAGACGTTTCCACTTCACAATACAAGTACTTACAGTTGACTGGGGCAGCTCTAGCAGGGCAGAAATTTGACAAACTGACTTGTTGGAAAGGTGTCATCCTCTGACGGTGCCACGTTGAAAGTCAACCTATGAAGGTTGCATGGCTGTGTGCTCAACGTTATACACCTGTCAGCAATGGGTGTGGCTGAAATAGCCGAATCTACTAATATGAAGTGGTGTCCACATACTTTTGTATATATAGTGTACATTCAGCCTCTTCCGAATTAAAGGGAAATTATGAAAACACAGAGAGATGAAAGATAAATAATTGTATATCTTTTTCTTGGTCAATTTTTTAGGAAAGACTGGCTTCCTTTGGAATCCATGAATGCACACCACTAAAATACGGTATGTTGATATTTAAGAGGATGTAATTCCCTCCTGGGCAGGTCACTCACTGTTGAGCTTGTTTTGGCCCATGGAGGCAGAGAGGTGGGCCATCTTGGTGGCCACGTTGCCGGTGGTGGGCAGGCAGTCAGGCTCATCATTGGACAGTCCATTGTCCTCCTCAGTCTCTAGGGACTCTATGGTCTCCTCCAAGAACATGAGACATGCCCTCTCCTCAGCAGACAGGTGCTTGAGGCTATTGTCACTCTGTAAGACACACCAGACCAACTTAAAAGACAAACAAATCATTGCCAAAAGGGGCTTCATTGCCAAAATGTCAAACTGTCCCCCACAAATCCCTGAAGCTATTGTCAATTCAGTTCATTCTGAGATGCAGTCATTTGTCACAAAATCTATTTCTTGTTGGGACAGCTTGCTTTCCTATGCAGGTTCAGGAATACAACTTGAGAAATGTGAGGATGACCAAATGTACTTACAAATCCAGAGTTCATACTGAAAACACTGTCACAGCTGCCCGCACTGTCCATGCCAGTGATCGTCCCTATGGTGACGCCACCGGGCCACGTGTCACTCTTTGGCATTGTAAAGATGAAGGTTTCTCAAGTCCAAGGTAATAAAATAAGTTGGTAGTGGAGAACCGTTCTTTCCCTGTCAAAAAAAATACAAACAACTTGATGTATGAATAAAATCATTAACTAAACTTGGAACTTTGAATATATCACTCGTTACTATTTCTAATTACTATATCTAATTGTCCACAAATAAAACTTAGCAAAACAAATATAATTTGATTCCAAAAAAAACACACACACACTTTTCTAAACCTTTTTATATGACAGTCAGATTCACACGAACCTGATGAATGGGTAGCAGAGCTAGTGGAGAATAACAGGGTATCGTAGCTAAGTAATGTTCTGTGCGATATCTTAGCTAACTACTCTCCTGGCCACACGTGACTCAGATTACAGCACGCTACTCTAATCTCCTTCAGCAGGATCAATTTCAGCGAGAATGATAGACAATACAAATGATATCCCTCCTTAACGCTGCATCCTACTTAACCATATACCTGTTGGTATAGATAGAGTAGCCTCTCCTGTATGTCTTTGAAAAATGTAGAATAATGTAGGTAACGATGTTGTTGAACATCCCTCTTCACACCTTTTTCCATATTGTGTGAATGAATGCACAACTAACAAACAAATGTGAGATAAAAACCTCAAATATTATATTGAAGTAGCTCTTGTGGTGTTTTGACTGAGACCATAATAAAGTAATACCTGATTTATAAGAAATGCCTCTACTCTGGTTTCAACACCTGAGTGGGGCTACTAAGTAGGTCAGTATACACAATAGCAGTCCTGTTCTGTTCACTGCTGAGGCTTTGTCACGTTACAGTGCTCCATCCTGACCAGGCCATTTCCCTGTGGAAGTTAAGTCCCCTATCCACAAGCATTTATGTAAAGTATACATCCAACCTGCAATCTTCAGCTCTTGAGCTCTGAATTTGAATGTGAAGTTCGTGATAACGTTTGTTGTCTTTAAACCTGGCACAATCTAGACTGATCTCATGCAAATAGCAGGGCAGTAGTAGCAGGTCATTCAGACAATGGATAGTACACGACACCATCTATTGTGGTTCAAAAGACAAGTGTTCTAAAGGGGAATAACAATACAGTCGATACTGGATAGAAAAGTAATAAAATGCCTTTTCAGTGGTTATCAGTCTCCTACTGTATAGCATGTTCCAATATATGATTCACTAGATGTGAGATAAGTCCTAATCTCTCGATATTGTGCATAAGATTCTACCTGCATATTTGTCACCTATATGATACTGTAAATACCCCAATTCATGTTAAATTCAAAGAAATACAATATAAAATTGCTGACACCATTCAAACCAATGAGGATACAGAACCTTTTACATTCACGTCATTTAGCAGACACTCTCATCCAGAGCAACATACAGGAGCAATTAGGGTTAAGCGCCTTGCTCAAGGGCACAGACTTTTTTCACCTAGTCAGCCAGGGGATTTGAACCAGCAACCTTGCGGTTACTGGCCCAACACTTTTAACCACTCTGTTACTTTACTGGCAAAAATATTTTTGTCACATACACCGGATAGGTGTGCTGAAATTTGTTGTTTTACAGGGTCAGCCATAGTAGTATGGCACCCCTGGAGCAAATTATTGTTAAGTGCCTTGCTCAATGGCACATCGATCGATTTTTCATCTTGTCAACTCGGGTATTTGAACCAGAAACCATTTGGTTACTGGCTCTAACTGCTAGGCTACCGGCCGCCACTTTTAAGTCAATTATCTTATCTCAGAATCTGCTTTTTGCAGATAGAACCTTCCAGTCCCAAGCGCTTAATATTTTAAATTAATAACCTCCATTGTGTCTTGTACTATGTATTTCACAGATGTTTAACTAAGAGAGACAAACTACTTGAACCCTCATACCCCTAGCATGCCAATGTGTGTGATCCGCCTGCTCTATGGCTGAAAGCAAAGTCTTGGAAAATATTGTTTGAGGGTTCACAAGAAGGGAAAATAAATCTATGCAGGTTATCACCACACAGTATATTCAGTTGCTGTACTGCGTGTACAAAGCTTTAATAACTATTGTGAAGGTGGAGTAAAAACCTGCTGACATTTCCTCAGAATGACAGACCACAGATCATCTAGTTAATCATTACTTCAGCTCACCACTTCTGACATAGAAGTATGACTTTGATGGTGAGTCACCTGACACACAATGAAAAACAAATGTGTCATTCCCAATCCATTTAGGACAAACTGCACTGTAAACATTGTTGCAGGAATTGTTCAGACATACACATACGCTGGGGGCATTAAAGTAACATGGGCAATAACACTTCATTGTCATAAGGCAGGTTAAGATTTGCTAGCTGATATTCAACACCAGGGTCAAGGTATTTTTCTGATCTTGCCACTCCCATAGGACTATTTCAGTTATGTTTTAACAAAGGCAATTGTAATTAGGATATAGCTCATATGAGTAAATGATGGTATTGTGTCTTATTAACAGTAGCCATACAATCTTGGCAAAATACAGTAGCAATGCAAATAGTTTACAGCAAAATATGAAGGCTATACATTTGTTTTAATTTCAAGAATCATTCAGTTTAATATCAAATAAAATATACAAGTAATCTATTCACTATTGTTTTATAATTTCGCTTACCTGTAATTTTACAGGCTTGTGCTAGTAACACCACATTCCGTTAATCGCGCAGGTCTAGTCCATCTGAACTGTTGCCTGTTCTGTCCGCGCTTCTGTTCAGAACCTCGCTACTACAGGTGAAAATATACCATGTGCCACACATTATTAACCAATCAGAGCACAGTACACCTACCCGTTAAGGCTTCGTTCAAGCAGCACATCTATGGCTGCGTTTAGACAGGCAACCCAATTCTGATATTGGTCTTTTAGACCAATTAGTGTAAAAGACCAATTAGTGTAAAAATAAATAAATAATAATAATAATTGTTGCTGCCTGTCTAAATGCAGACAGTTTAGTTGTAGGTCTACCAAAGATGGTGGATAAATGAAGATAGTTCACTGAGGCCGTTTACCGTTGAAAACAAATAGTTAGTTCTGATCTACTTAACTGGTGTGTCTTCCATAGATTCATCGAGGCTGGTCTTGTTAGTTCAATTGCCAAATTCGAGAGGATCTAAACCGTATGTAATTATTGGTATCGTAAAGGACTGACTGATCTACGAATAATAACAAGTAGTTATTATGAGGATTCTGTGTTATGCACTATAGCCCGTTACCATATATGTGATTGAATATTATCTGCTGTTGGCTTGTGTGGATGTATGTATGTGTTATGCAACATATCTGAATTTAGTTTTGTGAGACACCTGCTTGATGTAAGTAACCAAATTCTGTTAATTTATATTGTTAAAGGATCATGAGGAATACATAGTGGTAAAGGCAATTTTGAACTGATCGATCGCTCTTATGGTATAACAACGAATGTAATGTACTAAATGGGTCGGTTGGTGTAACGCGTACCCAGTTGTTTGAATGACGGTGAATCGGATTGGTTAAAGGAATTCACTAGTGTGTGTGTGAGCAGGATCGCAATGTAACAATGAATGCTGTGTACTGGTATGCATGAGGAAAATGTTCTAGTATAAATGGATATTTACTTTGGGTAAATTTAGAGTGAGTGCAGTAACACTGGGATATAAGTGGGCGCTCTGTATCAGAGTGAATGATCTACGGATAGAATTTGCAGGCCAACAAATTAAAAAGACCTGTGTTACATTGGATGGTTGCTGAAGCATACAGTGGGGCAAAAAAGTATTTAGTCAGCCACCAATTGTGCAAGTTCTTCCACTTAAAAAGATGAGAGAGGCCTGTAATTTTCATCATAGGTACACTTCAACTATGACAGACAAAATGAGAGAAAAATATTCCAGAAAATCACATTGATTTTTAATGAATTTATTTGACAATTATGGTGGAAAATAAGTATTTGGTCAATAACAAAAGTTTATCTCAATACTTTGTTATATACCCTTTGTTGGCAATGACAGAGGTCAAACCTTTTCTGTAAGTCTTCACAAGGTTTTCACACACTGTTGCTGGTATTTTGGCCCATTCCTCCGTGCAGATCTCCTCTAGAGCAGTGATGTTTTGGGGCTGTTGCTGGGCAACACAGACTTTCAACTCCCTCCAAAGATGTTCTATGAGGTTGAGATCTGGAGACTGGCTAGGCCACTCCAGGACCTTGAAATTCTTCTTACGAAGCCACTCCTTCGTTGCCCGGGCGGTGTGTTTGGGATCATTGTCATGCTGAAAGACCCAGCCACGTTTCATCTTCAATACCCTTGCTGATGGAAGGAGGTTTTCACTCAAAATCTCACGATACATGGCCCCATTCATTCTTTCCTTTACACGGATCAGTCATCCTGGTCCCTTTGCAGAAAAACAGCCCCAAAGCATGATGTTTCCACCCCCATGCTTCACAGTAGGTATGGTGTTCTTTGGATGCAACTCAGCATTCTTTGTCCTCAAAACAAGACGAGTTGAGTTTTTACCAAAAAGTTATATTTTGGTTTCATCTGACCATATGACATTCTCCCAATCTTCTTCTGGATCATCCAAATGCTCTCTAGCAAACTTCAGATGGGCCTGGACATGTACTGGCTTAAGCAGGGGGACACGTCTGGCACTGCAGTATTTGAGTCCCTGGCGGCGTAGTGTGTTACTGATGATAGGCTTTGTTACTTTGGTCCCAGCTCCGCAAGGCTATCAAACATGCTAAGCGCCAGTACAGAGACAAAGTAGAATCTCAATTCAACGGCTCAGACACAAGAGGCATGTGGCAGGGTCTACAGTCAATCACGGACTACAGGAAGAAATCCAGCCCAGTCACGGACCAGGATGTCTTGCTCCCAGGCAGACTAAATAACTTTTTTGCCCGCTTTGAGGACAATACAGTGCCACTGACACGGCCTGCAACGAAAACATGCGGTCTCTCCTTCACTGCAGCCGAAGTGAGTAAGACATTTAAACGTGTTAACCCTCGCAAGGCTGCAGGCCCAGACGGCATCCCCAGCCGCGCCCTCAGAGCATGCGCAGACCAGCTGGCCGGTGTGTTTACGGACATATTCAACCAATCCCTATACCAGTCTGCTGTTCCCACATGCTTCAAGAGGGCCACCATTGTTCCTGTTCCCAAGAAAGCTAAGGTAACTGAGCTAAACGACTACCGCCCCGTAGCACTCACATCCGTCATCATGAAGTGCTTTGAGAGACTAGTCAAGGACCATATCACCTCCACCCTACCTGACACCCTTGACCCACTCCAATTTGCTTACCGCCCAAATAGGTCCACAGACGATGCAATCTCAACCACACTGCACACTGCCCTAACCCATCTGGACAAGAGGAATACCTATGTGAGAATGCTGTTCATCGACTACAGCTCGGCATTCAACACCATAGTACCCTCCAAGCTCGTCATCAAGCTCGAGACCCTGGGTCTCGACCCCGCCCTGTGCAACTGGGTACTGGACTTCCTGACGGGCCGCCCCAGGTGGTGAGGGTAGGCAACAACATCTCCTCCCCGCTGATCCTCAACACTGGGGCCCCACAAGGGTGCGTTCTGAGCCCTCTCCTGTACTCCCTGTTCACCCACGACTGCGTGGCCAGGCACGCCTCCAACTCAATCATCAAGTTTGCGGACGACACAACAGTGGTAGGCTTGATTACCAACAACGACGAGACGGCCTACAGGGAGGAGGTGAGGGCCCTCGGAGTGTGGTGTCAGGAAAATAACCTCACACTCAACGTCAACAAAACTAAGGAGATGATTGTGGACTTCAGGAAACAGCAGAGGGAACACCCCCCCATCCACATCGATGGAACAGTAGTGGAGAGGGTAGCAAGTTTTAAGTTCCTCGGCATACACATCACAGACAAACTGAATTGGTCCACTCACACAGACAGCATCGTGAGGAAGGCGCAGCAGCGCCTCTTCAACCTCAGGAGGCTGAAGAAATTCGGCTTGTCACCAAAAGCACTCACAAACTTCTACAGATGCACAATCGAGAGCATCCTGGCGGGCTGTATCACCGCCTGGTATGGCAACTGCACTGCCCTCAACCGTAAGGCTCTCCAGAGGGTAGTGAGGTCTGCACAACGCATCACCGGGGGCAAACTACCTGCCCTCCAGGACACCTACACCACCCGATGCTACAGGAAGGCCATAAAGATCATCAAGGACATCAACCACCCGAGCCACTGCCTGTTCACCCCGCTGTCATCCAGAAGGCGAGGTCAGTACAGGTGCATCAAAGCTGGGACCGAGAGACTGAAAAACAGCTTCTATCTCAAGGCCATCAGACTGTTAAACAGCCACCACTAACATTGAGTGGCTACTGCCAACACACTGTCAATGACACTGACTCTACTCCAGCCACTTTAATCATGGGAATTGATGGGAAATGATGTAAATATATCACTAGCCACTTTAAACAATGCTACCTTATATAATGTTACTTACCCCACATTATTCATCTCATATGCATACGTAGATACTGTACTCTATATCATCGACTGCATCCTTATGTAATACATGTATCACTAGCCACTTTAACTATGCCACTTGGTTTACATACTCATCTCATATGTATATACTGTACTCGATATCATCTACTGTATCTTGCCTATGCTGCTCTGTACCATCACTCATTCATATATCCTTATGTACATATTCTTTATCCCCTTACACTGTGTATAAGACAGTAGTTTTTTTTTTTTTTGGAATTGTTAGTTAGATTACTTGTTCGTTATTACTGCATTGTCGGAACTAGAAGCACAAGCATTTCGCTACACTCGCATTAACATCTGCTAACCATGTGTATGTGACAAATAAAATTTGATTTGATTTGATTTGAGCTCTCTGCAGATCATTCACTAGGTCCCCCCGTGTGGTTCTGGGATTTTTGCTCACCGTTCTTGTGATCATTTTGACTCCACGGAGTGAGATCATGCGTGGAGCCCCAGATCGAGGGAGATTATCATTGGTCTTGTATGTCTTCCATTTCCTAATAATTGCTCCCACAGTTGATTTCTTCAAACCAAACTGCTTACCTATTGCAGATTCAGTCTTCCCAGCCTGGTGCAGGTCTACAATGTTGTTTCTGGTGTCCTTTGACAGCTCTTTGGTCTTGGCCATAGTGGAGTTTGGAGTGTGACTGTTTGAGGTTGTGGACAGATGTCTTTTATACTGATAACAAGTTCAAACAGGGTCCACTAATAACAGGAAACGAGTGGAGGACAGAGGAGCCTCTTAAAGAAGAAGTTACAGGTCTGTGAGAGCCAGAAATCTTGCTTGTTTGTAGGTGACCAAATACTTATTTTCCACCCTAATTTGCAAATAAATTCATTAAAAATCCTACAATGTGATTTTCTTGATTTTTTTCTACTAATTTTGTCTGTCATAGTTGAAGTGTACCTATGATGAAAATTACAGGCCTCTCATCTTTTTAAGTGGGAGAACTTGCACAATTGGTGGCTGACTAAATACTTTTTTGCCCCACTGTATGTAGTACATTAGATATTTCAGTTGTAGCTGGTATCAAGTTTGAATGAAAGGTTTATAGATCCTTATAAGGGTTATAGTACCTGGTTATATTGCATAAGAGTAAGGGAGGATAAATAACTGCGCATTTTTATTATTTAAATTGAGTGATTCGAACTGACGTATGTTTGTAAGGTTTGAGTGATTCAACCGTATATGTTTGCAGGTTGGAGTGATTCAACCGTATATGTTTGCAGGTTGGAGTGATTCGAACTGACGTATATTTGTAAGGTTTGAGAGAGTCGAACCGTATGATTGTGGTACATTGGGTATTAAGTCGATGTACTAATACCAAGTTTATATGACCTTCGGGTAAATAACAGGTGTGAGACCTAGGTTATGTTTTGAAACGGTAAAGGAGAAGTGCACGGTGTTTACTAGACAGTGGCTAGATTGGGACACATTCTAAGGCAGCACTCAATTGAACCTGATAATTTATATTGTATTCAAATTAAACAAGTAATTGAAATACATTAATAAATGGCTAACCAAGAGGCAGAGAATGTGTTGAAAACATTGAAATCAGCATTAGAGGCCAATGGAGGAAAAGAGGGAAAAGATTGGAGAAAGAAAGGAGAAATTACACAGAGGATGGATAAAAGAGGGCAGTATTGCCGCGCCCAACGGGCTCCCAGTCGACGGGGAGCCTGCTTAAATACTGGTGACATAGACTAAAATTCATTCTGATTGTAATTCAAATATTTATAGGTTTTGCATCATGGGGAACAATGAAAGGCCCGCAAAGTGGATTGCAGGCTGAGTTTATTTTATGTTAAAGGGACAGTGTACGTTCTTCACAGTTGTGTGTGTCTAATGGCAGGGTTTTTAAGAAGTATTTTGGGGAGAAAATTTGGAGGAAGATTGAATGAGTTACATGAGACATTGAGTAAATTTAAAACTAATGATTGGAGGGAGTACATTTTCATTTTCCCAGAGACATGATATCTTAAGGGGGTACACTCACATATGAAATATTATACGTTTTTATTTTCTGAGTCTTAATTAAATAGGTGAAATATTTTGATAAAGGAATGTTGTTTAATATAGTAAGAAACACTTCTTTGGAGGGGTGGTATGACTTATGACCTCCATTGTAACTTTCCTTTGTGGTCTGATCAGCCTCATTGGAAAGCCATTTGGATGGAGAATCTAGGGTCATTTGTAATAGTGATATTAAGGTAATTTAATACAAAAAGACAGTGAAATTTACATTATAGTGTCATATTTGATGAATGTGGTGTGAAAATTAGCTAGGATAAGTTTGAATTATGGTCGACTCATGTTAAGTATTTGGGACATATTTTGAGCCAACAGGGCTGGGAAGAAATTTAGATATTTGTGTTTGGTTTTAACACCTGTGTACAGGAGTACCTGTGTAATGGGGGAGGGTGTCCATATGGGAATTACATGATAACCAACTTGGGAGTGTTCTGGGATTGGAGAAGTGGGTATCCTTATAGCATAGGGGATCCCACAAAGGTGGATAGGTTTTCCATGATATGGGGGAAACCTGGGAGCACTGTTGAACTCTGTAAAGGTGATGAAATCCTACTAACCATGAAAACTATTAAGCTCTCTGATGCAGGCACTTACACCCTCGGACTACAAAGGACCGGGACAGGCACGATGGGTGTGTTTTCTATGAAGGTGCTGCCAAAACCACAGAGGTCCCAGACGAACCAGAGCCAGACACACTCCTCTACCACCCCTGGACCGAGCCTGCCACCCACCACCACTGTGTCAAATCCCATTCAGGTAATTAACGTTAGAGACTATTCAGCTATTGATCAATTAGGCACTAAGACTGGTTTTGATGGTAGGGACAATTTGTGGCTGTCTTATATGAGGTATTCAGCTAAGACCCTGAAAAGAAAGGACTGCATTATATGTGGTCATGCTAGACCTGTTCTGGCTACACACCCATTTGCTATAGGAGAAGGAGAGGGGTGGTTATGTATTCTGAGAAGTTTTTACCAGGTTAAGCCCAATTCAACCCTCTGTTCCTCTTTGAGCCTTGTGTTTCCTACAATACCTCCTCATCGGGCCCCTTGGAGTGTTAAGGCATATGGGGGCAATTACAGTTGCATCACGGGTACAGGTAATGGCATAGACTATGGGAGATTGCCTGAAGCAGATTGCAGTAGTAACATGACCATCAATGCCACTTGGCCAGTTGCAGGCCTAAACCAAACTAGTGGTCTGGCCGATGTGTGGTGGATATGTGGACCCAAAAGAATACTGAGACCCATTCTTAGAGGAGACTGACAAGGTACGTGTGCTCTGACCAGTCTGATAATTCCACTGACCATTGTTGATGTTACTGCTGAACAGCTGTTGGGTTCTGTATCCAGGGGGCCTGAAAACATTCCATCCCATGGGAGACATAGACGTAGTGCTCCATGGACGGAGGATGTAGTTGACATACACACTAATCTGGTGTGGGTGCCAGTGGGGGTTCCTCATGAGTTTCAGGCCTTGGGTAGGAATGACGGACTCTGGCACTTACTACCTATTATAGGTCCAGCCATAGTGGATGCAAGACAGACTGCATGGATTAATTATATCTACTATAATCAACAGCGTTTTGTGAATTACTCTCGTGATACACTCACTGGTATGTCTGAATAGCTGGAGGCCACATCTAGGGTTGCCAGACAGAATAGACTTGCTTTGGATATGCTTCTTGCCAGTAAGATGTTCGGTGAACAATGTTGCACGTTTATTCCTAATAACACCAGTCCTGATGGTAGTATATCTAAGGCCCTTAGTGGGCTTGATGCACTATCTGCTGAGATGAGGACCATGGCGGGGGTGGAGGAGTCTGGACTGTTCTCTTGGTTGGGAGCCTGGTTTGGTAAGTACACTGGTATGGTGGTTACTGGATTTCTGACCCTAATTCTTGTATTTTTATTATTGATGTGTTGTGCTGCTTGCATCATACCGTGTTTTAAGAAGTCTGTTACAGATGTGGTGAAGGCTTCAGGCATGATGCCTTTGCTTGATGCTCCAGTTGGAGATGCTGATACTGAATCAAGCTTTCAGGGAGGATGGGACTGATTGAGGATGACCCATGGTATGCTGTGGGTGAGGTAGTAGAATAAATATTACACCACCACAGTTCCTTCTTTTACATTTTTGTTTTATGATACGTTTTCTTTTCAGTATGTTTGTTCTCCCTGTTGTGAAGGTTTGGAGTCCCTGGGTGGCATGGAGCCCACCTGGTACAGGATAGGAGTAGCTGAGAGGACCAGATGGTTTATAATAATGCTTTACTCTGTTTTCCATGACCAAAGTTTTATCCTATATCTTACAGTCAATAAACAATAAAGTTTGATCCTGTTTTTGATAAGTGACACCCTTATGGGTGTCAAAAGGGGGAGACAAAAGCATATATCACTTGTTGATTTTTTATTTAATTTTTTTCTTGGTTGATTTTTCTTTTCTTCTGTAAAAAAAAAATAATAATAATGTTTTATTAATAATAAACTTTGTATTATTTTCATGAAATGCTATTAACATATTACTATGTTGGGACCACTAAAATAAAGGACAATGAGTGACACCCTTGTGGGTGTCAAAAGGGGGAATCAAAAACTCCAGTTTATATATATGTTAATCAACAAAGGGATGTGCATCACTTCATATATTCACAAAATAAAGGTTTAAAGTTCCTGGGTTCATCAGCAACCTAGTATATCGGATGGTGTGGTTACACCACACAGGGGTGTAAAAAGGGGGATTATGAGGATTCTGTGTTATGCACTATAGCCCGTTACCATATTATGTGATTGAATATTATCTGCTGTTGGCTTGTGTGGATGTATGGATGTATGTATGTGTTATGCAACATAGCTGACTTGAAACATTGTTAACAGTTTCAAGGCCATGGGCCTGTCTCATGATGGAAAAATACAGAATAACATATTTTAAAAAAAAAAAAAAAAAAAAAAAAAGTGACCCAGGATCAGCGTTTTGGGGCAAGACAGGAACAATGTGCAGAATTCTTCTCCAAGGTGTCTCAGGAACTGTGCAATGAGTTGGGGGGGCACATTCAGAACGTAGTGTTGCGAGAACAAACGGTATTTTGTTAGATAACAGGAGCCAGGTGCGAGATAACGGTATCGAGCATGAGCGCATAGATATTCTTCACAGAAACAGTTACATCTATCAACTGAAGCGCTTAGGGGGCTGGGCCAACAATCAACGATAGGCTGGGTGAGTCTAAACCACGCCCAGTCTCTACTCTGACCACGCCCAGTCTCTACTCTACTCCGGCTCGGAAGCAGGAACTATTTCTGTCAGAGTATATTTATAATATCTTTGTCAAGAACAAGTCAGTTCTCTGTTTGCCCTGCGAGGTGGGACAGAGAGCCCGTATATACGAAAATTACATTTACCACTTATTGCTTAGCTAATAAAAAATACATAGTATACAATCGGTGACTCAGTGTCATACTTATCCTGATACCAGATTCGAATTGATGCAACCCTAACATTATTGACGATGGAAGTTGATTTGTAGATCTGTCAGTAGGCAGTCGCCTGCAATGACGAAGAAGCCTATTGACATTAATTGAACAGCGAGTGGGGTGCATCACTTTCTCTTCCGTCACTGGGTGTACTACATGTTTTAGGGCTGCTAACCTTGATCCTGGAAGCAGTAAGCAATTTTGTTACAGTATTTAAAATAATGCCTACCACTAATGTCTTATATTCACAGAATACCTGTTTGAAAATGAGTGTAGACGTGTGTCACTGTAGTCATGCACAGGTTTCCAATCCTATTATTGGAGTTTGAAGGTTCTTTTAAAATAACATGTCTAATCCAGCGAATTGGCAATGATTCAATTGATTTAATCCTGTTTGCAGGATTGGGATTCATTATAGCTGCTTTTGGTCACTGAACCCTGGTCCCATGTTTCATGAGCTGAAATAAAATATCCCCAAAATGTTCCACAGGCACAAAAATATTATTTCTCTCAAATGGTGTGTACAAATTTGTTTACATCCCTGTTAGTCAGCATTTCTCCTTTGCCAAGATAATCAATCCACCTGACAGGTGTGGCATATCAAGAAGTTGATTAAACAGCATGATCATTACATAAGTGCACCTTGTGCTTAGGACAATAAAAGGCCACTCTAAAATGTGCAGTTTTGTCACACAACACAATGCCACATGTCTCAGGTTGAGGGAGCGTGCAATTGGAATGCTGACTGCAGGAATGTCTACCAGAGCTATTGCCAGATAATTGAATGTTAATTTATCTACCATAAGCCACCTCCAACATCACTTTAGAGAATTTGGCAGTATGTCCGACCAGCCTCACAACCGCAGACCACGTGTAACCATGCCAGCCCAGGACCTCCACATCCGGCTTCGTCACCTGCAGGATCGTCTGAGACCAGCCACCCGTACGTACAGCTGATGAAAAAGAGGACTATTTCTGTCTGTAATGAAGCCTTTTTGTGGGGAAAAACTCCATTCTAATTGGCTGGGCCTGGTTCCCCAGTGGGTGGGCCTATGCCTTCCCAGGTTTACGCCCCTGCCCAGTCACGTGAACCTTAAGTCCCAAATCCATATAATCTTTTGGAATTGACTGATTTCCTTATATGAAAATCATTGAAATTGTTGCATTTATATTTTTGTTCTGTATAATTATAAAGTTAGTCTAACTAAATTGAGCAATGTTTAGGGCTCTATTCAATCCGCATTGCAGAAATTCAGCTTTACGTGATTGAAATTTAAAGCCAATGTTTCAGCTTTAGCAGACAGTATTCACAGTAAACACGGCATATGTTGGCTCAATTTGAAATTACCTTTAAATTTATATCGCAGAATCTGTGACGCTTCAATTTTACAGAGTGAATAGAGCCATAAATTGTGCAATATTCTTTTTTAAAGTATACTACAATAGCATTACCATTTTTGTTCCCTAGGCAGCCACTAGTTCTCCGATATCTAACACCCACTAGAGGTGGCCTAGGCTAGGCCTTTTTGCTGACATCCTGCAAATAAATCCCATCTGTATTGTGCAGATTATCATAAGGAAAACAGATATATGCATTACTGTATTCAGTTACTGATGGTGTCTCGGGTTACTGTCATATAGCTCCACATTACATTCTCCCATCAGAGAGATATGCTTTAAACATGAAACTAAAGCCTAACAGAGATCCTCATACACTGTTAGAACAGAGTAGCCTACATCGCAAAAGGTTAACAGTGAATGGCAGCGGTACTATTGCTAAGAGAGATCATTCATTGGTTGACAACGTGGTATCAATTTGCAGGGCTCAAAGCACATTAGAATCTGAAACTAAATACAAAAACACATTCACTCAAATAATCTCCTAAATGGTGACTTTTATTGTGAAAAATCAAGTAAACCCAGTTTCTCTGTAGTGCTTTGTGTGCAACATTCATTGAAAGTGTCCTTGAACATCCATGTAATGGAACGTGAGAGAAGTCATATTTTAGTCACATCAACACCCAATAGAACAGGGCTCTCCAACCCTGTTCATGGAGAGCTACTTACTGTCCTGTAGGTTTTCACTCCATACCTAATCTGATTTTAATAATTAGCTGGTTGATAAACTGAATCAGGTGAGTTACAACTGGGGTTGGAGTGAAAACCTACAGGAAGGTAGCTCTCCTGGAACAGGGTTGGAGAGCTCTGCACTAAAACCATGCCCCAGACCCATACCTCTTACATCTCAAAGGCTTTGGAAAGTCCCAGCAAGAACAGGCAACATATACTGCCCTACAAAGGAAAAATGCAGAAACAATGTATTTTTCTTACTGCAAAATCTGTCTTCAGTCTTTTTCTGTCTAGAGACAGCAATTTCTGATACACCATTATATATTCTGATCAATTGACTTGTTCTTGTGTCAGGAAATGAAATATCACATTAATCAGAAAACATACCTGGCCATTACAATAGATCAAAGATTTTTTATCAACTTCGTAGTTACTGCATTTTGCCTTTGTAGGGCAGTATAGGCTACCACACAAACTCGGCCCTGACCCAGAGTATTTCATTGTAAGACAAGATTTCTAGTGCTGATACATTTTCTATAAATAACAAGTCACAAGTTTTCTGAAAGGGACACTTTGGTATCGGTTTATGACCAGCTGACAAAAGCTAATTTAAAAAAAATTTGTTTAGAAAAATGGGAATAGATGTGTGAGAGCTTTTAGACTGTATTAGTAGTCTGATGGGGGAAAAAACCCAAATCACCAGCATTTCACCATTACACTGGTCTCTGCCAACAAAAATAATGGGATGAATCTTTTTGCCAGTAACATTAGCCAACCACTTGAAGAAAAGTCAGAATTCATGTTTAAAGGGTTCAATTATCTATATCAACATCTTCTACACTCCGTTTCAATAGCAAGGGTTGCCAAGAAACCCAACATTGAATTGCAATGAATTCTACGTCAGGCAAAAATGAGCATTTGAATCAGGAAAGTTTCCTCTCACGACATCTACAAGCCAGAATGTTGAATAAAATGATATTTTAACGTACTTTACCGGTTGTCAGTGCGATTTGTTCTTTGGTGGTAGGAATGTGAGACAATATATATCCACAGGACTGTATTATTACATAAGCTTTCCAAAGCACTGGTAGTGGGTTCAGATATCTATCACCTGAAGCATGCACAGAACCATGTAAACACATGCATGAGCTTGGCAAGTATGCATGCATCTTGTACATGCATTTTTATTTTGTGCGCATGCTTCAGGTGATAGATATCTGAACCCACTACCAGTGCTTTGAAAAGTTTATGTAATTATACTGTGGAATATAGTCTCACATTCCTACCGTCAAAAGGACCAACCGCATGGACAACCAGTAAAGTATGTAAAAATATAATTTTATTCAACATTCTGGCTGGTAGAGGTCGTGGGAAGAAATATTCCTGATTAAAACAGTCATTTCTGCCCAACGTAGAATTCAATGCAACTCAAACATCGGGTTTCCAGGCAAGAGCAAGGCTGTGGTGGCTTTAATTGGTGAAAGTATAATAAAGAGTCGGTCTTCCTCTGACATGCATTTAGATTTAACATACATAGATCAACATGACAACAATTGGTGGTCCTCACAATAGTCCAACAATATGAGTGAGGGTAATGGGGGATAAAAACAAAAAACTCGATCATGAAGTGAATGTTGAGATGCAAAGCATAGTGTAGACAGTACCTGAACTGCAAATGTAAGAGGATTCATCCCGTAGATTTACATTATACATCATAAAGTCTATTCATCTATCAATTTCAAGATTAAAAGCTCCAAAATACAACAATTCAAAGGTTATGTTCATTAAAAAGAATTACACCATATAAAATACACAAAAAAATAAAGAAAAACCAATCTCACTATAGGTGATGCCAAGGCCTTTTAATGGCAGAGTGCCATGGCATAATAATAATTGCATTAAATATTTACGTTTCACACCAAGATGCAGACACCTCACACTGTATAAAATAACTAATTCAGCAATAGCCTACATTTGGAAAATAAGCTTGTCACAGCACCATTGAAGAATTTAGGGTTGTATTGACCTATAAGGAATCTAGCTAAACTCCGTTATTATCTAATATTAAAAACATTGCCACTGTAAAACAATGAAAGAACACCTTTTCTACCAAGTAACTGGGTTTATATTTGATCTTTTGCCGTTTTCACTTTTTTCAAGTACTGGTGAGGCATCTACAAACAAAACCTTTTAAATGAATATTGTTATTGATGTGTAAAACCAAACGTGTATCATGCCACAATGGCCCCAGAAAAATATTTCTGTTTTCTGTGGTAGTACTGAAGAGTCTAGCCATACTAAACCTTTTATGCCACAAGTCAACTGTCAAAGTAAGGCATTTTCAGGCATCTCCAGTTCTGTTAAGAAAGCTTTCTGCTCCATTAGTGTCGACAAACTGAACACATGCTACATTGCTGAGCAACAACACTTCAACGAACAATCACCCACTGTGTATTGGGTGAGACTAAAAATGTCCCCAAAACAATTGTACAGAATATTTTTCATGAGCTCATAACCTTGCAGTAAAGTAACCTGTGAGCTGACAGCTGTAGTTGTAATACTGAACGGATAAGACTGAACACAGTGTCTGATGCTGGATCAAGTGAGGTAGAGGATCATACAGACACACAGCGTTGTAAGATATGGGGGTTTGTGGTGGTTGTGAGGAAGTGCTCTGACTCACACCTCTCCAAAGTTGGCATGGCCCGTCTCCTTGGCATGTTCCCGGGCCTCCTTCTGTCCTACTAGGCCTGTCTGACACACCAGGCAGCGCAGGGCAAAGCGGTTGACGTCCGTAAACTGCCGCTTCCTTCGCGCCTCATCCGCCAGCTCCAGGGCCTGGGCCAGGATGATGTCGTCTGTGGTGGAGAAGATGGTCTGGGGTGGAGCGTCGGAGCCGGGCGTCTCCTTTTGCAGTGGGTCGTAGTGGATGCCGTCGTAGATGAGCAGCACGCGTTTGTGGTAGCCAGCGTCCTCACCAAATCGATCCACACGCACAGTCTGCGTGTCCACTACACAGATCTCACATTGGTGGAACTTAGACAGGATGGACACCTCGATGGCTCCACCCCAGGTGTCGTCACGTCTGATCCAGGTGCAGTACTCCTCGTTGGTCTTTCCCAACACCGCCTCAGAGTAAGCCATGGGGTTGCTGGACACAATCTGGGTGATGAGGCCTCGCATCTCGGGGGCACAAGCTGGGTCGTATACCCCTCCCTCTACCACGTAGGAGACACTGGTGAACAGGCAGGAGTTGTCTGCTGGAACGACCCGTCTGGCCAGCACCGGGGGAAACTCCAGACGGGGTCCCTTGGTTACAGCTAAATTTGTGGTCTGGGTCTTCATCTTGTTCTTCTCCTCCTCAACAATAAGAGTGTCTCCTGCAACAAATGTGTCATTTTTTAAATCAAATGCAGCCATGACATAGCAGGGTGAAGTCTATCCAGCTGTGTGAAAGTAACATTTGATTTATTCAAGTAAGAAGAGACACCATAGCCTACCTGATTTGATAGGGTAGTCCCTTAGGTGAGCATCTCCGTTTCGGAGGTCCAAGCTGGAGGGAGGGTAGCCAACCATGATCTTCTGTACATCACAGGGAATACCAGTCAGCTCCTCTACCTTGCTCTTCAGCTCCTGCACACTGGACTGGTGGGTCAGGCCCTGCATTATGTGGCTCCCATTTTTGGTCTTACAACGCAGACGCAACATCCTGGGGGTCCTTAAACTGTGGGAGGAAAAAACACCATTCAACAAGGGATAATCTTCAGTTGTTTGTCACCTACAAGCCTGTGAAGTGTATGCTAGTTTATTCAGGCCAAGGAACCTTAAAGCTAGACTTACTTACATTTCTAATGAAAAAGTTATTTGTTTCAGATCACACCATGCTGATGACACTTTGGTGGAGCTAAACAAGTGGCTAAACTGCTGATCACAGCAGTGAGAGCAAAACAACTGACTGCAACCATTTCTTTGTCCTGCCACTCCCAAGAGTATTTCTGTTTTAGCAGCAGTCACCAGTTAGCAAGCTAGCTAGCATGTTATGGACACCTTCTTCTGCTAGCTACAATACTAGACGAGCTGGCTACCTGGCTTCAATTAAAATGGTAAACTCAAACTGTCTAGCTACACACAAGCACAAATATTTATGAATGAGCAATATCATTGATGAACTGATTGGTAGTTAGCTAGCTAGCTTGACAGCTAGCTAGCTTGACAACTAGCTACCATAAACAGCTAACGTTACTAAGCTAGCTGGCTAAACTGTTCAAATCAAATTGTATTGGTCACATATATTTATCAGATGTTATTGCGGGTGTAGCGAAATGCTTGTGTTCCTAGCTTCAACAGTGAAGTATCTACAACGCACAACAATACACACACATCTAAAAGTAAAATAATGGAATTAAGAAATATATAAATATGGTACTTTACACTAACTAACGACATTGCAGCCTTGCTTTACATAACTAGCTTCATAGATACCAACGCTACGTAATGAACCTGTTTAATTAATAATTGGACCTTTATTTAGTTGCTTACCTGATGAAAAGTGTTACCCTGCGACGGCGCGAACAATCAATATCCAATGACAGTCTCTAATGTGTATAACGTCACAACTGCGTCGATCGTGACGTTGTTACTCTACACAAATATGAGGTATACACAAGCTTGTTTTCTTTTGGCATGAAGAGATGATTGATTCATTTTATTATCAATTAAAAATATAATCAAATCAAATCCTATTGGACGCATACACATACATACAGTATTTAGTAGATGTTGTTGCGGGAGTAGGGACATGCTTGTGCTCCTAGCTCCAACAGTGTAGTCATATCTAACAACACACAACAATACACACAAATCTAAAAAGTAAAATAATGGAATTAAGAAATATAGAAGGTAATGGTGGTATACAGAAGATAGCCCTATTTGGTAAAATACCAAGTCCATATTATGGCAAGAACAGCTCAAATAAGCAAAGAGAAATGACAGTCCATCTTTACTTTAAGACATGAGGGTCAGTCAATACGGAAACATTTCAAGAACTTTGAAAGTTTCTTCAATTGCAGTCGCAAAAACCATCAAGCGATATGATGAAACTGGTTCTCATGAGGACCACTACAGGAAAGTAAAACCCAGAGTTACCTCTGCTGCAGAGGATAAGTTCATTAGTTCAACTGCACCTCAGATTGCAGCCCAAATAAATGCTTCACAGAGTTCAAGTAACAAACACATCTCAACATCAACTGTTCAGACGAGACTGCGTGAATCAGGTCTTCATGGTCGAAATTTCTGCAAAAAAAACCTACTAAAGGATACCAATAATAAGAAGAGACTTGCTTGGGCCAAGAAACACGATCAATAGACATTAAACCGGTGGAAATCTGTCCTTTGGTCTGATGAGTCCAAATTAGAGATTTTTGGTTCCAACCGCCATGTCTTTGTGAGACGCAGAGTAGGTGAACAGATGATCTCCGCATGTGTGGTTCTCACTGTAAAGCATGGAGAAGGAGTTGTGATGGTGTGGGGGTGCTTTGCTGGTTACACGGTCTGTGATTTAATTAGAATTCAAGGCACACGTAACCAGCATGGCTACCAAAGCATTCTGCAGCGATACGCCATCCCATCTGGTTTGCACTTAGTGGGACTATCATTTGTTTTTCAACAGGATGATGATCCAAAACACCTCCAGGCTCTGTAAGGGCTATTTGACCAAGAAAGAGAGTGATGGAGTGCTGTATCAGATGACCTGGCCTCCACAATCACCTGACCTCAACCCAATTGAGATGGTTTGGGATGAGTTGAACCGCAGAGTGAAGGTAAGGCAGCCAACAAGTACTCAGCATATGTGGGAACTCCTTCAAGACTGTTGGAAAAGCATTCCAGGTGAAGCTGGTTGAGAGAATGCCAAGAGTGTGTGAAGCTGTCATTAAGGCAAAGGCTGGCTACTTTGAAGAATCTCAAATATAAAATATATTTGGATTTGTTTAACATTTTTTGGGTTACTACATGATTCCATATGTGTTATTTCATAGTTTTGATGTCTTCACTATTATTCTAGAATTTACAAAATAGTTGAAAAAAATATGAAAAACCCTTGAATTAGTAGGTGTGTCCAAACTTTTGACTGGTACTGTATATATACACAGTATATGATGGGATTTGTAGACATTATAGACAGTATATGGATAGAATATGTAGTATATCTGAAGAATACGTAGAGTAGAATAGTATACAGCAATAGTTAAATAGGATAGGCCTCGACTAGAAATCTGAATATACAGTACATACAGTACATATTAAGTGGGTAAAACAGTATGTAGACATTACTAAAGTCACCAGTGTTCCATTATTAAAGTATTCCATGACTTTGTTCATAGGGCAGCAGCTTTGAAGGTGCAGGGTTGAGTAACTGGGTGGTAGCTGGCTAGTGACAGTGACTAAAGTTCAGGGCAGGATACTGGGCGGAGGCCAGCTAGTGGTAACAATTTAACAGTCTGATGTCCTTGAGATGGAAGCTGTTTTTCAGTCTCTCAGTCCCAGCTTTGATGCATCCGTACTGACTTCGCCTTCTCAATGGCAGCGGGGTAAACAGGCTGTGGCTTGGGTGGCTGAGGCCCTTGATGATCTTCTTGGCCTTCCTGTGACACCAGGTGTTGTAGATGTCCTGGAGGGCATGCAGTGTGCCCCCGGGGATGCGTTGGGCAGACCGCACCACCCTCTGGAGAGCCCTGCCGTTGCGGACAGTGCAGTTGCCATATCAGGCGGTGATACAGCCTCACAGAATGCTCTCAATGGTGGTTCTGTAGAAGCAAGTGAGGGTCTAGGGACCAAGCCAAATTTCTTCAGCCTCTTGCGGTTGATAAGACTCCGTTCCATTTCAGATTGTTAGTGATTTGTATGCCGAGGAAAGTTTCATCTTCTCCACTGCAGCCCCATTGGGGGCGTGCTCTCTCTGTTGTCTCCTGAAGTCCACGATCAGCTCTTTAGTTGTGTTGACATTGAGAACACACAGGCTGCGATAACACAGGCAGACCAATTCTGATATTTGTTCCACTAATTAGTCTTTTGAACAATCATATCAGATCTTTTCACTTTTTCAGAGCTGATCTGATTCGCCATAAGACCAATTAGTGAGAAAAAAAAGTATTCACACAGTTTAACATTTCTAAAATGTGACAGGGATATCACTTCAAAGTCAGAGACTTGTTTCCATTGTGGAAATTGTGGATGGATCCAGCTATGACACCAAGTCTCTTTTAAAAATAAATGTTAACTGTGACATAGACATAAACTGTGACATTAACTGTGACAGTTTATTAGGTACACCCATCTAGTACCAGGTCGGAACCCCCTTCGCCTCCAGAACAGCCTGAGTTTTTCAAGGAATAGTAATGTTGCACAATTAGTATCAAGGGACCTAACATGTGCCAGAAAAACATTCCACACACCATTACACCATCACCACCAGCCTGTACCATTGACACTAGGCAGGATGGGGCCATGGGCTCGTGCTGTTTAAGACAAATCCTGACTCTGCCATCAGTGTTATGCATCATGAACCAGTATTGGTCGGACCAGGCAATGTTTTTCCACTCCTCGATTGCGTGCCCACTGGAACTACTTCTTGTTTTTAGCTGATAGGACTGGTCATCATGGATTACAGGTAATCCACACCGAGCTAAAGGCTAGAGCTGCCGCTTTCAAGGAGCGGGACACTAATCCGTACGCTTATTAGAAATCTCGCTATGACCGCAGATGAACCATCAGGCAAAGTGTCAATACAGGACTAAGATTGAATTCTACTACACCGGCTCTGACGCTCGTTGGATGTGGCAGGGCTTGAACATTTTTACGGACTACAAAGGGATACTCAGCCACGAGCTGCCCAGTGAAGCGAGCCTACCAGACGAGCTAAATGCCTTTCATGCTAGCTTCAAGGCAAGAAACAGTAAAGCATGCATGAGAGCACCAACTGTTCCGGACGACTGAGTGATCACGTTCTCTGTAGCCGATGTGAGCAAGACCTTTAAACAGGTCAACATTCACAAAGCCGGGGGTCCAGACGGATTACCAGGAAGTGTACTCAAAGCATGCACGGACCAACTGGCAAGTGTCTTCAATGACATTTTCAACCTCTCCCTGACCGAGTCTGTAATACCTACATGTTTCAAACAGATGAACCATCCTGACCGGTTGCATCACGCCTGGTATGGCAACTGCTCGGCATCTGACCGTAAGGTGCTACAGAGGGTAGTGCGTATCTCCCAGTACATCCTGGGGCCAAGCTTCCTGACATTCAGGACCTATAGACCTGGCGGTGTCAGAGGAAGGCCCCAAAAAATTGTCAATGACTCCAGTCACCCAAGTCATAGACTGTTCTCTCCGATACCGCACGGCAAGTGGTACAGTAGCGCCAAGTCTTGGACCAAAAGTGTCCTTAACAGCTTCTACCCCCAAGCCATAAGACTGCTGAACAATTCATCAAATAGCCACCCAGACTATTTACATTGACCCCCACCCCCTTTGTTATTACACTGCTGCTACTCGCTGTTTATTATATATCCATAGTCACTTTACAAATTACCTCGACGAACCTGTACCCACACACACATTGACTCGGTACCGGTACCCCCTTTATATAGCCTCGTTATTGTTATGTAACTTTGTAATTTTATTTTTGGACTTTAGTTTATTTATTAAATATTTTCTTAAGTCTATTTCTTGAACTACGTTGTTGGTTAAGGGCTTGTAAGTAAGCATTTAACAGTAAGGTCTACCCTTAAACTACACCTGTTGTACTCAGCGCATGTGACAAATAAAATGTTATTTGATTTGCTGCAATAGCCCATCCGTGAGATGGACCAACGAGTTGTGCATTCTGAGATTCCGTTCTGCAAAGCACTGTTGTACTGAGATGTTATTTGCCTATTTGCAGCCCGCTGTTAGCGTTCTTCTTTGACCTCTCTCATCAAGCCGTTTTCGCCCACAGGACTGCTGCTGACTGGATGTTTTTTGTTTGTCACAACATTCTCGGTAAACCCTAGACACTGTCATGCGTGAAAAGCCCAGCAGGCCAGCCGTTTCTGATACTGGAACCTGGACACCTGGCACCGACACTCATACCACACTCAAAATTGCCTAGGTCACTAATTTTGACCATTCTAAAGTTCGATCGAACAGTAGCTGTATGCCCCGATGCCTGTCTGCCTGCTTTATACAGCAAGCCACGGCCACGTGACTCACTGTCTGTACAGTCTGTATGTCAAATACAAAGTACAGTGAAATACTAAAGCCTCATATAGTTAATATTCTGATAATGTATTTGAAGTGACATGACTTGAATTTTGTATGTAGTGCTTGATAGTTATCTTGAGCCCTACAAAGAGTAGGGAATGAACTTGAAACCTGATACCTCCTTCCCCAAAACTCACACACAAAAAGGAGAGAACAATTACATCTGTTTTTATATCTTCATTGATTCTTTAATACAATTACTGGAGAAACGTCTTAAATACAATTCAACAATGCTAAACTAGCTGATTGATGCAATGAAGTCCATATCAACAGGCAACATTTGGCATGTTAAAATTCACGCAGCCGTGTATTGAATACAGTACATTCTTGAGCAGAGCAGGCTATCCTTGGAAAACTATCAAATATATAGTCACACCTCTTGACATTTATTTGGAACCTTCATGTGTATGATTATACACATATTTATTATGCAGCATGCCCCAAAAGGCACAGGAAATAACTTGCAACATTAAGAAATGTGACCATTTCAGTATACAATAATTGAATTTTTAAAGAGCACTGGACTAACTTCTAATCTAAAATTATATATATACATATACACAGTGCCTTCGGAAATTATTCAGCCCACTAGATTTTTCACCCACATTTTGTTATGTTACAGCCTTATTCTAAAATGAATTAAATAAATAAATAATCCTCAGCAATCTACACACAATACCCCATAATGACAAAGCGAAAACAGGTTGAAACACCTTATTTACATAAGTATTCAGACCCTTTGCTATGAGAATCGAAATTGAGCTCAGGTGCATCCTGTTTCCAATGATCATCCGTGAGATGCTTCTGCAACTGCTTTTTTTTGTTGTTACAGTATTCTACCAGTTGTTCCAGAGGTTTGGCATGCAGAGAAATGGAGGAGAGGATGATGATGAGCTTCAGGTCACAGGGAGAAACTGAGGCACCAGCTGAACATGAAGGTGACTTCGTAGTCACTCAGAAGCGGAAACAGCCACTAGTTTCTGGGCTGTCATAGTCGACTCCTTCACACAGGGAGTCCTTCAAACAGAACAGACATGACTCATATAATATTCCTGGTCTCTTTTCTATCACTGTCTTAACGCGTTTCAGAGCAGTCTGATTAATCATTGACTTAAAAAGAAAAGACAGGTCTTCCATTACTACTAGAGGTTTGCTTCAGAAAAACCAATGCACAGAGATCTCTGCTAGGGAAAATCTCTCATGATACACCATCATCATTATACTACAAAGAGGGAACAAAATTATTAGTACTATCAGTAACTGAACATTTTGATACAGCATCCCATCATACTATATGCCGATATTATTTAAAGGTGATACATAATCCATTGTTTGAGATTACGTCTCGTGAATAAATTAAATTATAAACTGGGTACCCTGAATGCTGATTGGCTAAAACCTGTGGTATATCAGACAATATACCATGCGTAGAAACAAAATGACTTGTCTACTGTTATAATTATGTTGCTACCCAGTTTATAATAGCAATAAGGCACCTCTGGGGTTTGTGATATATGGCCAATATATGGCTAAGTGATATATCCAGGCACTCTACGTTGCGTCGTACTTAAGAACAGCCCTTAACTGTGGTATATTGGCCATATACCACACCCCCTTGGGCCCTATTGCTTAAACAGAAACCTTCTGCAGGAATATGTCTAAAATACTCACAGAAAACAGCTTCCTATACGAGGCTGTAATGACAGACAGACAGACAGGAAGGGACAAAAGGAAGAGACACAAATGGGGGGACTAGCTATAGTACTGAACTCACAACAAACCAAATTGAACCAACAGACTTGCACCACAACAAGAAACGTTGAATATGCATCTCAAAACATCAACATGTCTATATTTACTGTCCTTGTGTGGTATTGAGCTCTGAAGCTAATTGTTGTACAGAGCATGCTTCTCCTAGGATCACCAGCTGGATTTAACTGACTAATGTATAACACCTGCTTACTGGAAGACGTTTTAACTGTGTATCTTCTGGAATGGTATTCAGAAGACGTAAATGAGTATAAGAGGTGCAGTTTGTTTGGGATAGGAATAGTGCTATGCATATTCAAGCTGGAGACATACAGCCTATGAAGAAAAGGGGAGACCATGCAAGACAAACAGCTGATGTTGGAGGAGAGACAGACATAATATAAAGAGGAGAAGCCACCAACAAGACCACAACATGTCTGGATTATCAAAGGGATTTAAGGGTGAGGGGATGCTAAGGATAAAGAGGGATTGGCTTGGGGTGAGGGTGGCAGGTGGGAAGAGGGAGGTGACCGAGTTGAATTAAGAGTGATTCATTAAGTGGGTGCCAATTTTTGACACTAACTTGGCTTTGCTGCAGCATTCCCTCTGGCATCTCAGGGAGCCAGGGCCGGTTGCCGGCACTGTAGAGCCTGGGCCGCTTGAACTGGTCGAGACTGGACAGGGGGGTATAACTATTCCGTCGGAGCAGCATGGGAGCTGGGTCCCTCGGGACGTTATCCTGGTTGGAGATGGGGAAACACCAGGTGCATCAAAGAAAGAGCCCCGGGCACACCCAATGTTACTGGGACAATTCCCCAAAACACAGCAATCAAACGATAGTTTTCCTTGACCAACCACCACACGCACACAAAAAAAATGCTATTAGACAAGAAAAAGGTGATTCTGCAAAAAAAAAAAGACAATCTAAAAGCAACTTCAGGGGGCAAAGGTTATGGTGCAAAGACTGTTGTCCTTTGCACCACACTGTGTTGTATACCAATCAATACAAGTCAGTTATTAAAGGGGACCAGAGCATTGGTGGTGGTGTTTGCAAGCAGGGAAATGTGATCAGTTATAACTGCCTCCAAGTTAAATATAAAGTCACACTAACTACTCATTTAACCAGACATACTGTAGCTTGAGCTAGTTTGGTTAAAGAGGAAAAATAACCAAAAATATGTTCAGTGAAGCATGTGATATGTGATATGTGAGCAGAACAGAGCAGAGCCTTGCCACTGAGGATAACGTGCAATGTTACTCACAAGTGGTCGGTCGCGATGTGTGTTCACTGCCTTCACATTAAGATAAAACATTTCCACTTTACAGCCTGGGGAAAGTTGCAGAGAAATTGATGTGACCCGTTCCTAATTGCAATACAAACGACACGTGGTGATAGAGGAACAGGAACTCAGATGTGAACATGCATAAAATAATTGTCAGAACAATTTGTTCAGCATTTAGTCTAATGAACACAAAGACTTACCATACGCAACAGGAGTGAGTTTGAGCACTGTGTGCAGTGGACATTTCAGGTAGGGCAGGTCATCTATGAAAGACAAAATAAAAGTGTCATTACCTCTGGTGTTTGTGAAACTGTCAGTAAATGTGTACTGTGCGGTGTGTGCTCACCCACCTGCACTCTTATCCAAGAAGTAGGCCAGCAGGCAGCGCATGACAGCCTGGTGACAGATAACCAGCACGTTGCCCTGTCTCTCTAGCTCCATGATGACAGGCTCTAACCGCTGCACCAGGTCCTGGTAGGACTACAGGGAGGGAGAGGGGACACACTGAGGCTTAGTGATTCCTCACCCTGGCAGGAACAGGGCCCCAGAAAAGTGAGGGTAGGAGACTTTACCTCTCCCCCTGGGTAGCGGTAGTGGTACTTGTCCTGGTCCCTCAGGGCAAACTCCTCTGGGAAGGATTTCTGGATCATATCATAGGTCATCTCCTCACACACACCCTAACAGACAGGAAAGAGAAAACTCTGGAAAATGTGCCTTGTCAGTTGAGTTGACAGGTAATGATAAATCATTCATTATTATACAAACATGGAATATTACAAGTCCTTTATCACAGAATAAGTTCGTTTTCATCACAAAAGGTGTCTACCTAAATGAAACCCCCATGGTATTAATTATGTTAGATCAGTGATAAGTGAGAGATCAGAGGTGAAGTCAGCACTGACAGCATCAATCTCATTGAGGATCTTCCACTGTTCGTAGGGCACAATCAGCTCCTCAGCAGTCTGGATGGTGCGTCTCAGCTGGCTAGTCCATACCTTCAAGTCAGACAGTTTGTGCTCCTCAATGAAGCTGTGCAAGGCATGAGCAAACTGGACCAGAGGGGTGAGAAAGATACAGTAAAACTAGTGAAGAGAGATTAGTTTCAATAACAAGCCCATCCATCAGGGATTTACTGTACATGGTCGTAAACATGCTATTAACTATTTAAGAGTACATCATAATTACATGTTACAGTGTTTACTCAAATTCAAAGTACAGGAGCTTTAATTAGTATTTTCCATTAGCTGTAACTAAATCGAAATAGAAACTGGTAGGGTCCACTGACTCAAATAACGGGGTCAGTGTCATGCTGCCTGTTCTCCAGAGCCGGGCCTAACCGTTATGGCAGACAGGACACATACCTGTTTTCCTCCTGGGGAGAGCTCCGAGTCACCTCCGATACGGCCCTCCATGTTGTGATTGCTCTCTCCATGCCGGCACAGGTAGAGGGAGTGAGAGTGCACTTGGATGTTCATGAGGTAGTACACTATCTTACTCTGGATGTAGTCCTGCACCCGGTTCACCAGGAAGTGCCGGCCCACGTTCTCCACCTTGATGAAGGATAGGTCCCTACGGGATACACAGTAACACAATTGTCTGTATTCTGTATCCACCTGGCGGCTTACATCTGAACTGTTGCAGCAAATTTACAGGAATTCTGGAGAATTACTGTTAACGCCTACTAGGTATAACAAATGATCCGTATGAACAGTTCTTGCCTCTAATTGAGGCAAGAGGTCGCTTAGGGGCCCGGCCGCTAGGGGGCCCTAACTCAAAATAATAAAACAACTCAGTTGTGATTTCAACTGAGAGAAATTGTAGAAAAACACCAGGTGAAATATATAAAATTGGTTATGCATCAGCTGTTTCTCTCTTACGTCACTCAGCCAAGTCAGCTATCAATTTTTGAATTTGTAGTTAGTCTAGATGTAACAGTATAACTTTACGTCCGTCCCTTCGCCCATACCCGGGCTCGAACCAGGGACCCTCTGCACACAGACAACAGTCACCCACGAAGCATCGTTACCCATCACTCCACAAAAGCCGCGGCCCTTGCAGAGCAAGGGGAACCACTACTTCAAGGTCTCAGAGTGAGTGACGTCACCGATTGAAACGCTATCAGCGCGCACCACCGCTAACTAACTAGCCATTTCACATCGGTTTCACTCACCCCCCTTTTGACCTCCTCCTTTTCCGCAGCAACCAGTGATCCGGGTCAACAGCATCAATGTAACAGAATAACTTTAGTCCGTCCCCTCGCCAGGCTCGAACCAGGGACCCTCTGCACACATCAACAACAGTCACCCACGAAGCATCGTTACCCATCGCTCCACAAAAGCTGCGGCCCTTGCAGAGCAAAATTAGCGCGCACCACCGCTAACTAGCTAGCCATTTCACATCGGTTACATAGACAGCAATCTAAACTTGCAGTAATCATGGCCGAATACCACGCTGTTACACCCTGACCATAGTTTGCTTTGTATGTTTCTATGTTTTGGTTGGTCAGGGTGTGATCTGAGTGGGCATTCTATGTTGGATGTCTTGTTTGTCTATTTCTATGTCTGGCCTGATATTGTTCTCAATCAGAGGCAGGTGTTAGTCATTGTCTCTGATTGGGAACCATATTTAGGTAGCCTGGGTTTCACTGTGTGTTTGCGGGTGATTGTTCCTGTCTCTGTGTTTTGCACCAGATAGGACTGTTTTAGGTTTTCTCACGTTTGTTGTTTTTGTTAGTTCTCATGTGTAGTGTCTTTATAAATTAAAGAACATGAACAACCACGCTGCATTTTGGTCCGCCTCTACTTCACCTAAAGAAAACCGTTACAGAATCACCCACCACAACAGGACCAAGCGGCGTGGGAACGGGCAACAGCAGGAGAGGCAGCAATGTCTGGACTATACTACTTGGGAGGAAATAGACAGGTGGGCGGTCGACCCAGGAAGTGTGCCGGAGCCCACCTGGGATTCGCTGGAGCAGTGCGAAGAGGGGTATAGAAGAATGGAGTTGGAGAAGCAAGCACGGCGGCGTGGTAGGAAGCCCGAGAGTCAGCCCCAAAAATTTATTGGGGCGGGGGCACACAGGAAGTGTGGCGAAGCCAGGTAGGAGAACTGTGCCAACTTCCTGTGCTTACCGGGGGGCTAGAGAGACCGGGCAGGCACCGTGTTATGCTGTGAAGCGCACGGTGTCCCCAGTGCGGGTGCATAGCCTGGTGCGGTACATTCCAGCTCCGCGTATCGGCCGGGCTAGAGTGGGCATCGAGCCAAGTGCCATGAAGCCGGCTCTACGCATCTGGTCTCCAGTGCGTCTCCTTGGGCCGGCTTACATGGCACCAGCCTTGCGCACGGTGTCCCTGGTTCGCCTGCATAGCCCAGTGCGGGCTATTCCACCTCGCCGCACTAGCAGGGCGACCGGGACCATTCAACCGGGTAAGGTTGGGCAGGCTCTGTGCTCAAGAGCTCCAGTGCGCCTGCACGGTCCGGTCTATCCGTCACCACCTCCACGCACCAGCCCTCCGGTGGCAGCCCCCCGCACCAGGCTGTCTCTCCGGCTCATCCTTACAGGGGCTCCCGCCTGTCCAGCGCTGCCAGAGCCTTCCTCCTCTCCAGCGCTGCCGGAGTCTCCCGCCCGTCCGGCGCTGCTGCCGGAGCCCCTCAGCCCGTCCGGCGCTGCTGCCGGAGCCCCTCAGCCCGTCCGGCGCTGCTGCCGGAGCCCCTCAGCCCGTCCGGCGCTGCTGCCGGAGCCCCTCAGCCCGTCCGGCGCTGCTGCCGGAGCCCCTCAGCCCAGAGGCTGCTGCCGAGCCCCTCAGCCCAGAGGCGCCAGAGCCCCTCAGCCCAGAGGCGCCAGAGCCCCTCAGCCCAGAGGTGCCAGAGCCCCTCAGCCCAGAGGCGCCAGAGCCCCTCAGCCCAGAGGTGCCAGAGCCCCTCAGCCCAGAGGTGCCAGAGCCCCTCAGCCCAGAGGTGCCAGAGCCCCTCAGCCCAGAGGCGCCAGAGCCCCGCCCCTCTGTCCAGTGGGGTCATTAGAGCCCGTGGCTCAGCCCAGAGGGCAAGGTAGGGGACTAAGACTACGGTGAAGTTGGGGCCACGTCCAGCACCAGAGCCGCCACCGCGGACAGATGCCCACCCAGACCCTCCCCTATAGGTTCAGGTTTTGTGGCCGGAGGGGGGGGGGGTACTGTAACACCCTGACCATAGTTTGCTTTGTATGTTTCTATGTTTTGGTTGGTCAGGGTGTGATCTGAGTGGGCATTCTATGTTGGATGTCTTGTTTGTCTATTTCTATGTCTGGCCTGATATGGTTCTCAGAGGCAGGTGTTAGTCATTGTCTCTGATTGGGAACCATATTTAGGTAGCCTGGGTTTCACTGTGTGTTTGTGGGTGATTGTTCCTGTCTTTGTGTTTTGCACCAGATAGGACTGTTTTAGGTTTTCTCACGTTTGTTGTTTTTGTTAGTTCTCATGTGTAGTGTCTTTATAAATTAAAGAACATGAACAACCACGCTGCATTTTGGTCCGCCTCTACTTCACCTAAAGAAAACCGTTACACACGCAGGGCACGTGCCCAGGTGCCCTGACCGCCAGGGGGGCACTCATTGATTTTGTTAGTCACTCCCACTCAGATATATTAACATGGCAAAATGTGTAGAATTGCAGGGTATTAGCTTTAAAACTGCACTGTTTTTCTCTCTGCCCCATTAAAAAAAAGAAGAGTATAATTAGATTAAATGTGTTATACAATTGCAAACAATTCTCTCCACCCAAGGCAAAATGGGTAGAATTGTAGGAAATTAACTTTAAATAGTACATTTATCTCTCCACCATCAAGAGGGGGAGCCGCTACATTTTGTTGCCACGAGGTGGGGGGCCCCCAACCCAAAAAAGGCTATGGAGCCCCCCTGGCAAACTCCTATTCAAATGCAAAACACTGAGATAGACAATATGCTTTGGTCATTCTTACTTGTCATAATCATCGGGATCCAAAGGTTGGTATGTAACCTTATAGCACTCTATGCGTTTGAGAAAGTCATCCATCACTCTCTCTCTGTGCCTCTCTGGGTAGTCTGGACTGGATACCTTCACTTCCTGTATAGAGAACACATTAGAATGTGGGCAAAGAAACAATGAAAGTCATCAGTCACATAGCAGGGATATAGTCAGTGTATAAATAGGTTATAGTTTTGACCGTGGGGTCATAGTAAAGCGTTACAATCTCACATCGGAACATACCAGAATATTAGCAGCAATGACTTCTGGGTCGTCACACACTGACTCCACAAAGAACACCTGTTGGAAAGAAAATAGCACAGACTACAACAATATACTGTCTCACCACAGGGCTGGATGCAGAGTCCCATGACCACAAACTATCAGATTCATCTCAATATTAAATGCCGGTCCATAATACAGTAATGTTATATGGAGATTCAAACACAAAACTATATTTGGCAATTTAGCACATTGCACGTTACCTTGAATGCATTCTCTTTCCCAAAATCAAGAATGAGGTCTCTCCTCTCCCTTGTTGTGTTTGTTGCATCAAATACCTAATCAAAGCAAAGCAAACATCACAAAACTGGTGGATAAAATGTCAAATATATTGAGCAGACAAAAAAGAACCAAAATGAGAGAGTAAATGCCGTACAGCGATTTGTCCACCTTCTTCAGTTAGATATCCCTTCACATCCTCCAGGGCTACCAGGGCACACTGTCTGTGGGAGAGGAGGGAAATACAGTTACAGTTGTCTGCAGCAAAGGGGGCAGGTATGCAATCCAAACTACTATACTTTTTTAAATTTAGATACTTTATCTTAACGGCCCCTGTATCATTTATTTGCTCATTTCGTGTTTGATTGTAAGGGAAACGGGCCAGAAGACCAGAGTGATCTACTGTATGCCTATCTTTCTTCTGACACCTGAATAGTAACACTGACGGAACAGTGACAGAACATACCGATTCAACATTTTGCAAGGCTCATACGAGCAGAAGAGTGACAGCAGCAGCAGTATATTTTAGATCAGCATTCTGTGATGTCAAGAACAGTAAAGCCGTTTACAGGTCCATAAAGGGAAATTCTCTACACAGACTACTACATTCACTTTCTGAGCCTATTTGGATGCCGTCCTCATTCAGTGATTATACTGGATACATTTTTGTGCTTGCTTAGAAAACGTTCAGCTAGTTGGAAAATAGTAATCCATCACAAATTACTATGAAAAACAAAGCAAATTTCAGTTTGAATCCTGCACACACACACACACACACACACACACACAGCATTCGGAAAGTATTCAGACCCCTTGACCTTTTCCACATTTTGTTACAGCCTTATTCTAAAATGGATTGAATTGGTTTCCCCCCCACATGGATCTACACACAATACCCCATAATGACAAAGGAAAAACAGGTTTTTAGAAATGTTTGCAAATATATAAAATAAAAAAACATCACAATTACTCAGTACTTTGTTGAAGGACCTTTGGCAGCGATTACAGCCTCAAATCTTCTTGGGTATGACGCTACAAGCTTGGCACAGCTGTATTTGGGGAGTTTCTCCCATTCTTCTTTGCATATCCTCTCAAGCTCTGTCAGGTTGGCTGGGGAGCGTTGCTGCACAGCTATTTTCAGGTCTGTCCAGAGATGTTTCGATTGGGTACAAGTCCGGGCTCTGCTGGGCCACTCAAGGACAATGAGACTTGTCCCGAAGCCACTCCTGCGTTGTCTTGGCTGTGTGTTTAGCGTCGTTGTCCTGTTAAAAGGTGAACCTTCGCCCCAGTCTCTCGGTCCTGTGCGCTCTGGAGAAGGTTTTCAAGGATCTCTCTGTGCTTTGTGCCGTTCATCTTTCCCTCGATCATGACAAGTCTCACAGTCCCTGCCACTGAAAAACATCCCCACAGCATGATGCTGCCACCACCATGCTTCACTATAGCCTGGTTTCCTCCACATTGGCATTCAGTCCAAAGAGTTCAATCTTGGTTTTATCAGACCAGAGAATATTGTTTCTCATGGTCTGAGAGTCCTTTAGGTGCCTTTTGGCAAACTCCAAGCAGGCTGGCATGTGCTTTTTACTGAGGAGTGGCTTCCATCTAGCCACTCTACCATATTTGGCCTGATTGGTGGAGTGCTGCAGAGATGGTTGTCCTTCTGGAAGGTTCTTCCATCTCCACAGAGGAACTCTGGAGCTCTGTCAGAGTGACCATCGAGGCCCTGACCAAGGCCCTTCTCCCCTGATTGCTCAGTTTGGCCTGGTGGTCAGCTCTAAGAAGAGTCTTGGTGGTTCCAAACTTCGTCCTTTTAAGAATGATGGAGGCCACTGTGTTCTTGGGGACCTTCAATGCTGCATAATTGTTTTGGTACCCTTCCCTGGATATGTGCCTATACACAATCCTATCTATAAGCTCTACGGGCAATTCCTATGACCTCATGGCTTGGTCTTTGCTTTGACATGCACTGTCAACTGTGGGACCTTATATGGACAGGTGTGTGCCTTTCCAAATCATGCCCAATCAATTGAATTTCCCCCCTTGTGGACTCCAATCAAGTTGTAGAAACATCTCAAGAATAATCAATGGAAAAAGGATGCATCTGAGCTCAATTTCAAGTCTCATAGCAAAGGGTCTGAATACTTATGTAAATAAGGTATTTGTTTTTATTTGCAATAAATTTGCAAAACAAATATCTAAAAACGTGTTTTTGCTTTGTTTTCATGGGGTATTTGATACATTGAATACATTTTTTCCTCATAAATCAATTTTAGAATAAGGTTGTAACATAGCAAAATGTGGAAAAAAGGAAGGGGTCTGAATACTTTGAGTGCACTGTATTCTGTAGAATATGAGTATTTTGTACACTGAATAACTGCTTGCACAGCAGACAGTGTGTTGATTCAGAAACTCATTAGCCATTGACGCAGCAGCCAACGCTGCAAAGTAAATGTGTGAAATCAAGCACGAGAGAACCTGGTGTACTGCTGGAGTAATGAGATTGACTCAGATCTGACCATGCTGATGGAGACACAATACTTGATTAATGATTTTCTTCCTAACATTTATACAAAACTTTGGCTCTCATCTGTGAACTAAAGTGTGCAACGCAGTTCTGACTGCTTTTTCAGTATGACTCATGCATATGAACAAAACAAATGTAACTTACTTCCTTATTTCCATGGCTTCCTTGTTGTCGTGCCTGAAGAAGTCGTAGGACTTGTAAGCTTTGACGGCCTCTCGGCGGTATACACCCAAGTTAAACACTACAAAACGAACAAAATGGCATCAACAATAGAGTTATGACTAGCTTTTATCAGTGTCTACATGGTCTACTGTCTCCTTTCATAGAAATGGGACGGGTTTAAAGTAGGATCCTTTTCAAGATGGGGCGTCTCAGTTCTCAGGAGCTTTAAAACTTGACAGTTGAAATCAAATCAAATCAAATTTTATTTGTCACATACACATGGTTAGCAGATGTTAATGCGAGTGTAGCGAAATGCTTGTGCTTCTAGTTCCGACAATGCAGTAATAACCAACAAGTAATCTAACTAACAATTCCAAAACTACTGTCTTATACACAGTGTAAGGGGATAAAGAATATGTACATAAGGATATATGAATGAGTGATGGTACAGAGCAGCATAGGCAAGATACAGTAGATGGTATCGAGTACAGTATATACATATGAGATGAGTATGTAAAAGTGGCATAGTTAAAGTGGCTAGTGATACATGTATTACATAAGGATACAGTCGATGATATAGAGTACAGTATATACGTATTTATATGAGATGAATAATGTAGGGTAAGTAACATTATATAAGGTAGCATTGTTTAAAGTGGCTAGTGATACATGTATTACATAAGGATACAGTCGATGATATAGAGTACAGTATATACGTATGCATATGAGATGAATAATGTAGGGTAAGTAACATTATATAAGGTAGCATTGTTTAAAGTGGCTAGTGATATATTTACATCATTTCCCATCAATTCCCATTATTAAAGTGGCTGGAGTTGAGTCAGTGTCAGTGTGTTGGCAGCAGCCACTCAATGTTAGTGGTGGCTGTTTAACAGTCTGATGGCCTTGAGATAGAAGCTGTTTTTCAGTCTCTCGGTCCCAGCTTTGATGCACCTGTACTGACCTCGCCTTCTGGATGATAGCGGGGCGAACAGGCAGTGGCTCGGGTGGTTGATGTCCTTGATGATCTTTATGGCCTTCCTGTAACATCGGGTGGTGTAGGTGTCCTGGAGGGCAGGTAGTTTGCCCCCGGTGATGCGTTGTGCAGACCTCACTACCCTCTGGAGAGCCTTACGGTTGAGGGTGGAGCAGTTGCCGTACCAGGCGGTGATACAGCCCGCCAGGATGCTCTCGATTGTGCATCTGTAGAAGTTTGTGAGTGCTTTTGGTGACAAGCCGAATTTCTTCAGCCTCCTGAGGTTGAAGAGGCGCTGCTGCGCCTTCTTCACGATGCTGTCTGTGTGAGTGGACCAATTCAGTTTGTCTGTGATGTGTATGCCGAGGAACTTAAAACTTGCTACCCTCTCCACTACTGTTCCATCGATGTGGATAGGGGGGTGTTCCCTCTGCTGTTTCCTGAAGTCCACAATCATCTCCTTAGTTTTGTTGACGTTGAGTGTGAGGTTATTTTCCTGACACCACACTCCGAGGGCCCTCACCTCCTCCCTGTAGGCCGTCTCGTCGTTATTGGTAATCAAGCCTACCACTTTTGTGTCGTCCGCAAACTTGATGATTGAGTTGGAGGCGTGCGTGGTCACGCAGTCGTGGGTGAACAGGGAGTACAGGAGAGGGCTCAGAACGCACCCTTGTGGGGCCCCAGTGTTGAGGATCAGCGGGGAGGAGATGTTGTTGCCTACCCTCACCACCTGGGGGCGGCCCGTCAGGAAGTCCAGTACCCAGTTGCACAGGGCGGGGTCGAGACCCAGGGTCTCGAGCTTGATGACGAGCTTGGAGGGTACTATGGTGTTGAATGCCGAGTTGTAGTCGATGAACAGCATTCTCACATAGGTATTCCTCTTGTCCAGATGGGTTAGGGCAGTGTGGTTGAGATTGCATCGTCTGTGGACCTATTTGGGCGGTAAGCAAATTGGAGTGGGTCTAGGGTGTCAGGTAGGGTGGAGGTGATATGGTCCTTGACTAGTCTCTCAAAGCACTTCATGATGACGGAAGTGAGTGCTACGGGGCGGTAGTCGTTTAGCTCAGTTACCTTAGCTTTCTTGGGAACAGGAACAATGGTGGCCCTCTTGAAGCATGTGGGAACAGCAGACTGGTATAGGGATTGATTGAATATGTCCGTAAACACACCGGCCAGCTGGTCTGCGCATGCTCTGAGGGCGCGGCTGGGGATGCCGTCTGGGCCTGCAGCCTTGCGAGGGTTAACACGTTTAAATGTCTTACTCACCTCGGCTGCAGTGAAGGAGAGACCGCATGTTTTCGTTGCAGGCCGTGTCAGTGGCACTGTATTGTCCTCAAAGCGGGCAAAAAGTTATTTAGTCTGCCTGGGAGCAAGACATCCTGGTCCGTGACTGGGCTGGATTTCTTCCTGTAGTCCGTGATTGACTGTAGACCCTGCCACATGCCTCTTGTGTCTGAGCCGTTGAATTGAGATTCTACTTTGTCTCTGTACTGACGCTTAGCTTGTTTGATAGCCTTGCGGAGGGAATAGCTGCACTGTTTGTATTCGGTCATGTTACCAGACACCTTGCCCTGATTAAAAGCAGTGGCTCTTGTTGTCAAGAGACTGGACATTGGCAAGAAGAATGCTAGGGAGTGGTGCACGGTGTGCCCGTCTCCGGAGTCTGACCAGAAGACCGCCTCGTTTCCCTCTTTTTCGGAGTCGTTTTTTTTGGGTCGCTGCATGGAATCCACTCCGTTGTCCTGTTTGTAAGGCAGAACACAGGATCCGCTGCCTGTGCACATCTCTCCTGCATCTCTCCTAATGAAAGTACATTACTTCGTAGGCCACAATACACTTGTGATTTAAAGTTGAGTCATGTGCTTATTTAAAGATCTCTCAAAAACCAGAGGGTTAATAGTCAATAGGCTGTCATAATGTCATAATGGAAGACTTAAATGGACATGTCTAATGTCTTCAAAAGTAAAAGTAATGTTGTAGAGAGGCTCTTCCCCCACTCACCTTTGGTTGGCACCCCTATCCAGTTGAGGTACCGTGTCAGTTTCTTAGACATGTAGGTCTTTCCCCTGGCAGGTAGGCCAATCATTACAATCACTGTGGGAGAGTTTGTCATGTAGGATGCCCATGCTGAACAAAAAGACAGACAGACATACATACTATAGTGTATTCACATTGGACTAAATCAGATACTACTGTATACTATCTATACAGTATACCTACAAAATGATACACATACCTGACAATGAAATGAGATACAGTAGATAAGGCAAAACAATTGAACTATCAAAGTGGTTGGTTGGTGTGATCAAACATCACTGGATTTATTTCTTGTCCTTGATTTCCCATGTACTGTATACTCAGATGAAAAGGGATAGATCAAAGTGCACTGGCAAGCCATAGTTTGCTATTCTCATATCAATTACGGACACAACAGGAATATTGTTCAGAATATGGGCAAATTATGATCATATTTCACTATAATATGCATTAAACAAATATGATGTGGAAAGAGAATGAATAATTTGTCCAAAATATGCCAAAGGAATCATTTTCAGAGAAGACTAATCTCTCACAATATTATTGATGCACTTGTATTTCTTTGAAACTCATTTGCTTGAGAATGTGTGCATCAGCTACATGTGTTGCATGTCAGGCATAGGGACAGCTTTCAGAGATAAAGCCAAAACAACACCTGCAGACTCATTCTGTGCCAGTCAAATCAACCTGAGGCAATCACGCAGACTGCAGCGGAATTGATGTCCGTCCTGCTCATGACCCTGCCTGTGCACATCTCTCCTGCATTGAAGATGTTTCTATGGGAGACTATCGGTACTTACAGCATTTCTTCTCATTAATTCTGAGCTCTGTTTTCTTGGCTTCAGCAGCGTTGGCCAAGCCAGTCTTTCTCTGAATGGTTGCTGACATGGTGAAGTTGTGTCCTTGTTGAGCCAGGTTTCCAAAGGCTCTAGAAGAGCATCACCCCAGACAATCAGAAACAGAAGGTTGATTTATTGTAGCAGTAGGTCTAGGCCTAGTAACGGAGTATTTTAGTATTTAATTTCTTCGTAACTCATAACATTTTCATGTCTATTCCCTGAATAAGAATTACTAATTTATTCACTATCTGAACAATATTCAATTAAATTAAAGTTGATGTACTGGTATAAAATGTAAAAGCACTTAAATACATTAAGTAATATGAGTTTGATATTAACTTTCAAATATATGACAAAGTAATGGTATACGACTTGACATATTGCTGTAATATAGGCTACTTTTATATTCTGCCCACAGCCTTCAAGAACACAGTAACACAGCAAAGTGAGGGAGACTGACATCTGATCTTCACAGCCACTGCACTGTATGTAGCCTACTGGGCGACCATATCTGAGGCTATCATCAAAAATAGCACACGCACTAAAAACTGACATCAATAAATGATGCTAAAGGAAGCCATTTACCGCAGCACGTTATGCGACGACACTACTGTAGTGCAATGGTAGTCTCGGGCCGGGGTCTTAAAATGTCTGTCTGGAACACTGATAATAGGCTTATTGGTTGTTTCGCACACATACACTCACCAAAGTTATGTGCGAGACGATGAGGCAATTAGAACTGAAAAGGTTAATCTGACGACGGATACGCGATCTTTGGCTCTACGAGGTTTCTGTCCCACTACAGCCTGCGTTGCGAATGTCTGGTCGAGGTCGATGCTGTCCTTCGTATGTTGGTGGCGCGGACCCGGTTGATGCCCTTCCACTAATTACCACAGCCACACAGTCCAAATATATTGTAATTCATGTCAACACAAATGTGCTTTTTGGTGTTAATTTAAAGATATGGTTAGGCAAAAGACTAGAAATGTCGTTAACATTAGGTTTTAAATCACATTTTAAGATACATTGTAGAAATAGGCGGGGTTTAGTACTTTGTGGCTGTGGTAACTATTGAATACACCTTCCAAACCAGAAAAGCATGAGGTGTGCCTGAGTCACAATTTCCTTACCGTAATCTCCATAATATACAGACCTCTGAAGCGCATAGGCAGTAAAAATCGGATTATATGCAATGACCAGACAGCAGTAATAATACAATCATTAGCCTATTGAAGGTCTTTATCAAACTATACTATTAGTGCATTTGCTTAGCAGAACATGGGATGCTCGAGGGGGGAGTTCCTGCAGGAACAGTGGAGGCTCCTCAGAGGAAGGGGAGGACCATCCTCAGTGAATTTTCTAAAAATGGTAAAACATTGAAAAAGTTAGATAAAACTATACTAAACATATTCATGTCACCAAATAAATGATTAAAACACACTGTTTTGCAATAAAGGTCTACAGTAGCCTCAACAGCACTCTTGGGTAGCACCATGGTGTAGCCGGGGGACAGCTAGCTTCCAACCTCTTCTTGGTACATTGACTTTAATACAACACCTAGCAGGCTCTTGGTTCTCACCCCCTTCCATAGACTTACACAGTAATTATGACAGGTTCCGGAGGACATCCTCCAACCTATCAGAGCTCTTGCAGCATGAACTGACATGTTGTCCACCCAATCAAAGGAACAGAGAATTAATCTAGTAGTGAACGCATAAGCTACAGCTAGCTAGCCCTGAGTGCATAAAATGTGGTGAGTAGTTGACTCAAAGAGAGAAAGACAGTAGTTGAACAGTTTTCAACAAATGAATTTCTTCAAACATAAAGAAGCAAGAGAGAGAGAGAGAGAGTACATTTTTTCACTTTCAGTTTCACTTACTTAGCTAGCAAAGGCAGCTGGCTAGTTTGGTTACTCAAACACTCTGCTCAAACAGCGGGATGCTATGTTAGCTAGCTGGCTATGTCTATCCAACACAACACTGGAACTCTACCAAGTCATGGTAAGCTTTTGGTTTTATTAATGTACTGCCACCAGAGGCCGCCGGTGTAATTGCTTACTGACTATACACTAACTTTACTGAATGATTGTAGCAGGTTTACTAATGTATTAGTTCTATTAGCTATGTTGACTAGCTCGTTACTTTAGCTAATATGGGGACAACGATGTAGGCTGTGTGTAGCGGTTATGACATGGTTTGGCTTGGAAAGGTTTATTCGCCTGGTCACATACAGCTGATGAGTTGTTCATGGAAGTCCACAAACGAAGGGAAAAGGTGAGAGGAGAGTGCATAGAGGTGAGAAGGAATACAACGTGGCTGCTATGAAAGTGAACTGTGTTTATGCGTGATCAGGTGTGTATTCATTCCGCCAATTCTGTTGAAAAAACGTTTCTTAAACGGAAGCAAACAAAACAGGGATAAAAATGAAATTGTCCAATAGAAATTCTCGTTTGCAACTGTTGGACTAATTATTACACCCTATTGACACCCTAAATGTAGGCAAGAGTGTGCAAGGCAGTATTGAATGTGTCACTGTCTGTCATCTCAAATTTCTCTCTCGACCTGTGTGCACCTACGTTGTAAACTTTCATTCATAGGCTAGGTTGTAGCAACCTCATGATGGGTATAGGAAAAATTCAAGTATCATGTAGTAGCCTAAACCTATCGATGTTATATTGAACAGGGTTAATGGAATATGAACGACAGTCATCCAACATGTTGTACTAGAAATAAGGCCATGCTCATGTAAAAAAAAGAAAATTGGTCTCCCTCGTCATAAACGGCACTGACCGCCACTGTGCAGGAATGTCCATATGCAGGAACACCCCGAATTGCGGGCTGCAGTTGCACACTGCTGATGATGGCGGTCCAAAGGGTACAATCTATGGGTACCATTCCTAGACATTAAAACCAGTTACAGTGCCTTCAGAAAGTCTTCACACCCCTTGACTTTTTACACGTTGTTGTTAATAAGGTGGGATGAGCACTGATCTACACAAACTACTCTGTAATGTCAGAGTGGAAGAAAAATGTTAACATTTGCAAAACATGAATTAAAAACTAATATACACTACATGACCAAAAGTATCCAAGTACAGTCTCATGGGATAATCAGCTCTCTTTAGAACAAGAATGATATATTCATTCTCTGACCAGAAATATCTGATGGAAATGTGAGAGGGATGGTTTTCAATTATAGGACAAATACTAAAGATGAGACTGCTAAGATAAAAGTATCTAATTAGTTGATATTATACATGTGGACATTTTAATCTATTTAGATGAAACCATATCAAGTTAGATGAAGTTGCAAGAGGAAAGATACACTGCATGACCAAAAGTATGTGGACACCTGCTCGTCGAACATCTCATTCCAAAATCATGAGCATTAATATGGAGTTGTTCCCCCCTTGCTTCTATAACAGCCTCCACTCTTCTGGGATGGCTTTCCACTAGATGTTGGAACATTGCTGCAGGGACTTGCTTCTAGTTGCCTAGTTAAATCAAGTTAAATACAATAAAATAAAAATACTCAGCCACAAGAGCATTAGTGAGGTCGGGCACAGATGTCTGGCGATTAGGCCTGGCTCGCAGTCGGCGTTCAAATTCATCCCAAAGGGGTCCAAAGGGGTTGAGGTCAGGGCTCTGTGCAGGCCAGTCAATTTCTTCCACACTGATCTCGACAAACCATTTGTGTGTGGACCTCGCTTTGTGCATGGGGGCATTGTCATGCTGAAACAAGAAAGGGCCTTCCCCAAACTGTTGATACAAAGTTGGAAGCACAGAATTGTCCAGAATGTCATTGTATGCTGTAGCGTTAAGATTTCCCTTCACTGGAACTAAGGGGCCTAGCACGAACCATGAAAAACAACCCCAGACCATTATTCCTCCACCACACAACTTTACAGTTGATACTATGCAGAGGGTGAAGGGATTCATCACTCCAGAGAAAGCGTCCACTGCTCCAGAATTCAATGGCGGCAAGATTTACACCACTCCAGCCAACGCATGGTGATCTGGGCTTGTGTGCGGCTGCTTGGCCATGGAAACCCATTTTATGAAGCTCCCGACCAACAGTTCTTGTGCTGACGTTGCTTCCAGAGGCAGTTTGGAACTCGGTAATGAATGTTGCAGCCGAGGACAGACGATTTTTATGCCCTACGCACTTCAGCACTCGGTGGTCCCGTTCTGTGAGCTTCACGGCTGAGCACTTCACGGCTGAGCAGTTATTGCTCCTAGACCTTTCCACTTCACAAAAACAGCACTTTGAGTTTACCGGGGCATCCCATGACGGTGCCATGTTGAAAGTTACGGAGCTCTTTAGTATGGCCATTTTACTGCCAATGTGTGTCTATGTAGATTGCATGGCTCATGCTCGATTTTATACACCTGTCAGCAACGGGTGTGGCTGAAATAGCCGAATCCACTAATTTGAAGGCGTGTTCACATACACTAGATATATAAAAGTAACTTGATTACATCATAAGCATTCAACTGCCTGAGTCAATACATGTTAGAATCACCTTTGGCAGCAATTACAGTTGTGTCTTTCTGGGTAAGGCTCTAAGAGCTTTGCACACCTGGATCATAGAATATATGCACATTATTATTTTGACATTTCTTCAAACACTGTCAAGTTGGTTGTTGATCATTGCAAGACAACCATTTTCAAATCTTGCCATAGATTTTCAAGACGATTTAAGTCAAAACTGTAACTAGGCCACTCAAGAACACTGGATGTGGTATTGGTAAGCAACTCCAGTGTTTGTTAGGCCTTGTGCTTTAGGTTATTGTCCTGCTGAAGGGTGAATTGATCTCCCAGTGTCTGGTGGAAAGCAGACTGAACTAGCCTCTATTCCATTTCTTTTATCCCAAAAAAAACCAATGTTGTTGATCCATCCTCAGTTTTGTCCTGTCGCAGCCATTCAACGCTTACGGTTTTAAGTTACCATTGGGCTTATGGTGAAATCCCTGAGCGGTTTCCTTCCTCTCAGGCAACTGAGTTAGGAAGGACACCTGTATCTTTGTAGTGACTGGGTGTATTAATACACCATCCAAAGTGTAATCAATAACTTCACCAAGCTCAAAGGGATATTCAATGTCTGCTTTTCATTTGGTTTTTACCCATCTATCAATAGGTGCCCTTGTATTTATGCTTGCCATAACAAAAGCATTGAATAATTATGTACTCAAGACAGTCCAGTGTTTAAATGTTTTGTTAATTTGTAAAAATGTTACAAACATAATTACACTTTGACAGTATGGGGTATTGTGTGTAGGACAGTGTGACAATATCTCAATTTAAACCATTTTAAATTCAGGCTGTTACACAACAACATGTGGAAAAAGTCAAAGACGGAATACTTTTTGAATGCACTGTATGTCAGTAATGAAACACTGAAAACCCATAAATAAATACAGCCCCCATAAAATCTATATTAAATTCCCTTATATATCACAAAATACATTTAGAGTAGAGTTTAATATATCCTATTGAAAAGAAAATACGTAATTAAGTTAGGTCAGTAATCCATTTTGAAAATCTATACATTTTTCATTCAAAAAGTCTTCTATATAATCTAACAGCTGTGTTTGAGAGAGTACATGTATGCTAAACAAAAATATAAAACGCAACACGCAAAAGTGTTGGTCCCATGTTTCATGATCTGAAATAAAAAAAACACAAAAAGCTTATTTCTCTCAAATTTTGAGCACAAATTTGTTTACATCCCTGTTAGTAAGTATTTTTCCTTTACCTAGACAATCCATCCACCTGACACGTGTGGCATATCAAGAAGCTGATTAAACAGCATGATCATTACACACCTTGTGCTGGGGACAATATAAAGACCAGGAAATGTCATGCTGACTGCAGGAAAGTCCACCAGAGCTGGTGCCAGAGAATTTAATGTTCATTCCTCTACCATAAGAAGCCTCCAATGCCGTTTTAGAGAATTTGGCAGTACGTCCAACCGGCCTCCCAACTGTAAACCATGTGTTACCACACCAGCCCAGGACCTCCACATCCAGTTTCTTCACCTGCGGGATCGTCTGACACTAGCCACCCGGACAGCTGATGAAACTGTGGGTTTGCACAACCAAAGAATTTCTGCACAAACTGTCAGAAACCGTATCACGGAAGCGCTGATTCAGAGAGGTTGGGTTAAATGTGGAAGACATTTTAGTTGAATGCAATCAGTTGTACAACTCGTCGTCCTCACCAGGGCCTTGACCTGATTGCAGTTTGGCGTCGTAACCAACTTCAGTGGGCAAATGCTCACTTTCGATGGCCACTGGCACACTGGGAAAGTGTACTCTACACAGATGAATCCCGGTTTAAACTGTACCGGGCAGATGGCAGACAGCGTGTATGCCATTGTGTGGGTGAGTTGCTTGCTGATGTCAATGATGTGAACAGAGAGAAATCCATGTGAAATCCATGGTGGCGGTGGGGTTATGGTATGGGCAGGTATAAGCTATGGACAACGAACACAATTGCACATTATCAATGGCAATTTGAATGCACAGAGATACCATGATCAGATCCTGAGGCCCATTGTCGTGCCATTAATCCACTGCCATCACCTCATGTTTCAGAGTTATAATGCATGGCCCATGCCGCAAGGATCTGTACACAATTCCTGGAAGCTAAAAATATCCCAGTTCTTCCATGGCCTGCATACTCAGACATTTCACCCATTGAGCATGTTTGGGATGTTCTGGATCGACATGTACGACAGCATGTTCCAGTTCCTGCCAATATCCAGCAACTTCGCACAGACATTGAAGAGGAGTGGGACAACATTCCACAGGCCACAATCAACAGCCTGATCAACTCTTATGCCAAGGAGATGTGTTGCGCTGCATGAGGCAAATGGTGGTCACACCTGATACTGACTGGTTTTCTGATCCACGCCCCAACCTTTTTTTTAAGGTAACTGTGACCAACAGATACATATCTCTATTCCCAGTCATGTAAAATCCATAGATTAGGGCCTAATGAATTTATTTCAATTGACTGATTTCCTTATATGAACTGTAACTCAGTAATATCTTTGAAATTGTTGCATGTTGCGTTTATATTTTTGTTCCATGTACATATCAAACCACACTGGAATGTCCAATTCTTTTATAAGAATTAGTTAATTTTCGTTTCCTATTCCATAGTTTCTCCATGTCTTAAAATGGTTTACATTCAAATTTCCAGCAAATTTCTCAGTGTTCAGAAGGCACCCATTGGCTACTGTTTCTCCATGTGAGAGCCAGGAAGTGGTCAGGTCCAGGGACATTCCAGATTCAGGCACTGGGTTACTGGAACTGCTGCAGTAGATGTAGTAGTCAAGGATGTGTATATCATTCATTGTCAAGAGTTCATGCTTGTGTATGACCACAATGGTATTGTGTGATTGAAAGTTCAATGTTCCTGGGAGGGAAGGCACTGAGATGCATAGGGGGATCACTCAGTAGAATTGCACACTTTGCACAGATAGCAAGCTGTGGATGGTAGGAGTTGGCAGTCTCCATTGTCCAACAGTTAGTGGTTTAGCATTAAGGCTTGATCTTCCACAGCTGTAGAAGAGACAACAAGGAGGGTGCATTTAAAAACACAGCACATATACTCACGTTTGGAAGTTAATACAAATGTACTAGGAGGAAAACAACTCTGACAGAGGCAAGTCAATTAAGAACAAATTATGATTTTTTTATTTTTTATTTTTTTTTATTTTACCCCAATTTAGTGGTATCCAATTGTTTTAGTAGCTACTATCTTGTCTCATCGCTAAAACCCCCGTACGGGCTCGGGAGAGACGAAGGTTGAAAGTCATGCGTCCTCCGATACACAACCCAACCAAGCCGCACTGCTTCTTAACACAGCGCGCATCCAACCCGGAAGCCAGCCGCACCAATGTGTCGGAGGAAACACCGTGCACCTGGCAACCTTGGTTAGCACGCACTGCGCCCGGCCCACCACAGAAGTCGCTGGTGCGCGATGAGACAAGGATATCCCTACCGACCAACCCCTCCCTAACCCGGACGACGCTAGGCCAATTGTGCGTCGCCCCACGGACCTCCCGGTCGCGGCAGGTTACGACAGAGCCTGGGCGCGAACCCAGAGTCTCTGGTGGCACAGCTGGCGCTGCAGTACAGCGCCATTAACCACTGCGCCACCCGGGAGGCTCCCAACAAATTTTTACAATGACGGCCTACACCGGCCAAAAAAAGACAACGCTGTGCCAATTGTGCTCCACCACATATCAGTGTTCTGCTACAGCACTGTGGTATTAGAAGTGTCTCCACTCACTCTGATGTTGAAGCCGAGCAGATCGCTGACCACAGCGGAGACTGCAGACAGGATGACCACACGTGTGATGTTGTAGATAAGAGGGTTCACAGTCAGACCCAGCAGTCGGAAGGGGGTGTCAAGCTCCTGTAAAAGGGTTGGTATGAAAAGTTAGAGAAGCTTTCACTGCACGTTATGCTGAATAAACTACCACCAGCCCAGAAGACGAGACTAAATCCAAATATTCATAATGTGGCTAAAGTTTAGACATGCTTACTTTCATTAATTTTGTTGCAAGCTTCAGAACATTGTTCACTATGTTCAACATTTCTTTCTTGTTGGGCTTCTTTTCCATCTTAAGATACAAGTTGATCTGAAAGAAATGAGGAGATGCATTACTGAAAGTATTAAAGTGGTCTGTCTGCGTGTGCACGTGTGTGTGTGTTGTAGGGAGCCTCACCTGTTCCGTCAGCAGCACTGACACGTTGCTGTATTTACAGTTGGTCTCGGAGCCCAAGGTGGCCAGGCGGAGCAGGAAGAGGATGAGAGAGGAACCCCACACCATGAGCTCCCAGTTGGTCTCAGAGTCCAGGAAGGTGTGGTGACTGTTCAGGAGCTGGGAGTTAGAGAAAAAAAAAAGAGTACTCAATCTTTCATCGATTGAGTTTCTACAGGTTGGACCTTAACCAATGCCCATTCATAACAAGGGGAAGGTAAATCATGGTGTTTCCTGGAATCCTGTGTATTTATCAGAGATACAGACACTCTTTCTTATAGATATGTCTGACCTGTGTACACAAGATGAAGGCGATGGAGAGGGCCAGGAGGAAGATGGAGGAGACAATGACATCAACGGAACGCTGGGGCCCACGTCTCTGTGATGAACGGGGAAAAAGGGTAAGACATTACTCACTGAGGGTAAGACATTAATCACCCCCTACTGGTCAAAGCTATACACTGAAGTATACTTTAAAAAGTCATAGGAGTAGTGAGAGTAAGTCAGACCTTGAGGAAGGAGCGGAGCGACAGCCACATCTTTATGTTCTGCACATTCTTCAGCCTGAAATGGGGGATTTCCCACTTCTTAGCCTTTCGTGCTGAGGTGATGTGGTTGAAGAGTTTGGCGAAAACAAGCCGCTGTTGATGAAAGAGAACCACACAAAAACATATGTCAACCACACCATTTCCAGCATGTTTGTTTTGTAGTAGTATGTCTACTACAGTACAGTGGGACTAACATGCTGACCTGTTTGTAGGTCCTCTCTGCCACACACATCATGAAGAAGAAGAGTCCGGTGAGGCAAAGCCTCTCTACGGTGGTGATGAAGAAGAAGGCGTAGATCTGGGTGTTGGGCGGCCCCACCACCATGACAGCCAGCTCTACCAGGGACAGGGAGCTCAGGCGCTTCATGTCCAGCTGTTGTGCCAGGCGGAAGACAAAAGGAAGCAGTGCCAGTGTGGCAGTGAACAACCCCCCCAGGGCTAGGTAACCCATGCCTTGCTCCACCACCTTCACCTACACAGAAGAAATTACCTGTTAGGAGGACAGTGGCATGGAGCACAGAGTACACAGCCCTCATAGTGTTTCTATAAATAGAATCAGACAGAACCCCTTTCCAGTCCTAAAGCATTATAGACCCGCATTCCCTCTGTATTGGATGTGTGTTAATTCTACCAAAAAGGCATCAGTGTGTAATGAAGTGGTCATAGGAGGTGTACCCGTGTGAGGATGATCCCACTGATCTCCAGTACTGACATATCTGCTTTCTTGCACTCCCCCTGCTCCCAGATGATGACACTGACCCGGTCTCTGGATGGGTGGCACGCCTGCAGCCACGATAGATGGCCCTGTGGGGAGAGAAAGCTGGTGAGCCGATATCTCCTTACCCTTTCTGTGATTAAAGTGAGTCCTTGTGGACGGACCCACCTGCAGCAGGGTCTCATCATCACTGCTGAGAGTGGTGAACGGGGGGAGGGTCAGGCCAGGGCCGTATCGCCCGTCCCCCTCACTGTCACTACTGCCAGTGGAGGCGGTGTCAGGCCCCTGAAGAAGCTCCTCCCATATTGTGTCATCTGTGTCAGAAGCCGGGCGCTCCAGTTCAGTCCTAAGGCGCTCCACTTCATGAGATTTCACTTTAGTGTCCATGGCACCTCCACTACTTTCCTCCTGTGCAAACAATAGGTCAAACTAAATGTCCCCCTTTCACTCTGGCTACAATAAACAGAGCAGGACTCACTGCCTCTTAAGGTTTACCTGAGGTGATGAGGGGTTAGAGAAGGAGTGAAGGCGTCTCTTCCTGAGGACAGAGGCAGGTATAGTTCCAGCTACACCAGTAGGTAGTTTGTCTTTCCCATCCTCCTCACTTGAAAGTTCGTCCGAGGCCCCAAAGCCTGACTTTCTCTGGTTGTTCTGGAACAGCATCACAATCAACAATAGAATCCGCAGGATAAACAGCAACACAACCTTGGTAGACAAAATGTCAATCACAGACAAAGCCCCATCTTAAAAGCCCCACCCAGCCTTACAACCCGCTAGACAAATTTGCTCAGGCAACACAAAAAGGTAACAAATACATTTGGAGATTCCCCACTCACATGAAAATAGGAACTTTTGGAACTCTGGTAGCCCTTAACACTTGAACCTTATACGGGTAAAAATAGCAGATTTGGGCAGTGATAAGCACCTTAATTTTAATGCAGTGGCTGTACAGTAACATGCTATACATTATGTCAGAGCTCAGGCTCTGCACTTCACAGTGCTTTATAGGTTTTGACTGACAGCTGTTCTGAACTTGAGCACCTAGTGCATCAAAAAGTTGCACACATCCCTCCCTGCTGAGTGAGGGATACGCTGTAAATTAAGAGGACTTGATGAGATGTTAATAAATTACATTAATACCTCTTTGATGTCATACAAGCAAGCCAAACACCCGTGAATCCAAATGTGCACTTCACATTTCCATTTAATTTAAACTCATGTCATATACAGTGTAAGGCTGTCCCCGAGAGTCGTCCTGTTCTTTCGACCAATCGATTGGTTGAAAATGTTTTAATTTATATTTCCATATACACTACTGTTCAAAGGTTTGGGATTACTTAGAAATGTCCTTGTTTTTGAAAGAAAAGCACATTTGTCCAATAAAATAATATCAAATTGATCAGAAACAGTGTAGACAACTGTAGCTGGAAACAGCTGATTTTTAATGGAATATCTACATAGGCATACAGAGGCCCATTATCAGCAAACATCACTCCTGTGTTCCAATGGCACGTTGTGTTAGCTAATCCAAGTTGATCATTTTAAAAGGCTAATTGATCATTTGAAAACGCTTTTGCAATTATGTTAGCACAGCTGAAAAGTGTTGTGCTGATTAAAGAAGCAATGAAACTGGCCTTCTCTAGACTAGTTGAGTATCTGGAGCATCAGCATTTGTGGGTTTGAAGCTCAAATTGGCCAGAAACAAAGAGCTTTCTTCGGAAACTCATCACTCTATTCTTGTTCTGAGAAATAAAGGCTATTCCATGCGAGAACTTGCCAAGAAACTACTCGCAAAACACCAGTCTCAATGTCAACAGTGAAGAGGCGACTCGGATGCTGTCCAGTGTCTGTGTTCTTTTGCCCATCTTAATCTTTTATTTTTATTGGCCAGTCTGAGATATGGCTTTTTCTTTGCAACTGCCTAGAAGGCCAGCATCCCGGAGTCACCTCTTCACTGTTGACGTTGAGACTGGTGTTTGCGGGTACTATTTCATGAAGCTGCCAGTTGAGGACTTGTGAGGCGTCTGTTTCTCAAACTAGACACTCTAATGTACTTGTCCTCTTGCTCAGTTGTGCACCGGGGCCTCCCACTCTTTTTAAAACCATCTACATACAGTTGAAGTCGGAAGTTTACAAAGACCTTAGCCAAATACATTTAAACTCAGTTTTTCACAATTCCTGACATTTAATCCTAGTAAACATTCCCTGTCTTAGGTCAGTTAGGATCACCACTTTATTTTAAGAATGTGAAATGTCAGAATAATAGTAGAGAGAATTATTTATTTCAGATTTAATTTCTTTCATCACATTCCTAGTGTGTCAGAAGTTTACATACACTCAATTGGTATTTGGTAGCATTGCCTTTAAATTGTTTCACTTGGGTTAAACGTTTCAGGCAGCCTTCCACAAGCTTCCCACAATAAGTTGGGTGAACATTTCTCCTGACAGAGCTGGTGTCAGGTTTGTAGGCCTCCTTGGTCGCACACGCTTTTTCAGTTCTGCCCACACATTTTCTATAGGATGAGGTCAGGGCTTTGTGATGGCCACTCCAATACCTTGACTTTGTTGTCCTTAAGCCATTTGCCACAACTTTGGAAGTATGCTCAAATCAAATCAAAATGTGGTCATTGTCCATTTGGAAGACCCATTTGCGACCAAGCTTTGTCTTGAGATGTTGCTTCATTATATCCACATAATTTTCCACATTTTCCTTCCTCATGATCCATCTATTTTGTGAAGTAAACCAGTCCCTCCTGCAGCAAAGCACTCCCACAACATGATGCTGCCACCCCTGTGCTTCACGGTTGGGATGGTGTTCTATAGCTTGCAAGCGTCCTCCTTTTTCTTCCAAACATAACGATGGTCATTATGGCCAAACAGTTCTATTTTTGTTTCATCAGACCAGAGGACATTTCTTCAAAAAGTACGATCTTTGTTCCCATGTGCAGTTGCAAACCGTAGTCTGGCTTTTTTTAATGGCGGTTTTGGAGCAGTGGCTTCTTCCTTGCTGAGTGGCCTTTTAGGTTATGTCGATATAGGACTTGTTTTACTGTGGATTTGGATACTTTTGTACCTGTTTCCTCCAGAATCTTCACAGGGTCCTTTGCTGTTGTTTTGGGATTGATTTGCACTTTTCGCACCAAAGTACATTCATCTCTAGGAGACAGAACACGTCTCCTTCCTGAGCGGTATGACGGCTGTGTGGTGTTTATACTTGCATACTATTGTTTGTACAGATGAATGTGGTACCTTCAGGCATTTGGAAATTGCTCCCAAGGATGATCCATACTTGTGGAGGTCTACAATTGTTTTCTGAGGTCTTTGCTAATTTCTTTGGAGTTTTCCATGATGTCAAGCAGAGGCACTGAGTTTGAAGGTAAGCATTGAAATACATCCACAGGTACTCCTCCAATTGACTCAAATGATGTCAATTAGAAGCTTCTAAAGCCATGGCATCATGGAATTTTCCAATCTGTTTAAAGGCAGAGTCAACTTAGTTTATGTAAACTTCTGACCCACTGGAATTATGATACAGTGAATTATAAGTGAAATAATCTGGCACCACAGCACAGCAAGTGTTAGTTTCTTACTTGTTTCTGAATTAAAATTTCCTTTCCCAAATTCCCAATTTGTTTAGGATCCTTGCTCTCTTTACATGAAACATGTAAGCATCACATGCGTGTGACCAATAGTGCTTGACCTATAGCCTATCATAATCACATCAATAAATTGGTTATAAACTCCGAACACAGTAATGTCGACAGCAAAATGGATGCAGAGAACGTGAAAAAGAAACTCGAAACGAGCAAATGTTTACTGGTTGCTCTGGAGGGAAAGGGGAAGTCAGATCTATGGAAGACATTTGACTTAGTTATGTAAACTACTGGAGATCAAGAAAAAGGAGGTATAGAAGCAAGTGCTGCATGAGTATTAGGATTGCCAAAAAGTTGCTGTTAGATTAAAATATTTTTTCTGACCATTTGTTGTTTACAGTGTAAACAACACTAAATTAATAAGTGTACCAGAGAGTCTGTTCTAAGGGAAAAAAAGATATACAAAGCCTTTATTACAGCAGACTAAAAACAGTTGCATGCATTCGTGAATTGCGGTTTATTTATTGCATATGCAATTTTTCAAAGCTCCCTTTGTTATTCAATTTTAAAACTAAAATGCTTGATTGCATTTCAAAGCATGAATGTCTCATATTAATTTGTTCATGACATCACACAGCATGACTGATTGATACAGTAGGCTATATTGAAATATAGGCCTAAGTAAATTACGCTATTAAGACTGAACCGGACACAGTCTTAGGCCTACAGCTAGATGGCTGAGTATACAAGGCTACTTTACAAAGCCTACTAATGATAACGACATTAGTTATTATTATAATAATAATTGTAATAATAACAATAAGAAGGAAATCAAGAAAAAAGAGGGTATAGGAGCGAGAGCTGCGTGGATATTGTGTGTGACAAACAGGTGCTGTTAGATTACAATATTAATTTTCTGCCTGTTGGAACAGTGTAAACAACACTAAATAAATTATAAGTAATACCAGTCTGTTCTAACGGAAAACAATTGTAAAGCCTTTATTACGGCATAGCAAATATTTAAAAAACAGCCAAATCTGTGAAATTTCTTTATCCGTCATTTTGCCATTGTATGAGGCTTGGTGCTCACGGAATCAGTAGGCTATTAAACAAACACCGAAACAGAAGCAAGATATGCCTTATTTCTGTAGATATACAGTACCAGTCAAAAGTTTGAATACACCTACTCATTCAAGGTTTTTCTTTATTTTTACTATTTTCTACATTGTAGAATAATAGTGAAGACATCAAAACTATGAAATAACACATCTGGAATCATGTAGTAATCAAAAAGCAGCCACTATTTGCCTCGATGACAGCTTTGCACACTCATGGCATTCTCTCAACCAGCTTCATGAATGTATTTCAATTAACAGGTGTGCCCTGTTAAAAGTTAATCTGTGGAATGTATTTTCTTCTCAATGCATTTGAGCCAATCAGTTGTGTTGTGACAAGGTAGAGATGGTATACAGAAGATAGCCCTACTTGGTAAAAGACCAAGTCCATATTATGGCAAGAACCGCTCAATTAAGCAAAAAATAATAATTACTTTAAGACATGAAGGTCAGTCAATATGTAAAATTTCAAGATCTTCTTCAAGTGCAGCCGCAAAAACCACCATGATTATAGACCTAATTAAGTTGGGGTTTGCTGGCTCCTCAATTTTCTTAGACAATTAGGTTAAGCCCTATTTCGCACAGGACTAGTTTTACTAGAGAACGTTGGTTATGTAATAATTACCCCAGAATGTCTGTTATTCCAGAGGACGATTAGGACGGGATTCATTTTTTCCAAACTGCCCCCTGTAATTCTTTATTATTTTCAAAAGAATTGACAGTTATGACGAAAGCCTGGAGTGTTTTTTTTCTACACAAAGATATTTCAACAAGTCCAGGTGATAACAGTGTCGCCATAATATTTGAATTGAGGAAGTTTGATAATCATTAGGATATTTTAGTGATCTGCACTAGACCTCCTAAATGCCCCCCAGCCTTCAGATGTGAGCTGAACAGTGCACTTGCACTGTAGATGTGTTTTAAGGCTATGGATGTAAAAGTGAACTTATCATTCTCAAATTTTTAGGTCAGTTGTATGCTGCTTTGCGATCTATTAACCACAAGGGTTACATTAAATAGGTGCAATATTTTTCACAGGTGCATTTGGCAATATTCAATTCATACGCACAAAACATATGAACAAAAGCATTCACTGTGAAAGTTGATACATGTAGGCCCTTCATTTTTAGCCTATGCACAGTTATTGTTTTCTTGCTCAAACCGTGAGCAACACCTGTCAAACTCAAACATTTCTCTCAAAACACAGGGATGCCGATTTGCACGGGACTAGTATTGTCAGAGGACCTTGGAGTTCACCAAAAAACAGTCGCTTATTGTGGCTGGAATTGTTACTTTCCTGTCATGTACAAATTATTGACATGGCAGATTTGGACAGGACTAAAATTAGATTTATTAGTGTGGCTCCATTATTCTTACATAATCATATACAATTTCAGTATCACGTCTTAGAATGATGGGATTGTGCCATCCGTACGACCACAGCAGTGGATTAGTCAACTGAGACAGGCATGAATTAGACAGGTGTTTTGTGCACATTGAAAAAAATACAATTGCAAACGCTCGACTAAAGAAATCTCGGTCGACCAACAGCCTATCGACCAAACAATCGACCAGTCGACTAAATGGGGTCAGCCCTAATACAGTGTCAACGTTTATGATCACTATGTTTGATGTTCAGTTACAGAATGACATGGCGTCATACCCCGGGTTGTTCTGAACCTGTTTGTCTATTGTGAAGAGATGCACCTGAATGCACTCATTACTCCTTTCTATGGGGACCAAAATTACGATCTATTTCTCTGAAATGCCTTGTGAAAGTCTAACACTGTGAGATCGTATTTTACAACTTAGCTAGTCACGTTGGCAATAAAACACGTTTTGAAATGATGCCCAACTGAACCAGACTGCGATTTATTAAATGGGCCGTTTTTGTATTGCATGAAACAACAACAGTGATTGTGTGATGGCAGGGATGCAGCGTTGTGCTCCAAACAAAACAAATACAAGTGTGCTTGTTCTAGTTCCTCAACGGCACAGCTAGGAGAGCTCAAAAAAGCACCTTGTAGTTGAAGACTCTTCTTTGAGTCATAAAAGTGCATTTAAATTGAGGAACTTTGGAGAGGTGTGTGACCACTTGGAGACAGACACCAGTTAGTCCTCTCATTCAAACCCTTCTCACGTTTGGTGTCTTATGTTCCACCTACCACACATTTTGCAGGAATATTTTTATCATGTTACTGAATGTATCAAGAGTATTTTCAGACTCCGCTATCAACAAATGTGGCGAAAAGTACAGTAAATGTAAAATGCACATAAAATCAACAGTGTAATGTTTGGATTCAGTCTTGTGTCAGGTGAACTGTTGTGTCCTCAACTTGGTGTAATAATTTTCCCATTATCTCCAAACTATTCCCTTTCTATTGCTTCCATGGTTATGCATTTCATATTTCTTCTGTAAGAAACAATTCAATTTAGCTCCATCCATATAGGCCAATTCCTAGAGTGTAAAGGGTTAACGACTGCTTGACTCACAAACATGAATTGTTGCTATATGTTCAGGTAGAGGATCTGGTCATTGTCTGTATGGCCTTACCCTTCTCTCCTCTGATCTGTACAACCTCTGGTTTTCCTCCAGCTGCCAAGGCTGCAGCTCAGTGTCCCCATCGTTCCCCTGTCCTTCTGTTCTCTTCAATCCTCTACCCTTCCTTGGCCTGAATGAATGTTGAGAAATGAGGGAACATGTTATACAGTGTGAGAGCAGTTTGCAAGAGTGTATAAAAGGGTGAGCACACAGCAGTGTGTGTGTGTTACATGCTGTAAGAGCCCAACCTCCTCCTTCGTGCAGGGCTGGTGCTGCTCACAGGGCTGTCTGAGGGGCTCCGGTTGGACTCAGTGGACACTATCTGGCAGTGCACTGTCCCCAGCAACAACATCAGACACATGGGCCCAAATAGCTCACTTGCACTGGCTGCAGGAACTTCCATGTACAACACTGATGCTGCCACTGCAGAGAGAAAGCCATTAAGTTAACAGGCCACCCAAAAATGGTAGAAACCTGCTCTTTAGAGAGTTAGTGAATGACAGACTTATTTACTTTAAGTCAATAAATAGTATATCGTATGACTTCTTAACAGTAGACAACAAGCATGATCTGACCCATGCCTAAAGCAATGTTAATGTGAGATGCGAGTTTACCTTGCATCAAGTAGAGCACCAGGATACAGGTGGAGATGGACCTGGAGGTCACCTGGATCCACCATTGGAAAAAGAAGGGGAAGAGGAGCACCCTGACCAGACCCTTACGAGTCAATGCTGTCCATGGACTATCTGGCTTTGCCTTGCTGAATGTGGATCCTGGAATAGAAGAGAGCCAATCAATAGCGTTGCATGCACCATATCCATCCAATAAGCGACATTGTGTAAGATATAAGATATAACACCTTGTAATAAATGGATACTCACCTCTTACTAAGTCAACATCAATGAGGTCTGTCTTGATGTGGCCAGACCTCTTTGGTTTACTGTCAATACCCTGTTGGGGTGACACTTATCTTAGTGACAAATGCTGATCATATAAGAATTGTGTGCATATTAGGCCAAATGTCACAAACTTACATTAAATTCTGCTTGCTCCAGAGATTTCTCCCAGACCTGCTGATCATATGCACCAATCTGTTGACACATGCACACACTTCAGTTTGTATCATCTCATGTAGGGGATTTTAGACCCTCATTACATTGTCAGTAAGTCTAGCATGTCTTAGGGGCCATTTACATTAGTAAAATATGTCTAGTGAGATTTCTCTTCAACATCAGATTTGCAACTTTTCTATTTACACCAGCCTGGGATGTAGTGTGGCCAAAGCCACATTCCTGCGTCATGTGAATGCAACTATTAGCATATCGTAAATACCATAGTATTTAGACAATCAAAATAAGGCTAGAAATTGAAACTATACGGGAGCTTCTCATCTAAACCATATTGCACATAGTGTTGCACACTTGATTAATGCAATGATTCACACATATATGGATATTTTAAAAGCCTTTCATTTTCAATTTGTCTAACAGAGCAAGAAAGCTGTGTACTTGTATTAAGGCAATTCGGGCAGGGACATGTGGTGTGGGAGAGACTTTTTCTTAAAGGGTAACTCTCAACCCCAATTTCAGCCTTTGCCCGACCCGTTCAAATTTAACAAATATTAATTCAGGTGAGATGTTGTGGGCGGGGGGAATATCTCATGATTATTCATTTTGGGGGTGGGTAAACATAGTTGTACCTGATCCCACCATGTTCTCACTAAAGCATACTTACCAGAAGTCCACTGGCACTCTGATAATAAAATAATGTGCATCGTGAGAAAATACATCTCTGCACAGTTAGCTCACAGTGGTAAGGCGGCGAGTTCCTGACATCTACTGCCACTTGCGGTGTAAGTTTGAATTCCCCATTGAGCTTTATAAACTTGACACTTTGCCAAAGTTTTAAAAAATGGCATTGTTTAGAAAAAGTGCAAGGTTGAATTGAGTTTGTGCACACACGCACTTCACAGAGGAGGCGTTCCCAAATGGAATATGCAAATATATGCTACAACGAGCCAACAGGATCTCGCTAGCTCGTGCTTGGCTTTGCTCACCCCCTTGCTTTATCTGCCCACTATGCTTCATTTGCGCCCACTGTAAACAACACAGATGAACCATCTTAGGTTAGTTATAAATATCTTTGCCAATATGGCAATCTTCAAATTCAAATACTTCAGGCGCCATGGGGAGTTTTCCATAGGAATACGTGGATGATGTCAGCGCTATCACTATTGGTGCATTCAAGACAACTGGTAACTCAGAATAATACGAGGTCAAATCATGACTCATGATCTACAGATGGGAAAGTCGGAGCTCTAGAAATAGGCCCAAGTTCCCGAGTTGGAATTCCGAGTTGGATGTTCAAAAGGATTTTTCCTCAGTCGGAGCAAGTTTTTTTTGGAGTTCCCAGTTGTCTTGAACCCACTCAAGTCAAAAGTCTGAGATTTCCGAGTTACCAGTTCCCAGATGTTTTGAACATGGCATATCATCTACTGGTTTTACATACCTCCGGAGGTTTTATTTAGGCAAGTCAGTTAAGAACAAATTCTTATTTACAATGATGGCCTACACCGGCCAAACCTGGACGACGCTGGGCCAATTGTGCTCCGCCCTATGGGACTCTCAAATCACAGCCGGTTGTGGTAATGTGGGAGATATCTCTTAAAGAGATTTGAATCTAGATCTGTCTCTTTACACTACACAAGTATCTCTCCTGGACCTAGCTTGTGTTGTCAAAGTCGTGTAGTGTAAAGAGGCCCTTACCTTCTCTTGATACCAAGCTATTCTTGCCATTGTTGCTTTATGACTGTGATGAAGATTGTGTCAGGTCATTTTGCAGGGGCCACAGTGGCAGATAAGATCTGACTGCAACCCAGGCTTGTCAAAACAAAGGAAAGGAAGGAACATTAGAGATAAAGCAAAAACAAAGCCATTGTGGAGTACAAAGGGCATTCACACATATCATGTTCACTCAATACCAGAAATAATCACTGATAACTGTAGTTTACTGTTTTTAATTGTGCTGCATGTACATTTGTTATACTCAATACAAAACTACTGTTAGCTGTATAGGCTACAGAAAGTCAACTGACTAAAACTTACCCCAAAGCCAAAGGATAATGTGGTTGAAGATAGGTGCTACAATGGTCCTACTGTATTCGGGTGAAACTCTACTAGAGATCATTCCAAAAACATTAAAAGATCAATCATTCCTCTTAGAACCATCATCCAGGAGCAGTATCAAGTGGGATGGCGCAGTAACGTTGTAGGATTGCAAACTAGCTAGCTCTGCCTCGCCATCATCATCATCATCATCATTCAAGCAACCTCAGCTAGGCTATACTTTTCAACTCGAACATAACACGTTTCAACTTCTACATTTGCCACCATTCAAAATAGGTAAACAGATTCGCGGCACATTTAGCTAATCTAGAAACCAGTACAGTAGTGCTATATTAGCAATAGAAGCTAGCTAGCTACCATTAAGCAAAGTTAGCTCGCCAGCTTTTCTTCAGCCCAGGAGTGGCGCGCAGCTCGACGGGGTAAACTAGCCAGCTAGCAGCATCTCGACTACGGGAATCGCAAAGATTTATGAGCAATTTATTTTATTTCAGTTATTTAAACGATTTTCCAAATGCAAACTTCGTTGTCAGTTGCATTTCAAGGCGAATTTATAGGAATGAACACCGACATGGCTCTTGCGATTATTTTTTTTCCGGGTTAATCCGATTCATTTCAGCCTGCTTGTTGACAATTTTCAGAACTGTCAAATCTGTGCCGCGTGTGGTCTGTGGAAAATCCACATTATGATAAATAACTTGTTACAGCTCGGCTAGACTGCCGACCTCGGCAGGTCGATCAGGCCAAACACAGTCATGGTCTGGGGAGCAGCATCAGGACAACGAAGGCGAGGTGGCAGAGAATCATGTCCAAAGGCATGAGTATGTGCTCAGAGCAGAAGACCTGGGTGTAGGCCAGCAGCACCAGAGTGTTCCCCAAGTTCCCTAACCCTGTCTGCAGCAGGAAGTACACCTCTTTGATGATGAAACACAGATCCAACATGATACCTAACTTGGGTACCTTGCTGAAGAATATAGACACAAAATTAAGTTTGTTAAACAGACCTATGCATACACCAACTGTGAACAAATGTTCCCTATTGCTCTCTCTAAATTATTGGACAATGATTGCAGAAAGCATATCCTTACCTGCAACTATTAATAAAGAAACGTGAACACAGTATTGGTCATTCAGTGTGGTTAATTTCAGTATAAAGCATGTTGTACTCTGTGGGGATTATTAGGGCACAACATTAGAACACCCACTTCACCCCTCGTAGGACTCACTACAAAATGTAACCAAGAGTAAGAGTTTTTTATTTTCAGATGACAGCATTAATGTCAATAATGGCCATATTCAACAGAAACCTCAATTAAAAAATCTATGGCATAACACAACAAACAGTAATGTTTTAGGATGGCCTGTTCAATGGGGTAATATTCATTATTAGTGCACCCATAACCCAGCAGTGGTTTTTGTTATTGTTGATGTAAAAGCAGCTTGATTAAGTCATTCAACGTGCACAGCTGGCGCCTTGCACTGCTCACTTCTGTTATCTCCTGTCCTGGGAGTATGTCTTCAGGGGCACAGCAGCAAAGGTCAGTATCTAGCAATAACGCATGTTTAGTCTAATTTGGAGCACTGGGAAAGTAGCCTTCTATTCTGATTTCCACTCTTCACACTTCTTTATTAACCTACAAGAACAATCATCCTGTTTCACAAAACCTCTGCTGCACAGTGGGGAGTAACAATCCTGACAGTGTACATTTCTAACCCAGCATTGCTCCATTCTCAACATATGAATGAAAGATGGCAATGTCGTGGTTTAGCTGTGCTTAAGACATAACAGTGTATTTTAGACAGCACCCTTAACTATAAGTCGAACTTGGAATAAAGTCAACTCATGCTGAAGGATCCTTGATATAGGCTAAGGTGACATTTGAATTTCACTTGCTACTCATTTTCAAACCACTATGGGATCAATAATCTGAAGTGGTGTAATTTCCCCATGTTAGTATCAATATGTTGACATGAGTACAAGACTAATTAGAGCACAAGCTTATGCATGTTCTTCTCTAGGGATTCTATCATGTATTCTAGATAGTAAGCAGAGGGTTTTTAATAAGTTTCCTCCAAAGACTAGACTTGTTTTTTCCCCTTTCGAATTTCTTTATAGATTTATTTTTCATTTCAATGCCTCAAACAGGTTGTCAAAAACTACAGAGGACTGTTGAACATCTAAATAAGTATACTCTCCCAGGAGTAAATATACCTTTCAGTGGAATTCCAGTCTGTTTTTATGGACCAAGGTCTTTGCTTCGGCACTTTTATCTCTGACAGAGGAGCCAGCGTGACAGTGAGGCGTGTTTCACATCAATGACATCAAACAATCTCAAGTCTATCTGACTTGTTATGCATCTCATTATAAAACATCAATCACAAAGTAAAACAAACACACATTGCTCATACTTCATTTTTCAGTTTGGGGTAACTATTTTACTCCTATGTCAGACCTTTTTGAATGGCAAAAATGATACACTTGTCTTGTCACATCATTCTCCAGAGGGGGGCACTGTAGGCTTGTTGTTAGTCCTTACCTGGACTGTAGCAGAAAGTGATTCAAAGAAACCATAGAAAAAGAACAAAATAGAACAGTATGCCTAGTCTATGAGAATTTAAAGTGATAATTATGGCTGGGAATACATTGAGCATTAGACAAAGGGTTTTGTCCCCATTCGAATGCTTTCTTTGCACAATAACTTGACATATAGATACTTCTTGAGACCTCAATTTCCTTTTATTTGGTGTCATTCTGTCCTCAGTCCTGATTACATGTTCTGGTGCCATATAGCCACAGCTGGAACAGATGCAGTCATCTGTATTGATCTCAGGTAATTGGAGGGAGATGAAAGAGGAGCCTAAAGTCAGTGGACCATGCTGATCACCACCTACAGTTACTGAATCTCTCTGAGAGTATAAGTACACAAGGAAACTCACTAGCCAAGGGGACTTTGGTCTGGTTTACAAACACACTAGTGATCAGACTCCAACATCATAAAGAATTCCTCCAAGGTAAAAGAACTGATGTATGCAATGGCCTTCTGAGATGATTGTATATATTGACAAATACTGATTTGACATACATTTTCATATCCTTTATCTCTGCAACCACGGAATCAGAGGAGGTGGTCTGGGGAGTGCTGTACCTGTCACTGTGGTTGATGTCCCAAGAAACACTGCTGTCCTCTTGGCATTCCTCCTGGCACCGTACCAGGAGCACTAGCTCCTTCCTGCTGATGCAATCGTGCTGCACCTGGCCTGTGCCAACCTGCTTGTGGTGGGTGTGTGCTGCCCGCTAGAGACCCTGGCGAGCTTCCTGCGGCCATAGCCTTGTCCCTGGGCTCCTGGAACGACTCGGGCCTCATGCAGCACAGCATTCATTTGTTCGCTTCCCTTCTATGCAGTCCACGCAGGTGAACTGGGCTGTCCAGGTGGGGAGGGACGTGGTGCCCATGGCCCTGATGGCCAGTCTGGTTATCCTGGTGTTTCTGTACTGCCACAGCCAGCAGGTGAAGGGACTCTGCAGCAGATTTGGGGCCAGTGGTGGGGCAGAGCAGCGGACAGCTAAGGCTGTAGTGGCCTTGGTGACCCTGTACATGTTCCTCTATAGGGTGGATAATGGACTGTGCACATATTCTTCTTGTCGCTATATGCAGCACTCAGCCCCCTGCTGATCATAACCACCAACAGGAAGATGAACAGCAGGCTGAGGTGTGTGGTGCAGGAGAGGCCTGTTCAGGACAGCGCCACTACACTATCTACTGTGTGAGTGAGGGACATTATTGTGGTCAGATATGGTTACAAAGATGAGGAATGTTGATTATTAATGAATTATGTTGCTATTAGAATATGGATCATAAAACATATAGAGCTAACATTGTACAATGTGAAATGTGTGGCAAAAGTATCTTGAACTCATGTACTCTAGTTTTTAAATTAGATTTTTATCCCGGTTAATATATTTCAGCATATAACATTATTGTTTGAGCTGTTTTGACTTATGTCCCAAAGTTGATGGCATGCTTGGAATTACAGAACTGGAAGGTCATGAAACCAATATGTTGCTAGAAATGAACGTGTGTAGAAAATTAAAAAAGATGCATCGAAGCAGAGTTTGAGCCTTTTTTGTCACACGGTCCAATTAGTGAAATTACCAGGATATTAATCATTCCAGATTTGTCCTGTTATTGTTTTGTTTGTTCATTCATTATGCTCCTTCATCTTAATTGGGTGGAAGAATTATAACTGGATGACTAAAGCACACAATAGCTGTCAAATGACTTCCAGCAGTCTCTTTCGAAGCAATTAACACTTTGAATAGGGTCTGCAAAATGTCTCATTGCTAATGAAGATAGTTAATTGCCCCACAGAGACCCAGGTATGGTCTCATGGGAAAACCAGCTATCTTTAGAACAAGAATGATACATTCAATCTCTGAATAGAAATATCTGATGGAAATGTGAGAGAGGGATGGTTTTCAATTAAGGCCAAATACTAAAGACTAAAAGCTAAGATAAAAGTATCTGATTGGTTGATATTATACATGTAGACATTTGTATCTACTTAGATGAAGCCATATCAAGTTAGAAGAAGTTGCATGAGGAAAGATATGCCCTTGATAAAGTTATTCACTACGGGTGATATTCCCATTTGCATGTAGTTGTATTCTACTTCAGGAAAATCCAGGGCTGAGTAAAAGGGACCTGGAGGGGTGGGGTTAAGAGTGTCTGAATGACAACTTGTGATTTCACAGCCTCATTTATGTACAAAGAGTGAGTGATTAGTTTTATATGGCAATACAACAAACATTTGTAGTATTCTTAAAGGGCTTTGTATTATGTGCCTGGCCACATATATTTTCATTTTAGATGCAACTTGTTTTTTAGATGCATTATATCAGTGGAGGTACTGCATGGCAAATCAAAAATCAAATCAAATGAAATTGTATTGGTCATATACACATATTTAGCAGATGTTATTGTGGGTGTAGCGATATGCTTGTGTTCCTAGCTCCAACAGTGCAGTAGTATCTAACAATTCACAACAATACACACATCTAGAAGTAAAAGAAAGGAATAAAGAAATATGTAAATATTAGATTGAGCAATGTCGGAGTGGCATTGACTAAAATACAGTAGAATAGACTACAGTATATACATATGAGATGAGTAAAGCAGTATGTAACATTATTAAAGTGACTAGTGTTCCACTATTAAAGTGGTCAGTAATTCCAAGTCTATGTACATAGGGCAGCAGCCTCTAAGGTGCAGGGTTGCGTAACCAGGTGGAAGCCGGCTAGTGATGGCTATTTAAGTCTGATCGCTTTGAGATAGAAGCTGTTTTTCAGTCTCTCAGGCCCAGCTTTGATGAACCTGAACTGACCTATGACCTGGTAGGTCATAGGTCACAGAAATGGTCATGAATTGACCAAGAATCTGACCCACCATGTTCTTGTAGAGATTGCAACTGTGTCATACACCAAGCCATAAACAGAGATATAAATGAAATCTAATGCAGGTAGTAACACTTTATTCATGTTTGCACCGCTCCGTCAGGCTTTGATTCTTTATTGATCTATGTAAAAAAAAATACTCCTCATGTTTTTTAATATACAGTATGTCTGCAGTAAAATGCTGAAACAATACTAAATTCAGTTACTGATTTGAGTCCATAGTCACAGAGTAGAGAATCCAATTCTCCAATCTTTTCTATTGACGATAAAGTCCATGTTTCTTACTCTTCACACCACTGAAATCTGAATGGTTCATGACACAGACTCCGGTGGAATGAAGGATAGAATGCATGGCTAATTCCAGTCAGCCTATGAGTCATTTCTTTTGCCCCAATTCATAGCTGAGTACTCCTTGGAACCTTTTAAGAAAACAAAACACAAAATGAGTCAAAATGGAACATAAAACACTGAGGAAACACTGAGGAGAGAAGAATGACATACTTATAGAGGGTGCAAGAGCCAGTTCACTCCATGTATCTGTTTATTGTGCGTGTGTAAAGGGTGTGCCAGCCTCTCCCTGCACAAGATGAGACCTGCTCCTGTTCTGTTCCATTCCTCCAGTGTGTTCCAGGCCCAGGTGAATGCCTTAGCCCTGCTAGACATGTAGAGACAGCACTGATGCTTCTGTGGCTCAGAATCACATAGTTTTGTATGTAATCCTGGACTAGGAACATTGTCTTTTTATTTTTGCAATACTGAGTAGAATATAACATTTCAATATCAAGACTGCTACCTGTCAATCAACGGGTTGAATGTCTGGGTCACTGCATACTCTCCCTTTACATCGATACTGTACATCTCAAATCTGACTCACCTTACTGGAGATTGACTTTTCAACTCTTGGTTCTTGTTTGATCCATACCTAAAAACAAAACACAATACAAATACAAATATCAAACATCAAACAACAGTCATCAAACACTATGAGCAAGTTTCATCAAAAGATTGTTACAAATATTTGAGGACTGATTTAAGAGTAATCATTGAAGACAAAAAAAAGTCAAGATGTGTCTGAGAGTTTTGTGTGAATTTGCATTGAAAGATAAATAAAATGAAGTAATCCAGATGAATCCTTTTTCTGCAGTGCCTAATGTCAGTCTCACTGTCTTTTTACCTGCCCTATGTAGAGGCATTTTAGCTTACAGCATGGACCAATGGCATTGCAGCAAAAAGGGCAAGCCTCGCCCCCTCTATTTTAAATCTGGCCAATGCCCTAATATAGCCCTCCTGGACAAATTCTAATGACCGAATAAAATGTATCCCCCTCCCTTGAGAAATAATCTATCCCACCAACAAACACCTAACATTAGTTAATAGTATCGTTCGTTCCACATCCATTTGTACAATACAGTATAATAAATTATAATAACACATTATCATACTCAAAGCATTAACAATCATAAACTGTTGAAATGGATAGACCATTTTGGCTTTATTCTATTACTATTATAGGTCAATACAGTAGATTTGTCAATAGCTTTGTCTTTGACTGTCTATGCTTGACAACAGTGCATCTATAGATGTAAGTTGTGCATCCTTGGTCAGAAATTCTATGGAAATGTGTGGGATATCATCTACCCAGCCCGTCACTCCTCACTCTCATCCCTCAACTACCCCTCCTCCCCTCTCTTACCTTTCTTACCTTCTCACCAGAGTGGAACCTGTCTGGACAGGTTGACAATGGAATTTACTGGTTTACTGAAGGACTGCAACTAGGGGAGAGAACATGGAGATAAAAAATGAAACTGCATGCATCAAACTTGTATGCAAAATAACAGTAATTTAATAGACACAGGTAGCCCCTTAAAGAGTGCGTGGCCAAAGAGATCTTTTTTCATGTCATCCAACAACTGTAATTGTCTGGTGTTTGCTAAACGGCATTGGTACTTTGATTGGAATAGGTGCTTTGATCAGATGACATGAAAATAGAGCTCTTTGGCCACTCACACCAGTGGTGGGTTTGGCGTCGAAATGAGAACGCATGAACAGAAAATAACCCCATAACTACTGCAAAATATGGTGGTGGAACTTTAATGTTGTGGGGCTATTTTTGCATCCACTGCTTTTGGGGCCTTTGCTAAGGTAAACGGCATCATGAACTTTACCCAGTACCAGGAAATGTTGTGCCAAAAACCTAGTTGCCTTGGCCGCAAGTGGATCTTCCAGCAAGAAAATAACTTCAAAAACACATTAAAATCCACCAATAAATAGTTAATTGACCATAAAATCAACATTTTGCAATGGCCATGTGGTTTGAATTGAAGATGGCAGTCCATATGCACAGACAAAGGATATCAAGGAACTGGAAGGATTCTGTACATTTGGGTATCCCATAGGGCGGCGCACAATTGGCCCAGCATTGTCCGGGTTTGGCTGGGATAGGCCGTCATTGTTAATAAGAATTTGTTCTTAACTGACTTGCCTAGTTAAATAAAGTTTAAATAAAATAAATACAAGTATGGAGGAATGGTCTAAGATCCCTCCCAATGTATTGTCCAACTCATAAAACATTTTAGAAAGAGGCTCGGTGCCATTGACCCCTACATTTTTTTGAAAAATTGTATCACTTGTTAAACAAAATATATTTTTCTGAGCAATTGTATTAGTATAAAATAAAAAAATAAAAAAGATTGACCATACAATATAGCTCAGTGTTTGAATTATTTACAATATTTCACAGTCATTTTTGCTCATCTTTATCAAGAGTGTCAACAATTTTGGACCCCAATGTACGCATGTGGCCCATAGCTCTATTTCCACTTCCCCAGTTCCAGAGGGAGAGGAGAGGACAATGTTTCAACATGCCTGGAATGCTGCAATGCAGGAAAGGAATACAGCAACACCTCTATATTCTGCTTCCTGCCTGAATGAGAACATGTTTCAATTCTGTGATAGTAGATATCATATCAACATGAATGCACAGTTTTTGCAATGTCAGTTTACTATATTTGGTGTGTTCTCATGTAATGTGTAAAGAAATTGCTGTCTCTATCTTGACTTCATACCCTGTTTGAATATATTAACAGGACTATTCCAGAGTCCCGAATAACACATTGAGGTCTATCATGCAGGATTCTCTAAACAATAGTGATATTGACAAATGTCTTAATGCAACCATGTGATGAGAGCATATTACTCTGATCCAGTTGAGGAGACTGAATGTCAGATGAGCCCCTGGGTGAAACAGGCCACACAGTCGATAGAGGGATGTGGAGTTGCAAGAGCCCTCTGAGGGCCCCCGGGCCAGCCCTCTGAGGGCCCCCGGGCCAGCCACAGCCACAGTCTCCTCCCAGCCTATACTTTCAGGTGAGATATGTGCTGCTCTGTCTGGACTTGCACAACATTCAAGGCTGGCTGTAATCTTCCCCAGAAACGCTTTGGATCAGAGAGAGTGCAGCTCTGAGTTTCACCTTTAGCCAACACATTACTCAATGCCAAATATTGTACAAGCAGAGACAAAATAGAAGGGGAAGGCGGGGAAGCAAAGCAGATCCCAATCACGAGGCAAGAAGACACTTTGTGAAAATTTGTGACAAGCCCACCTGGCAGTACAGTAGATGAACACATAGTCCATATAAGGAAATCAGTTAATTTTAATTCATTAGGCCCTAATCTATTCACATGACTGGGCAGGGGTGCAGCCATGGGTAGGCCTTCGAGGGCATAGGCCCACCCACTTGGCAGCCAGGCCCACCCACTGGGGAGCCAGGCCCAGCCAATCAGAATGACTTTTCCCCCATAAAAGGGCTTATTACAGACAGAAATACTCCTCAGATCCCTCAGGTGAAGAAGCCGGATGTGGAGGTCCTGAGCTGGCGTGGTTACACAAGCTCTCTGGTTGTGAGGCTGGTTGGACGTACTGAAAAAGTCTCGAAAACTACGTTGGAGGCAGCTTATGGCAGAGAAATTAACAATCAATTCTCTGGCAACAGCTCTGGTGGACATTCCTGCAGTCAGCATGCCAATTGCACTCTCCCTCAAAACTTGAGACATCTGTGGCATTGTTTTGTGTGACAAAACTGCACCTGTGAGGAGTGGCCATTTATTGTCCCCAGCACAATGTGCACCTATGTAATGATCATGCTGTTTAATCAAATACATTTTTTTTGGTCACATACACATATTTAGCAGATGTTATTACAGGTTTAGCGAAATGCTTGTAGCTTCTTGATATGCCACAACTGTCAGGTGGATGGATTATCTTGGCACAGGAGAAACGCTCACTAACAGGGATGTAAACAAATTGGTGCACTAAATTTGAGAGAAATAAGCTTCTTGTGAGTATGGAACATTTTTGGTCAGTTTATTTGGAACCGGGAAGTGAAATTAATCAATATCTGGAAGGGCTGATCTACATTAGGGTGTCAGTTTACAGAGATCAATTATTTTGATTTAAACCAATGAGCCAATCCAGTGTTCTCCCTTGGGGGTGACTGTGGCGTGCTGTGTGCTCCTTGAATACAAAATCCTAGCTCCAAGATTCTAATCTCATTTAATGATTGTGGTTAAGAGCTGAAGGCTGAAGGGCTGAAGCTTGGGGAGGGTTGATTGTAACTCCTGAGGGACCCTGAGTCTGGCCCTGATTGAAGTTTATTTTATTTGGGATTAGGATGTCATCTCATCTGTCTTCCAGCAATGACACAGAAGAGACACAGCCTGGCAGCATGGTCAGAAGTTCAAAATGTAGGATCGGTCTAAGGCGCAGCGGTCTAAGGCACTCCGTCGCAGTGCAAGAGACGTCACTGCAGACCTGGGTTCGATCCCGGGCTGTATCACAACCGGCCGTGATCGGGAGTCCCATAAGGCGGCGAACAATTGGCCTACCGTCGTGAGGGTTTGGCCGGGGGGGCTTTACTTGAATCATCACGTTCTAGTGACTCCTTGTGGCGGATCGCGAGCTTGCAGGCTGACCTCAGTCACAGGTGAACGGTGTTCCTCTGACACATTGGTGCTGCTGGCTTCCGGGTTAAGCGGGCAGGTGGGTGTTAAGAAGCATGGTTTGGTGTGTCATGTTTTGCAGGAAGCATGACTCGTCCTTTGCCTCCCGAGCCTGTTGGGGAGTTGCAGCGATGAGACACGATCAAAAAAGGTGGAAAAATACAAAAATAAAGTTCAAAATGTATAACATTGGCTACATAGTGTTTCACCACGGCAACAAATTTGGTGAGAAGAGAGGAATAGCCATAAAATACAGTATGTTCTTGAAACTAAAACTTTTATAGAGGCCAGTTGTACAGAAACAGGTTATTCCACACAGTACTAGGTTGAGTTATTGTGGTCCCTTGGCCACCCCTTCTTCTCTTTCAATCCACCGAGGTGGAATTTTCCACCATGGGAGCTCCATAGACCCGTGTGGAATGTAGACAAGATGGAACACGCTGCACCTGTCCTGAATTCTGGTAGTCTTGTGTTGTAGTGTAGTACTTTACTTGTGCACATCATATAAAGTGCCTGATAAAGGGGAATCCTTTTCCAAAGGGGTGGTCAATTACTCAGAATGTAGGCTACATCCACTAGTCACTGGGGCTACTGACTCGTTGCCCAGAGGGTCTTACAGCAGTCAACTACTGTACCATATTAGTTAAAACAAGTTGCTGAGGAGCATTTTTTTACCACAAGGAATTGGTCTTGCAAATACCATGAAAACACAGATGAGAGGATGTCTTTACGCTACACATATGCTGACGTACAGAGCTGATACAGACATTTACGATTCCGCTATGAACAGTCAGAGATGGTAATCTTCGCCTTGGAGCAAAAAATCTGAACTTGTAAAGTTATACATCATGGGCAGGGCATGTGTAGACATAGCAACAGCCTCACAGCTCTCTCTATCTATCTCCAGAATGGTCTCATAGACTAGACATGACATAGTAAACATAACTCCAGGACACTCAAATTAGTATGATATGTTAAGTTTGGCATGGTTATATCAGACAGAAGGTTAGGAAGGTGGTTGGTTGGGGTGGATGGGTGGGTGTATATAACGTGAATGTCTAGCAACCCAAAGGTTGTGTGTTTGAACCTCATCACGGACAACCTTAGCAGTTTAGCTAATTATCAACTTTACAACTACTTACAATTTGTTTGCTACTTTGCAACTACTAAGCCTGTTAACCTTAACCCTTTAACCCTAACCTTAACCTTTTAAGCTTCCCCTGACCTTAACTACTTAACCTAATCAATCCTAACCCTAACCTTCACCCTAACCTTATCCCCTAACCCCTAGCCTAGCTAAGTTTAGCAAGCTAGCTAATGTTAGCATTAGCCACCCCTAGCTAATATTAGTCACACCAAACTGGAATTTGTAACATGTCATACATTTTGCAAATTCGTAACATATTGTAGTTTTTGAAAAAATAACATATTGTACAAATTGCAATTCGTGACATGTCATATGAAATGGATGATCGACATCCACAAATTAATACATGCCACACATGTAACATGTCATACTAAATGGAGTGTCTTGGATTGGAATAATACATTTAATACATTTAAAAACCACATCGCTCTCCCCCCTCCTCTACCACTCCTATAGGTAAATAAAGGGAAGACCTTAAGGAAAGGTCGAGACCTTAAAGAAGCAGCAGAATCACAGATTTCAAACTATTTCCCCTAAACAGACTGAAATGTGGCACAACAAGACCATACTTGCCAAAATGTAAAACATGAGGCACTAAAAGTATGCTGCAGCTGGAATATCTATCTTGACTATTACATTTTCCTCCAGTTAGATACTCTGAGAACTACTCAAGTAGTTTTTTGGAGTATCTGTAATTTATTTTTTACTTTTACTTCACTACATTCCTTAATGAAATATGTACATTTTACTCCTATACACCCTAAAGTATTTGTTACATTTAGAATACTCAGGCAGGACAGCAATATGGTCTATTTCACACACTCATCAATAACGCGCTGTCATCCCTACTGCCTCTGGTCTTGCGGACTCACTAAACACAAATACTGCGTTTGTAAATTATGTCTGAGTGTTAGAGTGTGCCCCTAGCTGTCTGTAAACAATTTTTTAAAAAAAACAAGAGAATCGTGTAGTCTGGTTTGCTTAAAATAAGGAATTTGATGTCTAGCATTTAATGTTACTTTGAACTTTTATCCAAGTATGACAATTGAGTAGTTTTTCCACCGCTGTACTTAAGTACATTTAAAACCAGATACTTTTACACTTTACTTAAGTAGTATTTTACTGGGTGACTTTAACTTTTTTCATTTTCTATTGAGTACTTTTTCCACAACTGCCAGACAAAAATGGCAAAGTGCTTTATGTAAAGCATGGGAATACATTGTCAGGATGGCATTGCGGTACATCCGTAAGGCTGCTCCCATGGGGGTGGTGATTTTATTTCTCCTTTATTTAACTAGGCAAGTCAGTTGAAACCTCTTCGGGATAGGTGTCCCTTCCATGGGACAGTTGAGCTAATGTAGGCTAATGCGATTAGCATGAGGTTGTAAGTAACAAAAAAAATTCCCAGGACATAGACATATCTTATATTGGCAGAAAGCTTACATTCTTGTTAATCTAACTGCACTGTCCAATTTACAGTAGCTATTACAGTGAAATAATACCATGCTATTGTTTGAGGAGAGTTCACAATTTTGAACATGAAAAGTTATTAATAAACAAAGTAGGCACATTTGGACAGTCTTGAAAACAACATTTTGAACAGAAATGCAATGGTTCATTGAATCAGTCTAAAACTTTGCATAAACACAAAATCTAAACTGCACCTGGTCTGGAATAATACATTTGGACCTTTCTCTTGCATTTTCACAAAATTCAAAGTGTTTCCTTTCAAATGGTACCAAGAATATGCATATCCTTGCTTCTGGGCCTGAGCTTCAGCTTCAGATTTGGGTATGTCATTTTAGGTGAAAATTGAAAAAAAGGGGTGGATCCTTAATCAAGAACAAATTCTTATTTACAATGACAGCCTACCCTGGCCAAACCCTAACCTGGACAACACTGGGCCAATTGTGCGCCGCCCTATAGGACTCGCAATCACAGCTGGTTGTGATACAGCCTGGAAATGAACCAGGGTCTGTAGTGACTTCTCAAGCACTGAGATGCAGAGCCTTAGACCGCTGTGCCACTCAGATATTACTGTTACATATACACACAGTGTGGAACTAGACCAGCATTAGTAATATGAAGCTTCGATTCTTCAAAGAAAGTGTTTTAAATCACCGCTCTCAAACACAAATACATAGTAATCACTGGTACAGGTACTTTAGGCTACATTAACACACCAGGAGTGGGTGAGATTAAGAGCCTCACACAGCTTTACATGAAGATATTATGGAAAAGTGAATCTGCTAGTGTTGTCCCAAAGCAAGAGGAGCCAACTCTGCCCACTCAAACCTGAATAATGGATATCTGATGGGTCCTCAGTCGCACATTATATTACATCCCCTGCACAGGAAGCTGCTGAGGGGTGACCGTCTCATAGTAACGGTCAGAATGGAGCAAATGAAATGGCATCAAACACCTGGAAACCATGTGTTTGGTCTATTTGATACCATTCCCTTTACTCCACTCCAGTCATTACCACGAGCCCATTATCCCCAATTAATGTGCCACCAACCTCCTGTGATCCCCTGGAGCATACGAATGAAACAGCATCAGTTTTCAAGACAACACAGCAGTTTAATGTGTAGCACATAAATGCCATGTGCTCTAATGTTGAGTAAAGGTGCAATATGCAGAAATCACTGCAATATGCTAAAATTAGAATAGTTCAACTAATTTAAATTTATGTGACAAAACAAGTGTAGAGAATCATTGTACCATCTGAACAGCTGTGAGATATCTTTTCAACAACCCAAAATATATTATTTTAAGCTGTTTTAAGCTGGTGTACACCGAATGTAACCGAATGTACCGAATGTAAAAGATGCAAAAACTAAACTTATGAAGCACATAGAACAGATCTACTGCTTCTTAGACTTTCTTTCAATGAGAATTACAGATCTATATCTCACATTTCTATGTGAATTTTATTTGGGTCGTCCAAAAAGTCACATATTGCAGCTTCATTGAGTAAAGTGTGACATGACCTTTAGTTTGGAAAGTTTGCCTTGTTACTAGTATTAGTACCACTGTATTGTGCAGTGAGGCTCAAAGATATAAAATGAGGGGGTAGGAGAACACACCACCTGCTGACCAACAATGGTATGGCTTCTAAGGTGCAACGGTAACTTGAAACTTGGAGGTTAACAGAGAACCAGTGACATCTGTGCTCAGTCTGGTAAACAGAGGGGAATGAATGCACAGTACACCCAAGGCAAGAGGAGCTCAGAATGCTAGTACAACATCCTCACAACGTACAAGCCTGGTGGGTTCACTTTACTTCAGGGAGTGCCTCACATAAATACACTACATGACTATAAGTATGTGGACACCTGCTCGTCGAACATCTTATTCCAAAATCATGGCCATTAATATGGAGTTGGTCCCCCCTCTGCTTCTATAACAGCCTCCACTCTTCTGAGAAGGCTTTCCACTAAATGTTGGAACATTGCTTCGGGAACTTGCTTCCATTGAGCCACAAGAGTATTAGTGAGATTGGGCACTGATGTTGGGCGATTAGGCTTGGTTCAAAGTTGGCGTTCCAAATAATCCCAAAGGTGTTCGACGGGGTTGAGGTCAGGGTTCCGTGCAGGCCAGTCAAGTTCTTCCACACCGATCTCGACAAACCATTTCTGTACTGACCTCGCTTTGTGCACGGGACATTTTCATGCTGAAACAGGAAAGGTTCTTCCCCAAACTGTTGCCACAAAGTTGGAAGTACAGAACCGTCTATAATTCTGTAGCTTTAAGATTTCCCTTCAATGGAACTAAGGGGACTAGTCCAAACCATGAAAACAGCCCCAGACCATTATTCCTCCTCCTCCAAACTTTACAGCGGGCACTATGCATTCCTACAGGTAGAGTTCTCCTGGCATCTGCCAAACACAGATTTGTCCGTCAGACTTCCAGATGGTGAAGAGTGATTCATCACTCCAGAAAACACATTTCCACCTCTCCAGAGTCCTACATCACTCCAGCCAACGCCATGGAAAGCCATTTCATGAAGCTCCGTGATAAACAGTTATTGTCCTGACGTTGCTTCCAGAGGCAGTTTGGAACTCGCTAGTGAGTGTTGCACCCGAGGACAGCCTATTTTTGTAACTAATAGATGTTTCCACTTCACAATAACAGCACTTAAAGTTGATCAGGCCAAGCTCCAGCAGGGCAGAAATTTGACAAACTGACTTGTTGGATGGTGTCCTATGACAGTGCCACGTTGAAAGTCACTGAGCTCTTCAGTCAGCCATTCTACTGCCAATGTTTGTCTATGGCGATTGCATGGCTGTGTGCTGGATTTTATGCACTTGCCAGCAACGAGTATGGCTGAAATAGCCGAATCCACTAATTTGAAGGGGTGTCCACATACTTTTGTATATACAATGTAGATGCTTGCCTTGCATGGCTCAAAACTATAAAGCACAAGCTTGGTCTGTCTGCAAATTCAGAGTGGGGTTCACAAATTACTACATACGATACGAAATGTAACATATCATTCTCATTGGAGTGTCCCGGATTTGGGTACAGAATAATATACAGGTTGTTCTACCAGCAATACACAAGAGTTATACATTTATAAACACACATCTCATACATCTCTTTGGAGTTTGAATTTAATCTGCACTGTGAGATTCTGGAGGCGTTACCTAAAACCTCTTAAATGTAAGTAAATGTAATCGAAAATGTAATCTAAGTAATCCCCAAAACAAATGATTTATTATGAGAGGGCCATAAACAGTAACTAGTAATGCTACATACTCCAAGAACGTTTAAAATCTCATCTTTCTGGTAAAAATAGTTATAAATTGCTGAGGTGTATTCACGTTTGAGGTGCACAGTACAACTATGATAAAAATATGAAATATTTTATATGATGTATTTCATATTCAACAAAACTGCATGAATAAGTCTTAAAATGACTTTTTTTTCCAAATATGCAGTAGTATAATCAATTTATAAAATGACTAACTAAGATTTCACCTTCCTTATCACTGTAAAATACATATTTGTATATTTAGTGTTAGAGAAAAGGTCTCTCTTGATCAAAACGTCTGCCCCCATCGCTGTGAATGTCACAGAGTTCTTGCTTGGCTTCCTGAATTCATTAGAAACTCTGTCTATGACAAACATGAAGGACTTTCATGTTTTCCATTTCAAATCTATTAAATATTTCAGATTGCTGGCTATAAATCGATCTCTGAATGTGCTACAGCAACGAAACCACTCTCTCCCACTGCGTTACAATGTAAGGACTCCAGGCATATGTGTTGTTAGTGGTTGTGATGTAGGGTCCAGCTAGGAGTTGATGGACAGTCAGAAGAGCAAATGAAATGGTAGGAGGGACACCTCAGCTTCAAGTGGTGTCAGATTTTACATCCTGCTTCATACAGGCAGAATAGACATACTCCCGTGTCGTGAGAATCATGGCTACCGCTCAATGCAAGCCATTTCAATCTATGGTTTCCACAGATGGATTTATAAGCAAACATGTTAGTTAGAACAGGTACCAGAACCAATCAGATTCACTAAACAGGTTTTAATGTTTACCCTTTTCATACCCGGACTTTCATGTGCCGCTTAAGCACTGTGCCTTTGAAACAGTGCTGTAGGTACTCTAGTTGAACACCTTCCCTGCCAATAGGCTTTACAGGAGATTAAGTAGAGGACAAAAACAAGAGCACAAAGCTAAAGAGCCTGCACCGTTCCAAGGCTGCCAGCTTCATTAAACAGACTCATTCTGATAGCGTCTCTACATAAGAGGCTTATTCTGACTCAGTCCAAGGCTGAACTCACAGGAGCATTCACAGAAAGTTTTCTTTGAAACCCAAGATGATTATGCACACTTCATAGGTTTGTTGACTGTGTGAAGAGTGTTAGGCATGGAAATGTATCCCAAAGCTGCCACCTCACTACCTTGCCCAGTGGAGGGAGAGTTTTAAACCTTATTTATTCAAGGTGATTTTTCCCTACTATAACTCAAAAGAAAGAGAGACAGAGTGCACGAGAACAGTGCAGCAACTAAACATTACCAATAGTCTTTGCAATCCGGTCTTTAGGACACACTTGAGTAGGAAACACCTCAGTCATGTTCTGTTGAAGTCAAGCATTGTGAACACTATGAGTTGGACGCCATTATCCAGATACCTTTGCAATAACATGTTATAGACACATGTAGGCCTACATGTACAGTGTTTGCCCATCCCAACTGAGCTAAGCCACACATAATAGATTCTATTAACTTGTTTTGGTTGTCTTTGTGCTGCGTGTCTAACCTAACTAATCTTGATGGCCCACTAATCGCTCTTCACCAAGACGCTACACTATTAGCCATGAACAGCGTGGGTTTGAAGATCCTGAGCTTGACTGACACATCTTGAAGTAATGACTGCTATTCTAATTCTAGTTTATGTGCCAGATATGCTTGTACTCTTCCTTACCCCTTATGATGGCAAAGCCTCATACACAAGCTTAGAGCACGCTGTTTTGTTGTTGCGCATATAAGCACTTCTATGAACTCCAGCAGACAAAGAGATAAAACACACTTGAGGGAATCTTGTTAGAATGTCAAATCAAATCACATTTGGATTGTCATATGCGCCTAACACAACAGGTGTAGACCTTACAGTGAAATGCTTACTTACAAGCCCCTAACCTACAGTGCTTTAAGTTTAAACACTTTTTTTAAGTGTTCAGTAAGAAAAATGTAAGTAAAAAAAATAGAAAATAGAAAATAAAAGTAACAAATAATTCAACAGCGGGGCACAATTTAGCTGAGGTAATATGTACATGTAGGAAGAGTTAAAGTGACTATGCATAGATTATAAACAGAGAGTACAGCAGCGTAATAGAGGGGTCTGGGTGGCCCTTTGATTAGCTGTTAAGGAGTCTTATGGCTTGGGGGTAGAAGCTGTTAAGAAGCTTTTAGGAACTCGACTTGGCGCTCCGGTACCGCTTGCCGTGCGGTAGCAGAGAGAACAGTCTATGACTAGGGTGGCTGGAGTCTTTGACAGTTTTTAGGGCCTTCTTTTGACATCGCCTGGTATAGAGGTCCTGGGTGGCAGGAAACTTGGCCCCAGTGATGTACTGGGCCGTACGCGCTATCCTCTGTAGTGCCTTGCGGTCGGAGGCCGAGCAGTTGCCATACCAGGCAGTGATGCAACCAGTCAGGATGCTCTCGATGGTGCAGCTGTAGAACCTTTTGAGGATCTGAGGACCCATGCCAAACCTTTTCAGTCTCCTGAGGGGGATTAGGCCTTGTCGTGCCCTCTTCACGACTGTCTTAGTATGTTATGGACCATGATAGTTTGTTGGTGATGTGGACACCAAGGAACTTGAAGCTCTCAACCTGCTCCACTACAGCCCCTTCGATGAGAATATGGGCGTGCTCGGTCCTCCTTTTCCTGTAGTCCACAATCATCTCCTTTGTCTTGATCACGTTGAGGGAGAGGTTGTTGTCCTGGCACCACATGACCAGGTCTCTGACCTCCTCCCTATAGGCTGTCTCATCGTTGTCGGTGATCAGGCCTACCACGGTTGTGTCATCGGCAAACTTGATGATTGTGTTGGAGTCGTGACTGGTCATGTAGTCATGAGTGAACAGGGAGTACAGAGGGGACTGAGCATGCACCCCTGAGGGGCCCCTGTGTTGAGGATCAGTGTGGCGGATGCCTTGTTCCCTACCCTTACCAGCTGGGGGTGGCCTCTCAGAAAGTCCAGGATCCAGTTGCAGAGAGAGGTGTTTAGTCCCAGGGTCCTTAGCTTAGTAGCTTAGTGATGAGCTTTGAGGGCCTTATGGTGTTGAACGCTGAGCTGTAGTCAATGAACAGCATTCTCACATAGGTGTTCCTTTTGTCCAGGTGGGAAAGGGCAGTGTTGAGAGTAATAGAGATTGCATCATCTGTGGATATGTTGGGACGGTGTGTAAATTGGAGTGGGTCTAGGTTTTTATTTTTTATTGTATTATTATTTTTTAACCTTTATTTAACCAGGTAGGCCAGTTGAGAAGAGAACAAGTTCTGATTTATAACTGCGCCCTGGCCAAGATAAAGCAAAGCGGTGTGACAAAAACAACAACACAGAGTTACACATAAACAAATGTACAGTCAATAACACAATATAAAAGAAAAATTGAAAAATCTATGTACAGTGTGTGCAAATGTAGAAGAGTAGGAGGTAGGCAATAAATACTGGAGTGATAGATTTGCAGATGATGATGTGCAAGTAGAGATACTGGGGTGCAAAAGAGCAAGAGGGTAAGTAATATGGGGATGAGGTAGTTGGGTGTGCTATTTACAGCTCGGCTGTGTACATGTACAGTGATTGGTAAGCTGCTCAGACAGCTGATTCTTAAAGTTAGAGAGGAAGATATAAGATTCCAGCTTCAGATATTTTTGCAATTCGTTCCAGTCATTGGCAGCAGAGAACTGGAAGGAAATGCAGCCAAAGCAAGTGTTGGCTTTGGGGATGACCAGTGGGTGGGTGTTGCTATGGTAACCAGTGAGCTGAGATAAGGCAAGGCTTTACCTAGCAAAGACTTATAGATGACCTGGAGCCAGTGGGTTGGCGACGGATATGTATTAAGGGCCAGCCTGACGAGAACATAAAGATCACAGTGATGGGTAGTATATGGGGCTTTGGTGACAAAACGGATTGCACTGTGATAGACTAGATCTAGTTTTCTGAGTAGAGTGTTGGGGGGCTATTTTGTAAATGACATCGCCGAAGTCAAGGATCGGTAGGATAGTCAGTTTTACAAGGGTATGTTTGGCGGCATGAGTGAAGGAGGCTTTGTTGCGGAATAGGAAGCCGATTCTAGATTTCATTTTGGATTGGAGATGCTTGATGTGAGTCTGGAAGGAGAGTTTACAGTCTAACCAGACACCTAGGTATTTGTAGTTGTCGACATATTCTAAGTCAGAACCGTTCAGAGTAGTAATGCTAGTCAGGCGGGCAGGTGTGGGCAGCAATCGGTTGAAGAGCATGCACATAGTTTTACTAGCATTTAAAAGCCGTTGGAGGCCACGGAAGGAATGTTGTATGGCATTGAAGCTTGTTTGGAGGTTGTTTTATTTTGGCCAGCCGTGGAAAAATGCTTGTTGAAATGATTGATAATCGTAGATTTATCGGTGGTGACAGTGTTTCCAACCCTCAGTGCAGTGGGCAGCTGGGAGGAGGAGCTAATATTCTCCATGGACTTCACAGTGTCCCAGAACTTTTGGGAATTAGACTCAGTCTGTGACAGGTTGAAAATGTCATTGAAGACATTTGCGAGCTGGTCAGCGCATGCTCAGAGTACACGTCCTGGTAATCCGTCTGGCCCTGCGGCCTTGTGAACGCTGACCTGTTTAAAGATCTTACATTGGCTACGGAGAGCGCAATCACACTGTAGTCTGGAACAGCTGGTGCTCTCATGCATGTTTCAGTGTTTACTTGCCTCGAAGTGCGCATAGATGTTATTTAGCTCGTCTGGTAGGTTCGTGTCATTGGGCAGCTTGTGGCTGTGCTTCCCTTTGTAGTCTGTAATAGTTTGCAAGCCCTGCCACATCCGATGAGCATCGGAGCCAGCATAATAAGATTCAGTCTTAGTCCTGTATTGACGCTTTGCCTGTTTGATGGTTCGTCGGAGGGCATTGGATTTCTTATAGGCTTCCGGGTTAGAGTCCCGCTCCTTGAAGGCTTCTGGTTGGGGTATGTACGTATGGTCACTGTGGGGACAACGTCATCAATGCACTTATTGATGAAGCCAGTGACTGATGTGGTGTAGTCCTCAATGCCATCGGAAGAATCCCGGAACATATTCCAGTCTGTGCTAGCAAAACAGTCCTGTAGCTTTGCATCTGTTTCATCTGACCACTTTCTTATCGACCGAGTCACTGGTACTTCCTGCTTTAGTTTTTTCTTGTAATCAGGAATCAGCAGGATAGAATTATAGTCAGATTTGCCAAATGGAGGGTGAGGGAGAACTTTGTACGCACCTTTGTGTGTGGAGTAAAGGTGGTCTTGAGTTCTTTTCCCCCTGGTTGCACATTTGACATGCTGATAGAAATTAGGTAAAAATTATTTGTTTCCGTGCATTAAAGTCCCCGGCCACTAGGAACGCCGCCTCTGGATGAGCGTTTTCCTGTTTGCTTAAGCCCGTATACAGCTCTTAGTGCCAGCATCAGTCTGTGGTCGTATATGGACAACTACGGAAAATATAGATGTGAACTCTCTTGGAAAATAGTGTGGTCTACAGCTTATCATGAGATACTCTACCTCAGGTGAGCAAAACCTCGAGACTTCCTTAGATTTCGGGCACCAGCTGCCCCTTGTCTTACCAGAGGCCGCTGTTCCATCTTGCCGAAAAACCTTTAAAAAACTGCTTTATGTTAATCATATCGTTGTTCAGCCACGACTCGGTGAAACATAAGATATTACAGTTTTTGATGTCCCGTTGGTAGGATATACCTGCTCGTAGTTTGTCTATTTTATTATTGATTGATTGTAAGTTGGCTAATAGGACCGATGATAAATGTAGATTACCCTCTCGGTGTCAGAATCCTTACAAGGCACCCGGAACATTGTCCACGATACCTCCGTCTTTTCCTCCTGCGAATGACGGGCCTTGTCGGGTGTCTAGAGTAAGTAATTCCCGTTCGACTCGTTGAAGAAGAAGAATTCCTCCAGTACGGGGTGAGTAATCGCTGCCTTGACATCAAGAATCTCTTTTCGGTCATAAGTGGTCGAAACATTATGTACAAAATAATTGACAAATAACGCAAAAAAACACACAATAGCACAATTGGTTATGGGATCGTAAAACGGCGGCCATCTCCATTGGCACCATTATGACATGTGATGTGGTGGTGGATATTGAGTAAGGCAAATGCTGTAGGTTTAAAAGGCTCTCCTCTGCATGGAGTCAAAGTCTTAAAAATGTATAGTCACTGTATGTAGGATCACTCTCCTGTAATATTACTATTACATAACTTATCTGCAATGTAGCCATGGATTAATTAGTCCAAATGAATGACAGAAGAAAATTTGAGAATTGGCTCCCTCATGTACAGTAATATGATGTTCAGAGACAACATTAGTTGAAATGGAAGGAAAGATGAAGATCTTTGTGGATTTTACAGCATTCTTCATCAAAGATACATCATATTTCTCCAATGTACACTACCGTTCAAAAGTTTGGGCTCACTTAGAAATGTCCTTGTTTTTGAAGAAAAAGCTATTTTTTTGTCCATTAAAATAACATCAAATTGATCAGAAATACAGTGCAGACATTTTTAATGTTGTAAATGACTATTGTAGCTGCAAACGGCTGATGTTTTAATGGAATATCTACACAGGCGTACAGAGGCCCATTATCAGCAACCATCACTCCTGTGTTCCAATGGCACGTCGTGTTAGCTAATCCAAGTTTATTTTTAAATTTTTAAATTTTATTTTAAATGGCTAATTGATCATTAGAAAACCCTTTTGCAAATATGTTAGCACAGCTGAACACTGTTGTACTGATTAAATAAGCAATAAAACGGGCCTTCTTTAGACTAGTTGAGTATCTGGAGCATCAGCATTTGTGGGTTCGATTACAGGCTCAAAATGGCCAGAAACAAAGACCTTTCTTCTGAAACTCGTCAGTCTATCCTTGTTCTGAGAAATGAAGGCTATTCCATGAGAAAAATTGCCAAGAAACTGAAGATCTGTGTACTACTCCCTTCACAGAACAGCACAAACCAGAATAGAAAGAGGAGTGGGAGGCCCCGGTGCACAACTGAGCAAGAGGACAAGTACATTAAATAGTCTAGTTTGAGAAACAGACGCCTTACAAGTCCTCAACTGGCAGCTTCACTAAATAATACCCGCAAAACACCAGTCTCAACTTCAACAGTGAAGAGGCGACTCCGGGATGCTGGCCTTCTGGCAGAGTTCCTCTGTCCAGTGTCTGTGTTCTTTAACCCATCTTAACCTTTTATTTTTATTGGCCAGTCTGAGATGTTTTTTTTCTTTGCAACTCTGCTTAGAAGGCCAGCATCTCGGAGTCTGATGTTATTTTAATGAACATTTGTTTTTGATTTTCTTTCAAAAACAAGGACATTTCTAAGTGAACTCAAACTTTTGAACAGTAGTGTATGCATCTGGCGAATTTGATATGCTATAGCAGTAAATGTTACATACAGCACATACAACAAATACATACAATCACAGTAGGTAGCCTATTTGTAATGAGGGTACATTGATTGCCTGAAGCTTCGAATCTCTGCCATACATTGTGGTTTTCTTTCACTGAAGGGAGAGGAGAGGCCACAAATTATAACGGTTGAGAACATTCCCCATGTGGTGTCCAATGAGCAGCAGCAAAAGTTCAGGTGTTCCAGTCAGACAATACCCACTGTCACAACAGTCGCTTATTATAAACTTGACACAAGTCCTCTCGGGTCAGTGGTGCTTTTCTTCTTATTTCCTCCCCTCATTCCCCTGACACACATACCATTACACCCTCAATCCATGCCCACATAATCCTTGTCAGCACTTCATTTATTGACCAGTTAGACCAGCACTAATGTCTGCCTTTCAGATGCCCGTTGTGACCTCCACTGAGTCGTCAGTCTTTATGTCCCTTATCACGAACTCCTACTCCAATCAATATGATGGCAGGCTCTTAATCACAAGTAATTAGGCAAGGTAACTTTGTCTTTATCACATTCAACTTGGGAAATGCTCTTGTGTATCTGTCAGGGCGATTTCATTTTGTGTGAACATTTTACCGTAAGGATCCAGCAATCACCAACAGACAAGGTTATGGGAAATGAGCCAAGGCAGGGATCAGGACCCCTTCACAGCTCAGGATCGAGATAGTGACTAAAGGTCAACATAGAAGGTCAACATACGGTATATTCACTGCATGCTGAGTACAGTACCTATCTAAAACAAGCATTTTATGGAACACATTCTACTGACTGTTCTCTAGCAGAAGAAAGCAATTTCTAAACATCTGAGGTAAGGTACTGTTTTCTAATCTAAACCACAACTACATAATGCTGTCTGATAACTCTGAGTGAGTAGAGGCAGAAGCTAGAATGATAAAGTGTAAAGACGAATCGATTGGAAGGTATTCTCATTGTCACAAACCATCAATTGATCAGGCACTTAGACCTGGTTACAGACAATACATTGAGAGATGATTATTCTTTCACTGGAGATACTAAGCTTTTGATTGTGTCCCTATCTTGTGCTTCATATGTTTGCACTGATGAAGACCTCAACGCTCCCATTTGAAATAATATTTGATGGAGAGGGATGAAAGTATATTTCCTTGGAAAATACCACAAACTGGGTTAAATCTCAAAGCTGCCCAAAATCTGCCCAGAGACCAATGAGAGATACCAGAGAAATTCCCAACTGTCTGGAAACATCATGTTATGGATAGCACAGCAAGATGAAAAAATAGCAAAATAAAGTATGTACCATGTCTCTAATATTACATTCTCACTATGTGTCATTGCATCTAACATCATCCTTTCAGAGAAAAATGATGCTCCCTGCTGGAATCCATTATGAAAGGTTACAAATAGGCTAATTTGTAGCTCTGACGGCAGTGACACTAGACTTGGCAATGGGAACCGTAATAGAGTAGCTGCAGCAGTGCCAGTCCACTGACTGCTTTGATGAGAATACCATGGCTGAGAAAAGGGGTAGGTACGTTTTCTCTGTAAACGTTGACAAATTAAGAACAGAGAACCTTTGACTTTTTATCATGCTAGGGAGATGCAAAGTTCACTGCACACAGCAGTTTCTTTCAATTTCTTTCCCCCTCCCCTCAAGACATATTTTGCTGTAATAGCTTATTGCACTGGGAAACGATATTAGGTGCCAGCAACACACACATACTATACTATTACCTCTATGTGAGCCTGTTCATATGAAAGGTCACTGTAGAACGAAGGCACTGTAAAGAGATTGCTGATTAAATGATTTTATATGAAAGAAATGCATCTCAAAATCACTTGGTTTTGTTGAACTACAGTAGGCATATGCATGTTGTGGAAATAAGCAATCATTAATTCTCATGTTTGAAATAAGGTTCACATATTCCTCTGTTGCTGTGCTGTCTGTGGCCTGTCTCTGTGTCATATCTGCATTCTTTCTTTCTGATGTTTACTTTAATCCTCAAAGTCAAAAGAGACAAACTGCAAATAGCCTGTAGAGCAGATTAGCTAAAGGATACAAGTTTTCAAGAGGATGTGACTGTGTAAAATACTACCCCAAGCATGTCAATAATGAAGGAAGTAAACAAAGTCATTGTGATTTTATTGCCGTATTACATCTCGTAAACACTGGCAGAGCATGACTGTCTCATTTAAATGTTAATATAATTCCCATCATTCATAATGTAATGTGGTCTCTGGCATTTTCTGTTAATCTCTGTAGCATTGTACATGACACACCAATTTACAAGGATTTGGACACATTGCTTCAGCATTGTATCACACTACTACAATATAATAGATCCAATATATTTCTCAGGTCACAGAAAGCTATTCATATTCAGCACAGTGTCTTCTTTCTGTCTGTTCAATTGAATCCCTGATATCATCTTTGCTATGGGAGTTTTCCTTTGAGCAACTATAAAACTATAGTGCACCCTAACCAATCATCATACCTACTGTATGTAGGAAAGTGCCTGTGAGATTCTCCTCTGCTGCTCATCCTCCCCAAGAGGTGAAATAAGTGGAGCATTTAAACAGAAGGAGATGAAACCAGTGGGGTGGGAGGTCATGCAGTAATAGCCTTGGGGAAAATACTTCTGACACATGACAGCTCTGAGGAGACAGAGAGGCAGGCTTAATGTTGGTATCTCTGGGACCTTTCCAGGCATTACCAGAGTGCCCAGAGTGTAGCACGTGATACTGATTCTCTGCTGCTGTATGTCTGCAATGTTTCCCTCCAGATCTCTACAAGGCCTCTGTCGTTCCTCCAGACCGACAGCTCTACCGTCATCGGACTGTAATTCAGCCCCTAATGCCCCAATCTCTTCATCTGACATGGGTATAGCTGGTGACACTAATGATCCCTACTCTCAATAATGCATTGAAATGGTTCCCTCGCTGTTGGGTGGCTTAACCTTTGATGAGGCTCTGGCAGATCTCGGGGCATGAAAAGGATTAGTTGATTCATGAAAGCCATTGTAAAAGAAAGGTTTTATCAGAGGATGGTCATCATTTAGGGAATTTAAACAAATGCACAAGCCCAAACAAATGAGAAATGAAAGCTTGAAGAACAGTAGTCTGATTCAATTTCAACATATGTTTATTAACAAGAGTGCAAATTGTATTATGTCTCAGAGAAACTGCCAATTTAGAGCTATTTAGAGACTGGCATCCATAATACATATTACAACTTACAACCATTGTTGCAACTGTACAATGTCATGTATGCAGACACCATAATCTGAGTAGGGCAACAACAAGGCTTCATAGCTACAGCAAAATACTATGAATGTGCACAGATATTTACATGATGTCAACTACATATCATATCAGCCCCCCCAAAAAGTCCAAAAAGTATCAATGCATATTCAGTTGAACAGACACAACTCTGAAAATGTGTTGCAAAACTGAAAAAATTGTCCTGGCTGTAAACCAGAAGCACTCTTTGAAAAGTGCATGTAGCCCTTTCCTGCAGTCAAATGACCTAGTGGCCTCATTGGTTGAATGTTATTCATATTTTTCATAATTTCATCATTAATAGACATTCTTTTTTTAAAACCCACTGAAAATCCGGTGTTTATATGTCAAACGGTTTTACTATATTTCAGTTTTTTGTGATGTATATAAAGTGTAATATTTGGATGTAAACTCAAAATGGAATACATTTCAACTCTATATCTGACATGGTACAGGTGTCTTCTTTTTTTAAGCCCATAATCATGTGTGTGAGGTGTATACTTTTGTTTCAAAGTAGATTGGTTTAAGACTACCAAAAACAATCTGTGTGAACCTGATTTAGCCCACTGCAGTAAAAACACATCCAACAGAACTTTGTTTTCCTCCCCCCGAAGGGAGGTTTTATAAATTCATGACAACACTGCGTATATGTTTTCCCTCCCATCGTCCTCCATATCTGACGTCCTCCAGACGCGCCTCTGGACAGATTGTGTTTTGAATGACAGATGAGAGGAAATGATTCATTTATCAGACAGGGCCCAGGCTGTAATCCCAGGTGCCCTGGTGATCAGACGGCTGATATTACACATCCTCCCCTGGCTGACGGTGGAAGCTGGTAATAGGCCTGTCAATAGATGTGCAGCGGCCTGGCAAAATCTCAACCTCTTCTATAGGTTATCTTTCCTCCCTCCATCCCTCCCCGACTTCTCTTGATGACAGCAAACAAGCTGGCTGCCTTTGAATAATTGACATCCTTTTCTTAAAGGAAAGGGGGATACCTAGTCAGTTGTAAAACTGAATGCCTTCAACTGAAATGTGTCCTTCACATTTAACCCAACCCCTCTGAATCAGAGAGGTGCGGGGGGTTGCCTTAATCGACATCCACGTCTTCGGCTCCCAGGGAACAGTGGGTTAACTGCCAAGCTCAGTGATAGAAAGACAGATTTTTACCTTGTCAGCTAAGGGATTCGATCCAGCAACCCTTCAGTTACTGGCCCAACGCTCTAATCACTAGGCAGACTGGTCATCCACGCCACCTAATTCAAACGTCAGTTCAAAAAGCTGAGCGAAAGGTGGGCAATTTGGAATGAGGGGTGAACAGGCATTTCAGGCCTATAATGTTTTTTGGGGAAATGGAAATATGTGTTTGCACCCCTGGAGTGAGGATTTTCTTCAGCTTTCTACAGCATTATGTGTGTGAATACATGTTGTGTGAAACATTTCACGTTTCTGGCCACTGTACCGGTATTATACATAGACAATTATTACTGTGAACAGACAGGTAATTTCAGAGCAAAAGTAACAAGAAGTTCTGTAGACAAAGTGAGCTGCTGTCCATGGTGCTGAAAGGGAACATGTGCTAAGTGCACTGTTTTCCCTCACCAAAACACAATTAGAGCCACAGAGCGAATCAGGCTCTCTACCTCATAGCAGAAATGTGACCATGACAGACACATTGGTATGTATGTCTTCCAATACAAGACACCCGAAAATCAGGTGTATTAAAGCCAAACTTTAGAGTGACCATGGATCCCTCTTTCTGTCTCTTTCACTCTCTCCCTCTCTCTATTATTTTAGGACATAGGTCAACACTGTTGGGTAGACTTCAGTTGTGGAGCAATGAAATCATCTAATAAAAAGGCTGAAGGTGGGCGATAACAGACAGCATTTCAATCAGAGAGCCATTGTCAAACTGTAGGTTTTTTATACAACACAAAATTAAAATCTCCTCCAACTCTTCTGCTTTCAGATTTCTGTGGATGACCTTTGTCACAATTTGCATTGGAGCAATTTATAGTCTCAATGAAGGGAGATGGAGGTTAAATGAGTCTTTACAGCAGCTTCCCTTCCATTACTTTCCAACATGGCAATATGTAATAAACCAGACTATCTTTCCCTCAGTCCTATTGAATACACTTCTTTTATTTAAAAAAAAGCAAATTTACCAGGCAGACACATTTGCTTTTAACCAATAAGCAAGATGCAAATGAGTTCCAGGAAAGAAGGTCAATCGCATTTAAGTCCCATTTGAAAAGGTCTGGATGTTGCTAGTTTATAATGGAAGAGGACATTTTAAAAGTGTTTTCCTAACTCATGACATACAAACAGAAAAAGGTAATTTTATTATCCCAAAGTTTATATTATCTGAAAGCACATGATAAAGTATTCAAAACCTTTTCCAACATATTCCCTGAGGCCATTCCATGAAATGGGCAGAACTAAACCATGTACATTAGGCAGGTCACCAAAACTATTTGGCTTCTGATCACAAACCACTCTGCAGGATGTGCTGACTTGGCTGCTCTGTTCTAGTCCACCTGTTCACCAGGGAATGACCTCCAGACCCAGGTAGCAGATCACAGGAGGACTCATCAGCATCATGAGCCTATTCCAGATGAGAGGAGGGGAAAGGAAACATCTGATAAAATAGTGATGAAAGGATAGAAGACAGGTTCAAGCGGGGGAAAATTGTCTGGAGAAGTATTCTAAAGTACAAAGTCAACCTTCGCTTATTGCCAGCTTTGCCCAACATTTACTGAAATGATGAACGTTTGTGTAACATACATGGATTATGAAGGCAGGAGAACATTGATGCCAGTACTCCAGCCATTCAGAAACACTTTCAACAGAATGAATGCATCTGCTGTTTCATTACCTTCCTCCAGATCTGTATTTACTCCTTTGCTAGGCACAAAATATCAGCTACATTTCTGCTGTTGAAAATGCACAAGTGACGGTAGAGAAGGCTGTTTGAATATCACATTCACAGATCATTGGTTCTCTTTCTATTTCCCCTCTGGAGCCAATGGGGTGTCATGTTATATAATGATAGGAGACAGGAGATAGGAGACAGGAGCAGGAATAAGAAATTGTTTTCATTCTCTTTCCAAAATAGAGGACGTCATGAACATGAAGCCCAAATGAGCAGCAGTACCGTGGGAATCCGTGACAGTACCCGCCCCGACATAAACTGAAAGGCCATTCAGCAAGGAAGAAGCCACTGATCCAAAACTGACATAAAAAAACTATACTACGGTTTGCAACTGCACGTGGGGACAAAAATCATACTTTTTTGGAGAAATGTCCTCTGGTCTGATGAAACCAAAATAGAACTGTTTGGCCATAGTGGCCATTGTTATGTTCGGAGGAAAAGGGGGAGGTTTGCAAGCTGAAGAACACCATCCCAACCGTGAAGCACAGGGGTGGCAGCATCATGTTGTGGGTGTGCTTTGCTGCAGGAGGGACTGGTGCACTTCACAAAATAGATGGCATCATGAGGTAGGAAAATTATGTGGATATATTGAAGCAACATCTCAAGACATCAGTCAGGAAGTTAAAGCTTCGTCGCAAATGGGTCTTCCAAAAGGACAATGACCCCAAGCATACTTCCAAAGTTGTGGCAAAAGGGCTTAAGGACAACAAAGTCAAGGTATATTGGAGTGGCCATCACAAAGCCATGACTTCAATCCCATAGAAAATTTGTGGGCAGAACTGAAAAAGCTTGTGCGAGCAAGGAGGCCTACAAACCTGACTCAGTTACACCAGCTCTGTCAGGAGGAATGGGCCAAAATTCACCCAACTTATTGTGGGAAGCTTATGGAAGGCTACCCAAAACTTTTGACCCAAGTGAAACAATTTAAAGGCAATGCTACCAAATACTAATTGAGTGTATGTAAGCTTCTGACCCACTGGGAATGTGATGAAAGAAATAAAATCTGAAATAAATAATTCTCTCTACTATTATTCTGACATTTCACATTCTTAAAAAAAAGTGGTGATCCCAACTGTCAGGAATTGTGAAAAACTGAGTTTAAATGTATTTGTTTAAGGTGTATGTAAACTTCCGACTTCAAATGTAGACAACGCTCCAACAGTCTTCCCAGCACAGACCTGGCCAACGAGACATGCTGGGAGTGGTCAGCAGAATGTTGTCATATAAACCACAAGACCCATCCCAGCATGTCCCGGAACACTTTGTTGATAAAGGATTGGAGGACTCAAGGAACATTAGATGATGGTTGGGATGAGGGGTAAAGGATAGCTGAACTCAACAGTGGCTTTATTCAGTTTTCGATAGTCAATGCAGGAGTGCAGTGCCCCATCTTTCTTCTTAACAAAAAATAAGCCTGCGGAGCCTGGTGACATAGAGGTGGCTGATAAAACCCTGCTGGAGGCTCTACTGTACGTAGATATCCATGGCCTCAGTCTCCACATAGGAGAGGGGGTAGACATGTCCTCTCGGGAGGGCTGCGCCAGACAGCAGGTCAATGGCACAGTCCCAGGGGCGATGAGGAGGCAGGCATTTAGCCTGGGTCTTAGAGAAAACTCGGTGCAGATCCTGGTGTTCCTCTGGTAAATCCACTTGAGGGGCGTCGTCTGGACTTTCCACTGTTGACAGACACCGCGAGACACCTCCCCTGGGTTGGAGCAGGGGAATTCCCTAGCTTGCCACCTCCTCGCCTATTAGTGAATAGAGGGCAGGTCGGGGAGAAATTACAATTTTCTCCACCGTAGGAGCAGAGGCCCAGATTCCTCCTTCTCCTACACGCTGCCTTGGGCAAACGTGCAGAACCCACCTCCATCGGCTCTGGCCACATAGCAGGTCTAGCCATGGGCTCTGGATTCCGCGCAAGTCTTCGTCTGGACCGCAGGAGGTTGTCCAACCGGATCGCCATGCTGATGAGCTGGTCGAGTGACAGGTTGTCATCCCAGCAGGTTAACTCCATCTGTACCTCCTCCCGCAGTCCGCTCTGGAAAACGGTGAACAAAGCCGACTAGTTCCATTCGGTGGAGGCCGCGATGGTCCGAAAATCCAGGGTGAATTCCCGAGGCAGTCCTAGATCCCTGGCTTAGTCAGGGTAGGTGCTTACCCCCTCTCGGCCCTCCAAACACTGAGTGGAAGAGGATGGTGAAGCGATCGTAGGACTCGATCTCGGGTCCTCCTGTTTCCTAGTCCAGTGCCGAGATGATGGTGGCAACCCTGTCTCTCCCGGAGACAGCCTCGGCATAGTGAGCGAGGTACAGGTTGCATTGCAGAAGGAATCCCTTGCATCTCGCTGGAGTGCAGTCAAAGCGCTCTGGGAGGGACAGGGGTATTCCGCGAACCGGCTCAGATGGGACGGAGGCAGGTAGTGGTGGTGTGGGGGCTGGTGCCGGAACCGGTGCTGGAGACTGAGGGAACTGCACATTCACCTCCAAACGCAGGATGGTTGCCAGTACGCTGTCCATGGCGCTGCCGAGTCAGGAGAGACAGTCCTTGTGATGCTGGACTGTCCCTACGATGGTCACCAGCTCGGCCTTTCCCGTTGTCTCCATTAGATGGGTTGATTATTCTGTCACGTTGTATAATGATAGGAGACAGGTGCAGGAATTAATAGTTTAAAAAATTCTCTACCCAAAATAGAGTACATCATGAACATGACGGGGATGAATCCCAAAACAAACAAGTATATTTATAACACAGGGCTGTAACCCAAACAAAGCGCGAGGTGTAAACCTCTAATAAATACACGGGACGAGACCCGTAATAACAAGTGCACACTAACACGGTAACACGAAATCCGTACAGATACTCACAAGACCAACATTCATGGAGCAATAATCAACAAGGACAATGGGGAACAGAGGGCACATATATATACACATACTAGGGGGAATGGGAAGCAGGTGTGCATAATGAGACAAGACAGTCCGGAGTTGGTGGTAATGATCCAATTCATTGACACCTAGAAGGGCGGAGACGTAGACCTCTGGAGCTGGTGAATGGAATAAGCAGCAGTACCGGGGGAATCCGTGACATGGGGGTAGTAACATGAAGATGGATTAGATGCTGGATCCTAAAATACCTTATTACTGCAGGTACAGTATGTTTCCCACAAAGTGTCAATAATCTTGAGAATGTCTTATTCTCAAGCTGCAGTTTTCTTAGTAGTCATTATTTACGTGATAATGCCCGATAACCATGTTTGGAGGATATATTGGCACAGGTTTGTCTCGGGCCGGCAAACCGTGCAAATGTATCCTCTAAACACCGGCTTTCAGGGCATTATCAATTTTATATAACGGGTTACCAACCATTCAAATAATGATTGACATATTTTAATTAAAAACTTTATTTTGATGAATTTATTCATACTTTTTTATCCATAAAAATTATGCCAGCTGATTCATGATTTCGACTGGATGAGAAAGGTTGCCTGCCTTTCTGTCTTGTCCCGACACCCGACATGTTCATTACTATGGAACAGCTGGAGATCGAATTTGAATATCGAAACAATGTTGCAAATGTTGGAGAGACAGACAGCAAAGTTTATACAAATCTCTGCTGTTGAAAACTAAATGTTAGTCTAAAAGAAATGTGAGATAATGTCTAGATGCTTTTTATAGTGGAGATCAAGTTTATAACTTGCCTGGCTGGGCTGATTAAAAGTGTGTGTGTGTGTGTGTCTCAGTCGCCAGATCTCAACCAAATTGAACACTTACGGAATATTCTGGAGTGATGCCCTAAACAGCGTTTTCCACCACCATCAACAAAACCCCAAGGGACGTAATTTCCCATAGAAGAATGGTTTCGCATCCCTCCAATAACGTTCCAGACACTTGTAGAATCTATGCCAAGGTACATTGAAGCTGTTCTGGTGGCTCGTGGTGGCCCATGCCCTATTAAGACACTTTCTTGGTGTTTCCTTTATTTTGGCAGTTACCTGTAATTGCCTTCACAATGACCGCAGTACAAATATTTTCAAACATGGCAGTACAGTACAGCTTCCTGCTTGGTACATGCATTTCATTAGGTTATCAAGTTTATTAAAGTAGATTACTTTTCAAGTAAGTCTCAGCACGTTTGAGTGACCACAGGTAATTGTTTCCCAGCTGTTTTCCAGTTTTCCAAGATTCAAGTATCATTTTTATAAATGTCTTGTTATAATCCTAAAATGATGGATGTAAAGTGAACAAAGTATGAAACGAATTCAGTGTGTTGGTTTAGCAGTCCTCTTAGTCTTGTTCATTTTAACAGCTCAGGTTTTTCTTGTTATTATCCATCTGTTATGACAGCTTGATTGAGCAGCCAGTCAGTTCAATACAATTCCATTGTACCCCCTTCGCTTTTCTCTTTTATGATAATATATTTCCATGCAGTAGATTGAATCTAGCTGTTCAATTCGGGCACTACACGTGAATTGGGTCATAAGCAAAGACATCTGAACAATGCTTTGTATGGCGGACACATAATAACAGTATTAATGACCAACATGATCACTTTGCTGGGCAACTGAATTACAAACCATGATGAAAATGTAAGATGTACTTCTTGTTGTCCATGTTTTTCCCCTTTGAATTCAAAGACCTCTCACATCACCATGATGGGTTTTTAATACAACAATGGAATATTCAGACACAATGACTAAAATAACTCACATACCAGTCCTGTCCAGCTCATATTCACGTTATTTTAAATAGGCAGACAGTACACAATTGATGCGGTTGAATTGGATTATTATTATTCTCTCTATTCCCTACATTCACTCTCTTGTTACTCTGCCAACCAGCTTTGTACTGAATAACTCGTTATATGTTCAACTCCTTCCTGTTCTGAAACCTTTGTGTTTTTAGAGTGCTCTGTCTGTCTGTTTTTCTCTGTGTAATTGGGGCTCTTGGCTAGTTCACCTGGAGTGGGCCAGTGGGGGAGTACCTGCCATCTGTACTGCTGTGGGGGAGCCCAGCCAGCCCACTGGCCACCTAGGGGCCGCTCAGCACTTAGGGGCCGCTCAACACCTAGGGGCCGCTCAGCATCACCAGGAGGGCCTGACATCTCTATCGTCAACCGCTGGGTAATGAGGGCCAGACAGCTGGCCGACTGACAGTCTCTGCTACTGCCTCAAGGAAAACTGTCCGAAAGGCATTCTGAGCTTTCCAGCAATGTAAGCAGTTCTCTGGTGTCAAGACACTCTGGGTTTGACTTTGAAGTGTATACAATGGCACCCACTGCCTGTTTGTTAATTAAACCTTGGTTGATTTTACCTCAAAATGTGACCTTATTCTGTATTTGGTTAATATTGTTTGGTTATGTCCTCTCCCAGGCTGTGTCTATAGCAGAATAACTCCACAAGAAATGTTATCTTATTCACAAAATTGCCTCTGAGGGTAGTTTATGTACACTTTCAAAAGAGATATTCTGGATGCTCTCTACTAGTCTGATTAGAAGCAAGGCGAAAGAGTTCATTGAACAAGTGTGGTTGCAGCAATGAACCTACAGATGTCAGTGTTTTAAAGGGAAATGTGACATTTACATCGCCATATAGAGAATGCAGTAAAAACATGTATATATTCGATCTGGCTCTGATATTAAAATAATTCACACACCCCTCCCCTCCAGTTTATCCTCGATAGACACACTTGAGAACAAGGAATAAAGAAATATGAAATGTATTGGATGATACTGTAATTGATGTCTTTCTAGCTTTTGTCACTATACGCATGAAGTAAAACACGCAATACAACTGAGCACAGTATGTGAATGTGAGAGCATCAGATGACTCGGTCATGTGGACAGACTTGTCGATGAAGCCAACGCTCAGTCTACGAAAAAATATTGCACTGAGCCCTCGTGAAAGGATGACGCGAGGAGGTTTGGTTTAATCCGCACACGCTGTACGTGAGATGAAAGTAAACTGATGAGAGTCCTGTCTTGAAGCCTACCACCGGCATTCAAACACCGAATGGAAACGTGAAGAGTCTTTTGAAATGTGTAATTGGGGTTGCGAGTTTAGAAAATACGTAGGCTAAATGTCCATTGATCAAATGAGAGAACTGTTTCAGCGTGATACATGAGAATCAAAATTGTCGCATCCTGAACGTTTTTTTCTCAGTATATGGACATTGCGCGCATCACCGCTGACTGTGCCATTGTGGGACATTTTCCAACCCCAAAGGAAGGACACTGAATCCAGCAGATCCTTTATTCATTCAACACACTAGACACATCATGACTGAGACTTTCTACTGCTCAAGGTGAGTACCATACTAAGATTGATAATTGCAACCCATGAGGACGAAATTGCAAAGTTGGGTTACTTTACGCGACCAGGGCGCATTGAAATGACAAGCGCGCGTCCAAAATAAATGAGCTACCGGTACATTCTTATTGTTCGAAATGTATTTACATACCGGTATATTATTTCAGGGTGTAGGCTATTCCAATTGTAACAATACCGTAGAAGTCATGTTGAATTGAGTTATAGTCTACTGTGATATCATCTCGTTTTCCCAGACAGTGAGCAGCTGATGGGCACATAACGCATGCAGCACGCATATGCTTCATGACTTATTTATATGGATATAAAGTATCTATCTGGAATAGCTCAGATTCTGATACATTCTCTTTGGCGTCGCTCTTTAGTGGTACTGCACAATCATTGACATATTTCTCTATAGAGGTATCATCTGGTATGATCATGAGAACACCAAGATTAGACCTCTGTGGGAAATGGGTTTTTGAGGCAGGCACTTTACTTGATTGCCAACTGTCAGGGATTCTGGGTTTAGGCAGCAGCAGCACACACAACCTAAATATCCTTTCATGAGACGTCATTGTAAATATGAATTTGTTCTTAACTGACTTGCCTAGTTAAATAAAGGTTAAATAAAAATAAATAAAATCCTCATAATCATCATCATCATCATCATCCTCAATGGGCATACATCAAAATGTGCATCCTCATAGAGATAAATGCATCAGGTACCACCAAACCAGATGTGGAGAGAGTTATCTAATCCTGTTGAGAGTTGTTTGGCCATTATCTGTAGTTGTATGTAGTTTACTGGAGCTTCGGTACACATAGCCAGAATTGGCACAGGAGTGAGAGTAGAATCTATTGGGTTGATGGAGACAAAGTGCAAAGCGGAGAAGAGTTGGAGCCTAAACAGCCAGAGTAGATGCAGCTGCAATGCAAACTTCCACAATGATGTTTACCAAGCTCATCTCATCTTTGTTCTGTGTGTGTATTTGGGAGAGGTATTGGATTTGGTGCCTTTTAGACTCCCAGTCAAGCAAACCAGATGGACCCAGGGCTCTCTGTGTTCCTGCTTATCTCACTGGCCAGTTGGACTGGATTTATTCAGATGGTCCCACCAGAGCTATAAAGCTTCTCACAGAGAGGGAGATTGGCCTCTCTCTGTTTGCTCACTAATGCCAGGGCGCTACTTTATCAGTTGCTTGCTAAATTTAGAATTTAAATGGGTCTTTATTTTTGTTCATTTTTTATTGCTACATTGTAATATAATGAGATTGCATTTTCCTTTGGATGTGACTCAGAATTGCTTCCATTACTGTATTTCTCTATATATTTATTTGCAAGTGCCAATGGCAAACAGAGTGCTATTTTTGTTGCAGCACAACTTTCTGTAATGTATTGATTAAATGAGACTTTGTTTAATGTATTGATTTAATGAGACTTTCTGTAATGTATTGATTAAATGAGACTTTGTGTAATGTATTGATTTAATGAGACTTTCTGTAATCTACTGATTAGATAATATGTAACATCTGTCATGGACTCTCGTTTTCATTGCCTTTCATCAGTCATGAGTTCCCTTCATATCTTTAGATTGAATGTTCCAGCACTGCCTTGTGTGTGTTCTTTACCGAGGTGTCATGATCCCCCTTTGGAAAGGATTATTGATTTAAACAAAGATTATAGATAAAAGAATACAGTTCACTCACATATGAGATATATTTAGCGTGGCGTGGTAGCCTGATCTAATGTTGACACTATATAACTATGGTTGTTGTGTGATCAAATCAAATCAAAGTTTATTTGTCACGTGCGCCGAATACACCTTACAGTGAAATGCTTACTTACAGACTATAATCAATGGTGCGAAAAAAAAGGTGTGTATGTGTGTGTGTGTGTGTGTAGGTAAGTAAAGAAATAAAACAACAGTAAAAAGACATTTGAAAAAAGAGTAGCAAGGCTATATACAGACACCTATTATTCAGGCTTATTGAGATAGTATGTACATGTAGGGATCGTTAAAGTGACTATGCATATATGATGAACAGAGAGTAGCAGAAGCGTAAAAAGAGGGGTTGGTGGGTGGTGGGACACAATGCAGATAGCCCGGTTAGCCAATGTGCGGGAGCACTGGTTGGTCGGGCCAATTTAGGTAGTATGTACATGAATGTATAGTTAAAGTGACCATGCATATAAGATAAACAGAGAGTAGCAGCAGCGTAAAAGAGGGGTTGGGGGAAGGCACACAATGCAAATAGTTACCTGTTCAGGAGTCTTATGGCTTGGGGGGAAAAAACTGTTGAGAAGCGTTTTGGTCCTAGACCTGGCACTCCGGTACCGCTTGCCATGCGGTAGTAGAGAGAACAGTCTATGACTGGGGTGGCTGGGGTCTTTGACAATTTTTAGGGCCTTCCTCTGACACCGCCTGGTGCTGAGGTCCTGGATGGCAGGCAGCTTTACCCCAGTGATGTACTGGGCCATACGCACTACCCTGTGAAGTGCCTTGCGGTCGGAGGCCGAGCAATTGCCGTACCAGGCAGTGATGCAACCGGTCAGGATGCTCTCGATGTTGCAGCTATAGAACAGCCCCGTCGATGAGAATGGGGACGTGCCCGGTGCTCCTTTTCCTGTAGTCCACAATCATCTCCTTAGTCTTGGTTACGTTGAGGGTTAGGTTGTCTCTGACCTCCTCCCTATAGGCTGTCTCGTCGTTGTCTGTGATCAGGCCTACCACTGTTGTGTCATCAGCAAACTTAATGATGGTGTTGGAGTCGTGCCTGGCCATGCAGTCGTGGGTGAACAGGGAGTACAAGAGGGGACTGAGCAGGAGGGAACCCCTGGGGAGCTCCAGTGTTGAGGATCAGCGTGGCAGATGTGTTGCTACCTACCCTCACCACCTGGGGGCGGCCTGTCAGGAAGTCCAGGATCCAGTTACAGAGGGAGGTGTTTAGTCCCAGGATCCTTAGCTTGGTGATGAGCTTTGATGGTACTATGGTGTTGAACGCTGAGCTGTAGTCAATGAACAGCATTCTCACATAGGTGTTCCTCAAAACATCATCAGGAGCAATGTGGGTCAGCGGCAATGCCCTGTACTCTAGTTGCAGTAGTAAGTCAGGCAAATTAGTGTATGTAAGACAATTACACGGTGTGTGACTGCACAGCAGCTCACTACCCAGAGCTGGAAACTCCCCCGTTGCCCACGGAGACACTGATTAAACACAACTTCTTAGATGCTACAGCCTGAGGAGAAGAGCATATGTGAAAGAGGGAGCGTCACAAAGAAAGGCAGAGAGATAGAGTATGAGAGTAAGAAAGATAAATAAAATCCCCCAAATGAACAAACATTTCCTGTAGCTGTTGTGCTCCCTCTTTTCTTACCTCATCAGTCCCCCCTCAAGCACCTGTTTATTTAGAGCCTGAGCCAACATTGAGGTAAAACGACTGTACATTTCTATTCAAAGTAGTGGAGAGTGTGGGAGGAGAGATACAGGTGGAGGGAAACAGGGAGCTCACCTGCCATATGGTTCCTTTGGCAGTACACTGCATGCAGGGATTGCTATCTTGCAATATGGCACAATGCCTACAGATTGTTATCACTATTGTCAATGTAAAGGCTGCTGTCACAGTGCTATTGTATTGGATGATCTCCTACAGGCTACTTCCATGTTGATTTGTAATCTCTGGCACTCTGTGATGGCATTGTGCCAGTGTAAATGGGTGAGCCTTTTAGATATTAAGTGAGACACACTGATGAATTAGTGAGAGAACGAGACCAATGACAGGACATTGAATAGATGAGCAGGGTTGAGAACTAAGAGATAAGAGCAGAGATAAAGAGATATACAGGACTCTAGGAGGGAACTTGACAGTGTCAGACATGTAATGTGAGGAGGAAGCAATTCTGCATACTGTATAGGGGAACATGATTTGTGCAGCAAAGTCAGTCTCTATGCTTTTATTCCATGTACCGTGCCCTTGAATTAGGCATTAGTGCAGCGTTTCAAGGTAGGGGCAGGACGGACCCTCCAGACCATGGGAAGAAGCTAGGCTGATGCTTGTATTTGCATAGCTCTGTGTGTGAGACACCTCCTTGGCCTTATTTACACTTAGGATTAAATCTGGAATGGGTGCTGCCGGTGCACCGGAGACTCCAGAGAGGAAGTTGTGAATAGTAGACAGCATGAATTGTCTCTCCTCCTCTTCCCTGTTTGCTGTGTTTCTCTCTGGGCTTCCAGCGATTTTTGTCAGCAGTGAAGGTAGCAGATGCTCTGTAAATCTTTGATCGTAATTATTCGTGCCAGCTACCTCCATCATTGGCATCCCCCTCCCTACACAGCCATATGGGCCAGTTGAGGGAAATTGAGGAAACATACAGCCTTGGTCTGAATCAGTTATTATTGGCTTTGTGTGCATGTCCATATAAGGGTGTGTGTGCATGTGTGAATATGTGCTTCATGTGTTTCGTTCTATTGTGTATGTTATTTCCTCCTCATATGCTGTACTCTGTACCCGGAAGCCTACTTTGTATATGGAAGTCTACTGTCTATCAGTTGAGAGAGCAACATCTGCACTGCTTTCACTTTTCTATCCTGAATGATTGATGCCAACAAACCTTACACAGTGTAGTGAACTATACAGACATACCTGCTCTACAGGGGCAGTTACAATAACTGCAGGATGTCGTAAGCAATACCAAAAAATGAACTCATGGCAGAAACGGACTGTCATATTGTACCAGCACAAAACTGTCTGAGTACTGCTGAGCTGAGGGAACACTTCCAAACAGAACTCTATAGTTGTTCCTTGTCCCTGTCCCAATCACACTCGAGAAGAGAGCTTGTATTTCACTTGCCTTATTCCACATTCCCATCAGCTGTTATTCCAACAGTGCACTAGTAGCTTTACTCTTCCCATTGTTCTTTTTCTAGTCACTACCAATGGGCGTGCCGTAGCAGATGTGCTCTGGCTACAGCAGAACATAGTGCGTCTCTGTCTTTCACTGAATGCTGAATTATAGAAGACCTGGTATTGCACTTGGGCTGCACAGGTCACTTTGACTTTCCCCTTTGATTGTCATCATACAGTACATACAACAGGAGCACTCCCTGATTCAAAAGCCTGTTTCAAGTCACAATGAGCCAGTAGGGATCTACAGTGAAAGGTATGGAAGACAGAGCCCAGGGAAGTTAATTCATGAATTAATCTGACTATGGCAATATTGGGATGCTCTATATTTCCATGCGGACCCAGAATTCTGCAGTGTTGCAGAAATGTCTATCTTATCGCTGTGCATAATGCCATGCATTGTCAAGAGGTCACTGATTGTGTTTTGGCAATATGCTTGAAGAGATTCCTTTCCACAACCTTGGTTCACCACCCTGTGGTTTTTTATGAGTATACCATTCTAGATTGATAGAGTGCTGTTTTATGGTTCCCCATAAATGTCCTCTGCTACCCTGCCATCATTCTTAATGCTTGGTCTCTAAAGCTAGCAATCTGAGAATTGTTCACGGAACAACACAATTGATATAAAAATGATATTATGTATAACAAACAATTCAACAAACTATGCTATCAAATAAAATTATTAATAGCTTGAATTTATTTGAAGAGGGATATGGTCACTAAATGGTAGAATTCACTGCTTGTATGCCTATCCAATAATCACAGTATTGAGTGGTTTAAATGAACATCCATATGCCATTATAGCCATTTTAGAGCTGAATGTGGGTTTGTAAGAAGACCAATAAAAGCAGAATCCATAGCCCCGGGCCTGGCCCTCCAATGAGAACACAAATAAGACACGGAGGAGTGATCACAAAACATTTATTTTACCATAAACCCCACAGGTCCCATGTGATTAAATCTGACATTCGTTTAAAAGTCATCGTTAACAAAGACGGCATTTTCATGTCCTAATTCCTCTTCCCATCACTGTAGGTACCAGTGTCAGCCTCCGGCTCTGGCTCGCTCTCCCCCCCATCTCCACCACGTATGACCTACTTCTGTCTCCGCATCATTGTAAACAGATCTACTAATTGCTTTCATTTATTCATTTGGAAGTCAAGTTCTGTTGGGGCTGGCGCCCTCCCAGTTCATTCATGTGTGACGTGTACAATTCTCCCCTCCCCCCATGACTCATCCACATAGATTTGTGGCAGACCCCACGACAAAGGTATCCCATCAGGCTTTGTGATTTAGCCAATGATTAAATGAGTGCCATTTTGAGTGCGAGACATTTTTGCAGTGTCCCATTGTGACTAACCTAGAAGTGTGGCACATGACAACATACCGAACAGAATGCATTGACAAGCTCTAGAAGGAATGAAGATATCTTTATGGGTATATGGCTTTGTAACGTTTTTGTCAACGCCCCTGAAATTCCACCCTAAAACCTAGAAGTGGGGAACATTGATGTTGAGCAATTCTCTGGAGGCAGTGCAGGTTTGATATGACCAGATCACATACAGATGTTAATTTGATCACTCATTTGTTTGTCCTTGGTGCTAAAATATGCAGATGAGTTTCGTGATTCACATAAATTCACTGAAATCCCACACTAACACATGGTTATAGTAACAGTATTGTACTTTTCATGTAGCCTACCTTTGACCAGCTAATAAATAGCCTAACCATCGATCAAGCAACATCAAGGCCTAAACCTGTTCAAATCCTGTTGCTGCAGGATCATTTTGCTCTGAAAATATTGGTCCAATGAAGATCCTATATCTGTACACTCCTGTCCCTGTGCCTCCAACCTGTGTTATTACTCTGTTTTGTCCAGCCTGATCAGACTAGGCCACAAGACACACAATTTTCATCACATCTGATGTAATAACACAACTCTATTGTTGACTCAGTGTGAGAACATTGTGTCTGTCCTGCAGCCTGAAAGATGGTGTTAGAGTCTGTCTGATTCCAATCTTCTCACATGTTATCAGCCTGTGGCCAGCAGGATCCTCAAAGGCTGCTGCAAATGGAACACATTGGGCCCCACTGAGCCATAAAGTACAATAAGCACTGTGCATGAAGTGCATAAAGGGGGAGAAGGAGACATATTTCTGTGATCATTTTAGTTCATGTTTATGTATGGTTACAGACGGTTACCCTCCAATGAATCACACATAATAAGACACTGCAGAGTTTATGCCAGAATGTCACCCCAATGCATGCTGAAAACATAGGCACAGCCCTGTGGATCTCGGTGGGGTTCTTAAGGTCAAATTAAAAATGGTGGCACGAAATTTTGACTCAGATTGGTGCCCGCCACCGTAGCCAGAGGCCTGAGCATGTTCTTCTATGAGTTTGTGTGAATGAGTCACGTCTGGGGCTGAGGCTGGGGTTGGCAGGAGCGTATCTGACTGACGAGGCAGTGTATTCAGCAGGGAGGGCTGCAGCCAGCAAGATGCTGTCTCTACAATCTAGGGTAAACAGAGCAGCATTACTGCACGCCTCAGACGAGACTGAATCGAGAAGAAAATAAATAGATGGGCTGCTGTTACTTCCTGCTTCTCGCCCACCTTGTTATGTTTAACTTGATCTTCACAACACTGAATTAACCTCTGTAGGTCTCTGTATTGCGGAACTAAAATTGAGGGATTACCTATCATTTTGCACAGACACAGGCCCACACTTGAGGCGCAACTAACATCTTAAAGCAAATTATGTTGAGGTTCATAACACTGAAGTTTGTCATATGATTTTGGATTGGAATGATTTCCCAAACCACTGAACACAGCAACTCAAGGTGGTCTTCCATGATATTGTAAACTGGGAGCTTAATATAGAGTTTGAAATGGGGTGTACTCCTGGGGGGATAAAAATGATTAGTGACAATCCATTTGCTTGCGGAACCTGTTAATGGAATTCACTCTCTGCATGTACAACAATTAAATGCTGCATAGAGACAAACCAGATTGCCCTGAAGCCATCATAAAACAGAGCTACGACTCACACCTGTGTGTGAATCCTGTAGAAGGGCTCAGAGACTCACTAGGCTAAGGCTATTCATTATATTTCACTACAAAGACCAACTGAATACAGTATGTTATTATATAACCACATGTATACCAAGATGGCATAGCAGTCAGACGTCCTTTGTCCTCGTCTTGTCGTGTCCCGTGTATATATATATTTACATCTTTCTTCGCATATCTTTTAGATTTTTTCTTTTCTAAAAACTCAACTTCAAAACAATCTCCTGCAACCCGCCTCACCAATTTAAAAAATGGTATTATTTACCTCAAATCTGAAATCCACAATAGAAGCTAGCCAGAAGCTAACCAGATGCTAGCCTGAATCTAGCCAGAAGCTAACCAGAAGCTAGCCAGAAGCTAACCAGAAGCTAGCCAGAAGCTAGCCAGTTTACTGGCTAACGTTCGTATTCAGCTAAACACGGTTTGTGGTCATCAGCTATCCTTTAGCTCGAAAAGCTATCGCCAGTTTTGTACAATGCGACTCAGACCAGAACATATCAGACCTATTTTTCTCTCCATATCCCCGGATTTCAACCGCAAGCTCTGGACATTTACTCCTGGATCTCGCAGCTTGCGAGCTGCTATCCGTGTGACTATTGGAAAACGTCGATCCCGGAGCAAACATCAATTATTCCAGAGCTAGCCAGCTGAAGAGTTCCATCAGCCACTTCTGGGCTAGAATCACCTATCCAGACCCGTTTTACTGCCGATGCGGAGCCCCACCGGGCCTTCACGACTGGCCTACCGAGTTATCCAATTGGCCCCTCAAATCAAATCAAATCAAATTTCATTTGTCACATACACATGGTTAGCAGATGTTAATGCGAGTGTAGCGAAATGCTTGTGCTTCTAGTTCCGACAATGCAGTAATAACGAACAAGTAATCTAACTAACAATTCCAAAAAAACTACTGTCTTATAACACAGTGTAAGGGGATAAAGAATATGTACATAAGGATATATGAATGAGTGATGGTACAGAGCAGCATAGGCAAGATACAGTAGATGATATCGAGTACAGTATATACATATGAGATAAGTATGTAAACCAAGTGGCATAGTTAAAGTGGCTAGTGATACATGTATTACATAAGGATGCAGTCGATGATATAGAGTACAGTATCAACGTATGCATATGAGATGAATAATGTAGGGTAAGTAACATTATATAAGGTAGCATTGTTTAAAGTGGCTAGTGATATATTTACATCATTTCCCATCAATTCCCATGATTAAAGTGGCTGGAGTAGAGTCAGTGTCATTGACAGTGTGTTGGCAGTAGCCACTCAATGTTAGTGGTGGCTGTTTAACAGTCTGATGGCCTTGAGATAGAAGCTGTTTTTCAGTCTCTCGGTCCCAGCTTTGATGCACCTGTACTGACCTCGCCTTCTGGATGACAGCGGGGTGAACAGGCAGTGGCTCGGGTGGTTGATGTCCTTGATGATCTTTATGGCCTTCCTGTAGCATCGGGTGGTGTAGGTGTCCTGGAGGGCAGGTAGTTTGCCCCCGGTGATGCGTTGTGCAGACCTCACTACCCTCTGGAGAGCCTTACGGTTGAGGGCGGTGCAGTTGCCATACCAGGCGGTGATACAGCCCGCCAGGATGCTCTCGATTGTGCATCTGTAGAAGTTTGTGAGTGCTTTTGGTGACAAGACGAATTTCTTCAGCCTCCTGAGGTTGAAGAGGCGCTGCTGCGCCTTCCTCACGATGCTGTCTGTGTGAGTGGACCAATTCAGTTTGTCTGTGATGTGTATGCCGAGGAACTTAAAACTTGCTACCCTCTCCACTACTGTTCCATCGATGTGGATGGGGGTGTTCCCTCTGCTGTTTCCTGAAGTCCACAATCATCTCCTTAGTTTTGTTGAGTGAGTGTGAGGTTATTTTCCTGACACCACACTCCGAGGGCCCTCACCTCCTCCCTGTAGGCCGTCTCGTCGTTGTTGGTAATCAAGCCTACCACTGTTGTGTCGTCCGCAAACTTGATGATTGAGTTGGAGGCGTGCATGGCCACGCAGTCGTGGGTGAACAGGGAGTACAGGAGAGGGCTCAGAACGCACCCTTGTGGGGCCCCAGTGTTGAGGATCAGCGGGGAGGAGATGTTGTTGCCTACCCTCACCACCTGGGGGCGGCCCGTCAGGAAGTCCAGTACCCAGTTGCACAGGGCGGGGTCGAGACCCAGGGTCTCGAGCTTGATGACGAGCTTGGAGGGTACTATGGTGTTGAATGCCGAGCTGTAGTCGATGAACAGCATTCTCACATAGGTATTCCTCTTGTCCAGATGGGTTAGGGCAGTGTGCAGTGTGGTTGAGATTGCATCGTCCGTGGACCTATTTGGGCGGTAAGCAAATTGGAGTGGGTCAAGGGTGTCAGGTAGGGTGGAGGTGATGTGGTCCTTGACTAGTCTCTCAAAGCACTTCATGATGACGGATGTGAGTGCTACGGGGCGGTAGTCGTTTAGCTCAGTTACCTTAGCTTTCTTGGGAACAGGAACAATGGTGGCCCTCTTGAAGCATGTGGGAACAGCAGACTGGTATAGGGATTGATTGAATATGTCCGTAAACACACCGGCCAGCTGGTCTGCGCATGCTCTGAGGGCGCGGCTGGGGATGCCGTCTGGGCCTGCAGCCTTGCGAGGGTTAACACGTTTAAATGTCTTACTCACTTCGGCTGCAGTGAAGGAGAGACCGCATGTTTCCGTTGCAGGCCGTGTCAGTGGCACTGTATTGTCCTCAAAGCGGGCAAAAAGTTATTTAGTCTGCCTGGGAGCAAGACATCCTGGTCCGTGACTGGGCTGGGTTTCTTCCTGTAGTCCGTGATTGACTGTAGACCCTGCCACATGCCTCTTGTGTCTGAGCCGTTGAATTGAGATTCTACTTTGTCTCTGTACTGGCGCTTAGCTTGTTTGATAGCCTTGCGGAGGGAATAGCTGCACTGTTTGTATTCAGTCATGTTACCAGACACCTTGCCCTGATTAAAAGCAGTGGTTCGTGCCTCCGTCACGATGTTACCTGAACGCCCATCTGCGGCCCGCTAATTGTTAGCTGTCTTATCGGCTGCTATCTGAAAAGGTCTATCGGACAATTTTTCTTGGGTCACTATAACTATATCTATTTTGCCATTCGGATTGATCCCCTCTACCACACAGAACCCCACTAATCTACCGACGGAAACGCACGAGGTGGCTAAAAACAGACCTCCATCCTATGCTAGCTTGCTAACGATGGCCCGGCTAGCTGTATGAATCGCCGTGACCCCAACCAACCTCACTACTCACTGGACCCTTATGATCACTCGACTAAGCATGCCTCTCCTTAATGTCAATATGCCTTGTCCATTGCTGTTCTGGTTAGTGTTTATTGGCTTATTTCACTGTAGAGCTTCTAGCCCTGCCTATTATACCTTATCCAACCTTTCAGTTCCACCACCCACACATGCGATGACATCACCTGGTTTCAATTATGTTTCTAGAGACAATATCTCTCTCATCATCACTCAATACCTAGGTTTACCTCCACTGTATTCACATCCTATCATACCTTTGTCTGTACATTATACCTTGAAGCTATTTTATCACCCCCAGAAACGTCCTTTTACTCTCTGTTCTGGACGTTCTAGATGACCAATTCTCATAGCTTTTAGCCGTACCCTTATCCTACTCCTCCTCTGTTCCTCTGGTGATGTAGAGGTGAATCCAGGCCCTGCAGTGCCTAGCTCCACTCCTATTCCCCAGGTGCTCTCTTTTGATGACTTCTGTAACCGTAATAGCCTTGGTTTTATGCATGTTAACATTAGAAACCTCCTCCCTAAGTTTGTTTTATTCACTGCTTTAGCACACTCTGCCAACCCGGATGTTCTAGCCGTGTCTGAATCCTGGCTTAGGAAGACCACCAAAAATTCTGAAATTTCCATCCCTAACTATAACATTTTCCGACAAGATAGAACGGCCAAAGGGGGCGGTGTTGCAGTCTACTGCAAAGATAGCCTGCAGAGTTCTGTCCTACTATCCAGGTCTGTACTCAAACAATTTGAACTTCTACTTTTAAAAATCCACCTCTCTAAAAACAAGTCTCTCACCATTGCCGCCTGCTATAGACTACCCTCTGCCGCCAGCTGTGCTCTGGACACCATATGTGAACTGATTGCCCCCCATCTATCTTCAGAGCTCGTGCTGCTAGGCGACCTAAACTGGAACATGCTTAACACCCCAGCCATCCTACAATCTAAGCTTGATGCCCTCAATCTCACACAAATGATCAATGAACCTACCAGGTAACACCCCAAAGCCGTAAACACAAGCACCCTCATAGATATCATCTTAACCAACTTGCCCTCTAAATACACCTCTGCTGTTTTCAAGCAAGATCTCAGCGATCACTGCCTCATTGCCTGCATCTGTAATGAGTCAGCGGTCAAACGACCTCCACTCATCACTGTCAAACGCTCCCTGAAACACTTCAGCGAGCAGGCCTTTCTAATCGACCTGGCCGGGGTATCCTGGAAGGATATTGATCTCATCCCGTCAGTAGAGGATGCCTGGTTATTAAAAAGAAAAAGCCTTCCTCACCATCTTAAATAAGCATGCCCCATTCAAGAAATTTAGAACCAGGAACAGATATCACCCTTGGTTCTCTCCAGACCTGACTGACCTTAACCAACACAACAACATCCTATGGTGTTCTGCATTAGCATCGAACAGCCCCCGTGATATGCAACTTTTCAGGAAAGCTAGAAACCAATATATACAGGCAGTTAGAAAAGAAAAGGCTAGCTGTTTCAAGCAGAAATTTGCTTCCTGCAACACAAACTCAAAAAAGTTCTGGGACACTGTAAAGTCCATGGAGAATAAGAACACCTCCTCCCAGCTGCCCACTGCACTGAGGATAGGAAACAATGTCACCACCGATAAATCCACTACAATTGAGAATTTCAATAAGCATTTTTCTACGGCTGGTTTCTATGCTTTCCACCTGGCTACCCCTACACCGGTCAACAGCACTGCACCAACCCACAGCAACTCACACAACCCTTCCCCATTTCTCCTTCTCCCAAATCCAGTCATCTGATGTTCTGAAAGAGCTGCAAAATCAGCTGGGCTAGATAATCTGGACCTTTTCTTTCTAAAATTATCTGCCGAAATTGTTGCAACCCCTATTACTAGCCTGTTTAACCTCTCCTTCGTGCCGTCTGAGATTCCCAAAAATTGGAAAGCAGCTGCGGTCATCCCCCTCTTCAAAGGGGAGGACACTCTTGACCCAAACTGCTACAGACCGATATCTATCCTACCCTGCCTTTCTAAGGTCTTCGAAAGCCAAGTCAACAAACAGATTACCGACCATTTCGAATCCCACCATACCTTCTCCGCTATGCAATCTGGTTTCAGAGCTGGTCATGGATGCACCTCAGCCACGCTCAAGGTCCTAAACGATATCTTAACCTCCATCGATAAGAAACAATACTGTGCAGCCGTATTCATTGACCTGGCCAAGGCTTTCGACTCTGTCAATCACCACATCCTCATCGGCAGACTTGATAGCCTTGGTTTCTCAAATGATTGCCTCGCCTGGTTGACCAACTACTTATCTGATAGAGTTCAGTGTGTCAAATCGGAGGGCTTGTTGTCCGGGCCTCTGGCAGTCTCTATGGGGGTGCCACAGGGTTCAATTCTTGGACCGACTCTCCTCTCTGTATACATCAATGATGTCGCTCTTGCTGCTGGTGAGTCTCTGATCCACCTCTACGCAGACTACACCATACTGTATATTTCTGGCCATTCTTTGGACACTGTGTTAACAACACTCCAGATGAGCTTCAATGCCATACAACTCTCCTTCCGTGGCCTCCAATTGCTTATAAATACAAGTAAAACTAAATGCATGCTCTTCAACCGATCGCTGCCTGCACCTGCCCGCCCGTCCAATATCACTACTCTGGACGGTTCTGACTTAGAATATGTGGACAACTACAAATACCTAGGTGTCTGGTTAGACTGTAAACTCTCCTTCCAGACTCACATCAAACATCTCCAATCCAAAGTTAAATCTAGAATTGGCTTCCTATTTTGCATAAAGCATCCTTCACTCATGCTGCCAAACATACCCCTGTAAAACTGACAATCCTACCGATCCTCGACTTCGGCGATGTAATTTACAAAATAGCCTCCAATACCCTAGTCAATAAATTGGATGCAGTCTATCACAGTGCCATCCGTTTTGTCACCAAAGCCCAATATACTACCCACCACTGCGACCTGTACGCTCTCGTTGGCTGGCCCTCGCTTCATACTCATCGCCAAACCCACTGGCTCCAGGTCATCTACAAGACCCTGCTAGGTAAAGTCACCCTTATCTCAGCTCGATGGTCACCATAGCAGCACCCACCTGTAGCACGCTCTGCAGCAGGTAAATCTCTCTGGTCACCCCCAAAACCAATTCTTCCTTTGGCCGCCTCTCCTTCCAGTTCTCTGCTGCCAATGACTGGAACAAACTACACAAATCTCTGAAACTGGAAACACTTATCTCCCTCACTAGCTTTAAGAACCAACCAGCTGTCAGAGCAGCTCACAGATTACTGCACCTGTACATAGCCCATCTATAATTTAGCCCAAACAACTACCTCTCCCCCTACTGTATTTATTTATTTTGCTCCTTTGCACCCCATTATTTCTATCTCTACCTTGCACATTCTTCCACTGCAAATCTACCATTCCAGTGTTTTACTTGCTACATTGTATTTACTTCGCCACCATGGCCCTTTTTTTGCCTTTGCCTCCCTTATCTCACCTCATTTGCTCACATTGTATATAGACTTATTTTTCTACTGTGTTATTGACTGTATGTTTGTTTTACTCCATGTGTAACTCTGTGTTGTTGTATGTGTCGAACTGCTTTGCTTTATCTTGGCCAGGTCGCAATTGTAAATGAGAACTTGTCTCAACTTGCCTACCTGGTTAAATAAAGGTTAAATAAAATAAATACATATCAGAATAGAAACTAGATCAGGAAAGTCTCTGAGTTAGGGATCTAAAATTTCAATCAATTCCCTGGTTTTCCAGAAAATTTTCCAACCCTGTTCAGAGTGTACATCATGCAGACGTGAGAAAGGCACTGTCAGGAGTTAGCATCTCTTGCTCTCCCTCCCAGGGGCCACAGGATTGAACTTTTATGTGGATCCTGCACAGTACAGCCTGCAAGGGCAATGACACATTTTATTTTTTATCTGGATATAGAGAATTTAGACATTTTCCTTCTAACATCCAGCCTTAAATTTGTAGCTGACATGAATTACAAACAAATAACTGCATGATGACAGGATGACAACATAACAGGGCAGCAATGCCGGTGACAGTATGTACATAGTGCATAAAACATTAAGAACACCTTCCTAATATTGAGTTGTGCCCCCTTTTGCCCTCAGAACAGCCTCAATTTGTTGGGGCATGGATATCTCCAAGGTGTCTAACGCGTTTCACAGTGATGCTGGCCAATGTTGACTCCAATGCTTCCCAAAGTTGTGTCAAGATGGCTGGATGTCCTTGGTGGACCAATCTTGATACACATGGGAAACTGTTGAACCTGAAAAACCCAACAGCATTGCAGTTCTTGACACAAACCGGTGCACCTGGCACCTACTACCATACCTCATTCAAAGATACTTACATCTTTTGTCTTGCCCATTGACACTCTGAATGGCACACATACACAATCCATGTCGCAATTGTCTCAAGGCTTAAAAATTCGATTTGGATTTAACAATTGACAAGGAATCATAGCGTTCACCTGGATTCACCTGGTCAGTCTGCCATGGAAAGAGCAGGTGTGCCTAATGTTTTGTACACCAGTGTATAATTGTCATCAGTTTGAGAGTGAGTATATAATAGGATATGTGTTGTATGTGGTAGAGAACAGGGAGAGAATGCACAGAGTGTCTGCCTGCCAAAGGGACAAGAGGAAACAGGGACACTCCAGTGATTTCCCCCCTGACGTCTTTGAGGCAGGGACAGATGGAGAGGAGATGCTGGAGTGGAGCTGGAGAAAACCCAGACACCACCGTGTCAGTCCTCCACTCCTGTCTGTCCTCTCCATCCCTGGCTCCTACACAACACACCCTGCCGGACACCCTGTTAGTAGTAGCAATGGAGTGCAGCCATGGCCACTGCTGTCCACTGTGAGGACACAAATTACAATTTTTATTTAAACTTTATTCTAAACAGGAAGTCTCATTGAGCTAAATTATCTATTTTCCTATCTTAAGGGGACCTGGGACAGAGAAATAAGGCAATTGTCTCCAAGCTAAAGGCTTTGAGCTGGTCAGGGGCTTCCGTACCATTCCACTGGGAAGTTGAATGTTTTGTGAAGCAGTGAGGCTACAGTAGAGAGCTATTGGTCTGGCATCAGACAGGACAGAGCATGTGGTGTGTGGCAGCAACACAGCCTTAGAGAGACAGCTTGGCTAAGTCTCTAGAGCTGCTGGGACTCAGACAAAAGAAGCGGGTGCACGCAGATGTGGGCTCCTAATTTACAGTCCTCTCCTCCGCGCATGGCACTTTTATTACTACTATAATGGACTGGGATGAAGTGAGTGCATGTATGAAGCCAACAATTCTACCTCATTGTGATCAATGTTCCCTACCGTAGATTAATAAGGAGTCATATAAAAAAGGTAGAAGTGCAATTTGTTCTCCAGGTCCAAATTTACTAACCAGGTTATCTCATCGGTGTGAGATTTTTATTTATTTAGACAGATGCAAACTCAAAGCATACAGCACATGATGAATAGATTGTGAAAAGAAAGAAAGTCATGAATAAAGATTTTTTTTTACAAGGCTTTCACTCTCCTTTCTCTAATCCACTCATCCATCCACTCATCCATCCACTCATCCATCCATCCATCCATTCCATGCAGTATTCTAGGGCCATTGTTTGTCCCCTGGTTGAAGTAAAATATGCTAATGAAGTTAAAAGGGGAAATGAAAGGGTTGATGCTGTCCGACTCTGAATCCTTAATGATTCACCGCCAAAAGGCCTGATTAATTTAGGAATGTCAGACGTCCTGGAAAGAGTGATTAATTCCTGGAGGATTTAACCATTTAGGAGAACAAGAGGGAGGGAAGGAAAGAAAACAGGCAGCTGGAAATATGTAAGCATAATTAATACATTTGGATCCTATTTAATTAGCTGTCTAAACAGTATGTAAAGCACAGAGTCACTGTTTGTCACTGCTTTGTTGAAGTAATAGGCTACAGACCTCCCTGGTCGTCACAGAGAGATAATGAACCCCTGCAGATAGGGAAAGCAGAGAGACCTCTCCTGCTAATCTGGCACTCTGTATTGATTGCAATGGGGATGGAGATCTACACTGCTCCTGTGAAGTGATTACTGGAATTACATGTTCTGTTGATGTATGTTGTGTCTGAGAAAGCAGAGTGGGAGAGAACAACAATGGTGAAACCATTTCAAGATGGTATTTATCAGTGTGATTTTGTTCTGTCTCTGGCCTGTATCTCTTCTTAGACCTGTCTTTTATAATGGAAAACTCTTGTCACCGTAAAATGTCAACCTAGTAAAATTGGAGGGAGGTTATTCATATATTTATTTGAACCAAAACCTTATATGAATAAAACTCTATTTTATGAGTCCTTGCTAAAGATTTATGAAAGGTTTATTATAACGCCTTTGATTTGTTTCTAAACCATTCAAAGTATTCTAGGTCATCAAGACTAAACCAAACCATTTATTTTCTCTTTCAGGATAATGTGAAGACCATTGTTGCGGATATCAACTAGAGTGCAGCCTGACTGAGAACAGTCTTATTCATTCCTACCCTACAGCACTAGATATTTAGTCTGGACTTGCCATCTCTTAGAAGACCTATGGGGATGGGGATGTGTTTGGATATAGGATGCATTTACAGCGGAAGTACTAAGGGGCAGTCATGGTCCCTGACGCGGTGGCTGTTGGTCTTGATGCCCATCTCCCTAGCAATGGGCCAAGGCCAGTCCCAGTCCCTCAACACCTTCAAGTCAGAGAGAAGGGAATGGACCCTGAACCACCTGATTGTGCACAAGACCACTGGCGCTCTCTATGTTGGTGCTGTGAACCGGATTTACAAGCTATCTGCCAACCTGACCCTCCTGGTCTCCCATGACACAGGACCTGAGTACGACAACAAGGCCTGCTACCCTCCTCTTATAGTGCAGCCCTGCTCTGAGCCCCTGGCCTCCACTGACAACATCAACAAACTGTTGCTCATAGACTACTCCCACAACCGCCTGCTGGCCTGCGGCAGCCTCTACCAAGGCGTCTGTAAGCTAATGCGACAGGACGACCTGTTTATCCTGGTGGAGCCCACCCACAAGAAAGAGCACTACCTCTCCAGTGTCAACCAAACAGGCACCATGTATGGGGTCATCGTGCCCTCTTCACAGGGCCAGGACGGCACCCTGTTCATCGGCACAGCCGTGGGTGGGAAGCAGGACTACTTCCCTACCATCTCCAGTCGTAAGCTGCCCCGTGACCCAGAGTCATCTGCCATGCTGGACTACGAGCTCCACACTGACTTTGTATCCTCTCTCATTAAGATCCCCTCTGACACGCTAGCTCTGGTCCCGCGCTTTGACATCTACTACATATACGGCTTTGCCAGCGGGAACTTTGTCTACTTTCTGACCGTGCAGCCAGAAACCCCAGAGAATGGGATGCCTGCTGGCAGTTCCCCAGGTGACCTGTTCTACACAAGCCGCATCATACGCCTCTGTAAAGGGGACAGGAAGTTCCACTCTTATGTGTCACTGCCAGTGGGCTGTGTACACAAGGGAGAGGAGTATCAACTCCTACAGGGCGCCCACCTGTCCAAGGCAGGGAAAGTACTGGCCAGGTCCCTCAACATCAGTGCCCAGGATGACGTCCTCTTTGCTGTGTTCACCAAGGGCCAGAAGCAGTACCACGAGCCCCTGGACAACTCAGCCCTGTGTATCTTTACCATACGAGACATTAACGCCCGCATCAAAGAGCGCCTGCAATCCTGCTACCAGGGAGAGGGCAACCTGGAACTACATTGGCTACTGGGAAAGGATGTGCAGTGCACCAAGGCGGTAGGTACCTGTAGCTACCTGAAGAGGGCTTTGCAACCAGTCCCTTCATTAGCATCCAGCAAGCCAGGGGCTGACCAGCACTGGCTCCTCTGATGACACATTATTCAGACAGTGAAGGTGACAGGTTAGATAATTGAATATTTAAAGCTTTTTGATTACCCCACAGCCTTGATTACACCAACAGTAGTTGATAGGCCCCAAGGTAGCCAAAATCCAGTTACAGAGTCCCATTCAACGTTTTTATATTCCACAAGAGCAACAGAAAAGTAAGTGGGGGAGATTCATTTATAATTCTAATCAGAGGAGTTTTATATGCGGCTTTTATACCATTCAGAGGTTTAGGCTCTTCCTGCGTGGCGCAGTGGTCAGAGCAGCACGCTTCTCTTCCGAGCATCATGAGTTAGCGCCAGTGCTGGGTTATTTATTTGTATTTTTTTGGTGAGTGCAGAGGAAGGCGTTCTCAGGACCGTTTCAAACGTCCAAAATTGAAGTCAGCCTTCTCTCTCTATGTTTCTCTCTCTGTCTCCCTTTTTCTGTTATTCAGTATGATAGGAGTATCTCAACATTCAGAAAAACAGGTAACAAGGACATCCATCAAGGTTGTTATTCAGCAACTCTCACACAACCACCCATTTCGACAATAGTCACATACTGCCTCTTACCCCCATCATCACTGTTCCAGTGCAGAAGAAAGAAGAGATTCTCTCGAGAGGTGCAAGAAATTAAAGTACAAATGTGTTGCCCTAAAAAGTGAGATTTCTATTCTGCCTGACAGGCCATTAGTGGAGGTTTGAGGTGGGTTGTGCTAGATGTACTGTAGCAGGACTGCTTAGCTTTCGAGCCTCTTTGATGCTAAATCAAAAGCTGACATCTCTGGGGCTGTGTGTTTGTGTGATGTCAGATCTAGCGATTTAAAATCACAGAAACCGGCACCAAATACATAGTGTTTTCATGTTTGCCAAGAGCAATTAAAATGATCAACAAACACACTCTCCTGGCATTGTTGACAAATTTAACAGCCCCAATATCTTTTGAAGTCGCTAACTTTGAATACCATGGTAACAAATGTGAAGATTATTACAGTAGAAGATTATTACACCTTCTCTTGCTCTCTGTCGTCTCACCCGTCTCACCCATCTCTCCCTGTCTTTCCCCATCCCTCTCTGCAGCCTGTGCCTATCGATGATCACTTCTGTGGGCTGGACATCAACCAGCCCCTGGGGGGCTCCCAGCTGGTATCTGGCCTGACTGTGTACACTGAGACCAGGGACAGGCTGACCTCGGTCATCTCTTACGTCTATAACGGCTACAGCGTGGCCTTCCTTGGCACCAGGAGTGGCAGACTGAAGAAGGTAAGCATGGGTAATACACTGACAGATATAACAGGGGGATTCTTTCTCCACAGTCACGTACAGTAAGCAGCCAACAGTTAGAGACCAATGAGGATTTATCAACAGGAAAAATAAATCAACAGCCAAGACTAGCAATATCATAGATTATAGCCCCCTGGGTTTAATCGCTATGCAAGAGGCACAAATCAATTTTGACAGTATTTAGTTTCTTCAAGAGTCTCTCTTGATTTAGGCCTCCCGAGTGGCGCAGTGGTCTAAGGCACTGCATTGAAGTGCTAGAGGCGTCACTACAGACCCTGGTTAATTCCCAGGCTGTGTCACAACTGACTGTGTTCAGTAGTCCCATAGGGTGGCGCACAATTGGCCCTGCAACATCTGGGTTAGGGGAGGGTTTGGCCAGGGGGGTAAGGCTGTCATTGTAAATATGAATTTGTTCTTAACTGACTTGCCTAGTTAAATTAAGGTTCAATAAATAAATAAAATATATATAACTGTATTGACATAAATCAAGATAGGGAAAGATTATTGTATGGATGAATGGGAACATTGTGACATTAGCCAGTGGGCACAGTGTCAGCCTGTCTGGCACACATGCAGGGTGGACTTGGAGCAGAGGCTCACATAACTAGACAATAACTCCTCTGCTTTCTCTTCCCTCAGTGTGTGTGTGTGTGTGTGTGTGTATGTAAGGACAGGGTTTATCATTACACTGACATGATGCAGACTCCATAGTTCCCCCATGGAACATCATGTCTGCACTCCTATTCCATCATTCCAAATGGTCACAGAGAGTGGAAGTGGGGCATGACAATAAATGCCATTAGGAGATCAGTCAGGCAACAATGCCATTGGAAAGGGCAGGCTGAGCACACTGGAAGGTCAGGGGTCAGAAGGTCAAATGAATAAGCAACACTCTCACCGTCCAGCATCTAGGGATATCACACCCAGCAACACCCATTTCCAACCCCACTTCACATGTCTTTTATCAACAGATTAGATATGTCTGTATGTTTGTTGTTGGAGTGTGGTCTTCTTGGATAATTTCCTTCTAGATTGGATTATGTTGTTCCATTGTTTAGCCTACTGTGTTTTCCTGGCTCAAACTCAACACCAATGCCGAGTATGCCAGTAATCCACCTGTGTGCCACCAGTGACAGTAAGGCTCCATTCTAATAAGATTAAATGGTATAATGCAGATTAAATAGTGTCAGCAGGTTATGGCTTACTTTGACATAGTTATTCACTTACCAAGAAGAGGGCATTGACCTCTGTAATATAGGTGTTGCATGGCAAATCACGAGAAGGACATGAATGCATCCAATATTCTTCTCAGTGGTTAGCTATAATCACTTAGTAGTATTTCCTTTGGATTAATATGATAAGCACACAGCTCTCATGAATGATCTCAAGTGCAGATACTGCATTCATTATAGCTTTTTGAGAACTGACCAAGTGAGGACACTTTCCAATGTGTATGTACTAAATTACTTGAGCTTTTCAAAGACAGCTTCAGAGTGGAAAGGAAATATTTGGTAATTGAAGTGATTAGAGGAGAATCTCAGACAGGAAGATGGGGACTGGCAATGAAGGTGTGTTTGAGTCTCTATTGAAAATATTTTCATAACGGCATGCTTTGAACAGTAGCCTCAGTAAAGATATCTTCACAGCAGATAGACAGTTCACCACAAATTATATTCTAAATAGCAAGAGACAACATTCACGTTTAGATCCACAACATCTCAAATACAAACAAAAATGATTATTATAATAATACAAAAAATATATATAGTAACACAAGGAATAAATACTCAATGAGCAACGATGGCTTGGCTATGTGCATGGGGTGGCAGTACTTTGTCAATGTGCAGGGGTACAAGGTAATTGAAGTAGATATGTACATATAGGTAGGGGTAAAGTGACTAGGCAACAGGATAGATAATAGACAGTAGTAGCAGCGTATGTGATGAGTGTGGAAGTGTTTACGTGTGTGTGTGTGGCGAATGTGTGCTTGTGTGTACATGTAATGTGTGAGTGAGTGTGTGTGTATGTGTTGGAGTGTCAATATGTGTGAGTGTGTGGGGAGAGTCCAGTGTGTGTGTATGTGTTGGAGTGTCAGTGTGTGTGAGAGTGTGGGGAGAGTCCAGTGTGTGTGTATGTGTTGGAGTGTCAATATGTGTGAGTGTGTGGGGAGAGTCCAGTGTGTGTGTATGTGTTGGAGTGTCAGTGTGTGTGAGTGTGTGGGGAGAGTCCAGTGTGTGTGTATGTGTTGGAGTGTCAATATGTGTGAGTGTGTGGGGAGAGTCCAGTGTGTGTGTATGTGTTGGAGTGTCAGTGTGTGTGAGAGTGTGGGGAGAGTCCAGTGTGTGCATAGAGTCAAAAATAAAATGCAGATAGTCTGGGTAGCTATTTGGTTAACTATACACTAACTATTTAGCAGACGTATGGCTTGGGGGTAGAGCTGTTCGAGAGCCCTTTGGTCCCAGACTTAGCGCTCCGGTACTGTTTGCCATGTGGTAGCAGAGAGAACAGCCTAAAACTTGAGTGGCAATTTTTAGGGTCTTCCTCTGACAGCGCCTGGTATAGAGGTCCTGGATGGCAGAAAGCTTGGCCCGAGTGATGTACTGGGCCGTACGCGCCAGCATCTCTAGTGCCTTGCGGTCAGATGCCGAGCAGTTGCAATACCAAGCTGTGATGCAGACAGTCAGGATGCTCTTAATGCAACTGTAGATCTTTTTGAGGATCTGAGGGCCCATGCCATATCTTTTCAGCTTCCTGAGGGTGAAGAGGTGTTGTCGTGCACTCTTCACGACTATGTCGGTGTGTTTGGACCATGCTGGCTTGCTTCTGAAGCTAAGCAGGGTTGGTCCTGGTCAGTCCCTGGATGGGAGACCAGATGCTGCTGGAAGTGGTGTTGGAGGGCCAGTAGGAGGCACCCTTTCCTCTGGTCCCAAAAAAATATCCCAATGCCCCAGGGCAGTGATTGGGGACATTGGCTTGTGTAGGGTGCTGTCTTTCGGATGGGACGTTAAATGGGTGTCCTGACTCTCTGTGGTCACTAAAGATCCCATGGCACTTATTGTAAGAGTTGGCCTTCATACCACTTAATCATCCCCAGCTTCCAATGGGCTCATTCATCCTCACCTCTCCCCTGTAACTATTCCCCAGGTCGTTGCTGTAAATGAAAATGTGTTCTCAGTCAACTTACCTGGTAAAATAACAGATAAATAAAAACATTAAGCGATTTGGACACCGAAGGACCTGAATGGGGGCATGTTTGGCCCTCCATTTCCTATAGTCCACAATAAGCTCCTTTGTCTAGCCCACATTGAGGGAGAGGTTGTTGTCCTGGCACCACTCTGCCAGGTCTCTGAGCTCCCTATAGGCTTATCATCATTGGTGATCAGGCACCACCGTTGTGTCATTGTCAAACTTGATGATGGTGTCGTGGGTGGCCAGCCAGTCATTGGTGAACAGGGAGTACAGGAGGAAGACTAAGCACGCACCCCTGAGGGGCCCCGAATGGAGGGCACTATGGTGTTTAACGCTGAGCTGTAGTCTATGAACAGCATTCTCACATACTGTAGGTGTTTCTTTTGTCCAGGTGGGAAAGGGCAGTGTGGAGTGCAATAGAGATTGCGTCATCTGTGAATCTGTTTGGGAGGTATGCGAATTGGAGAGGGTCCAGGGTGTCTGGGAGGATGGTGTTGATGTGAGCCATGACCAGCATTTCATGGCTACAGATGTGAGTGCTATGGGGTGGTCGTCATTGAGACAGGTTTCCTTGGCATTCTTCAGCACAGGGACTATGGTAGTCAGCTTGAAACATGTAGGTATTACAGACTGGGTTGAAAATGTCAGTGAAGACACTTGCCAGCTGGTCAGTGCATGCTCTGAGTACACGTCCTGGTAATCCGTCTGGCCCTGTGGTGTTGTGAATGTTAACCTGTTTTAAGGTCTTACAACACATGGGCTATGGAGAGCGTTATCACACAGTTGTCCGGAACAGTACTCTCATGCATGATAGAAGGGCAGCTATGTCCATATATCCTCTGTTTCTGCTTGCATTTCTGAGTTCTGCTTGCATTAGGACACTGAAACATGTACTGCACTTAGTACACACCCATGAGCATGCAGGCTAAGACATGCACACGTGCAAAAATACACGCACACGCGCACACACACACACACACACACACACACACACACACACACACACACACACACACACACACACACACACACACACAACACACAGGATGCATCCGTTAAATAGCAGTTAAGAAAATTAAGTCCAGATGAGTGCCTGAATCGCCCCACCAAAACAAAAGAAATGGAGGAGGGGTTAAAGAGGAGGACAGGAACAAGAGAACAGGAAGCAGGGCCCTGAACGAGAACCCAAAAGCTCTTAAGGGAAAACACAGAGACCTAGATGAGTCTGTGGTCATGTCGTAGAAATGGTGTTATGGGGGCTTGGAAGCTAGCCACAATGTAGAATGTTAAGTTCAGGGAAAAACTCAGGGATCATTCAGCAAACCTCATACCTTTGGGCCAACACTGACACACACGCTGTATGTTTTTTTTCTTTATCAGACGAGCCCTCTCACACAGCACATGCGTACGCACGTACGCACAGCATACACACACACAAACACAATTAGAGTGCAGTAAGCCTAGTAAGTAATCATCTTTGGCAATTGCATTTGTTAACATACAGCTTGTTCAATGTCAGGGATCAATACAGCTCTCTTAGTAGCAGTGATGAGATGTCTGACTGATTAGAGCAGGTGTGTAACACAGACCTCCACCTCACTAAACACTAAGCACTACAGCACCATCCTGTCTTAACAGGACAGACACACGCTCCTCCTCATCAGCATTCAGCCAAAGTCATGATGGATACGGGTTAATCAATGTCCACTCCAGTCTGTCAGCTAGAATTTGCCAAAACACAGCCGTTCAACCCTGAAGGTTACCAGACGTACTGGCTTTATCTCACTGTATTTTCAGTCAGTTAGAAAGAGTTGCTTGGAAAATATCATGAATTTTTGTTGCTAGTGTCCCTACTACCATACTGTATCTGGCAAAGGAATAAGGGACACTGGGTGGATACTAGACTAAAACTTATAGGCTAGCTGAAGAGATTGCTCCCAGTCTATTATCCATATGTTAGGATACACTAAACCCACTTTGCCCATGCTAGTCACATCTGGTCACATTTAGTGGGAATGGCAGGCCAACGACATGTACGGTAAACTGATCACCTTTGACACAAACCTCCAGGGAAATGGAAAACTATAGGAACATTTATGTACAGAAATGTGTACCTCTTCTAGAACCCTTTTAAATTGATTCATTGATCATAATAATCTCATAATCAATCCTGCATGTTAATTGTTAAAGGAGGAGAAATTAGAAAGATGTGACTCGGGGTAGCTGTCTTGCAACTTTCAAACTACCCAATTAGGCAATTTTTTTAATGACATCTTAGCCTTAGGTTTTGTGTTTTTTGTTTTAAGGATGGAAGCACAGACCAACAACCAATGAAAATAAGCTGAAAAAAGCAGCAAACCATGCCAATAGAGCTGGGGGGGGGGGGAACAGGTTGTTTTCATAACTAAGATTTATGTGGGATCATATGAAATTCCAATAGTTATTTGGGTTATTTGACTTTCTTGTTTGTATCCAATGTTGGTCTCTAAGGGGGTTAAGATTCATTTCCTCCATCAGTATCAGAAAGGAAAACACACCATTGTAGGTATAAATATGATTCAGGAGTGAAAAGCATTTCCTCTTATAGGTGAGTTTGGACATTTAAAGGGATAGCTCACCCAAATTAGAAAATGACACATTGGTTTCCTTACCCTGTAAACAGTCTATGGACAAGGTATGACAGCAATCTATGATTTGGTTTAGTTTCCCTGGCAGTAACTGGGGCTGTTTCCAAATGCTAACATTTTAGTGACTATAAGTGACTTTGGTGAGCTTCACATGATTCTTGAAAAATGCTAACATCGGTGCCATGACTTGAATGGGATTTGTGCCACAAATGCTAAAAAGTTAGTATTTGGAAACAGTGCCAGGTAAACTAAACTATTTCTCTGAGTGAAACAAAATGTGGGAGGGGCCTCATTATCATATTTGCCAGCATGCTTTGTTGAAAGTTGATTCTTAGAATAGTTTGTTTCAATACCTTTGTTTCTGCATGCACATTGATTGATTCGTTGATCTTATACTATACAAAGATAAATAAATAAAACGTTTCTAAACTAATCCAATTTGTAAGGGGTTTGATTGATCGCACCTGTTACTGAGATGGTTATTCCAGTTTAGATTGTTTTTAAATCCTTCACCATAGCAGTCATTCTGAATGCAGGTTGTGAGTGATACAATATTCCAATTGTTGGATTTTCTCCCTCTGGCTGGATTCTAATAGGAATTACTAATCACTTCACAAACCAGCATATTATGACTTGAAAGTCTGATGTGGCCCATGAGCCAGTATTTTCAGACCACAATGGTGAGGATAACTAAGCCATAACTAAAGGCCTTATCAAATGTATAATATATGGTCATAAACGGTTCATTTAAATGCATCCATTTACTGTAGATAGACACTTGGTGAAGGCATTAGGACTAAAAGTTATTGAATGCAGCAATCATGTCTGTCACTAACAAACACAGCCACTTTGAAAAGTGTTAGTTTTTACACTGTGGGTGTTAAATTCTGATCTCAAATTTGCTGTGTGTCCTTCTATCCAGTAAAATCAACAGCACACAAAGAGAGAGCGAACATCTTTGTGTGCACATACAGTAAGAGCCTTGAAATTAAATTATTTGTGGTTTGCGGTTCATATGTTCTGTTGACAAAACATTTTCTTCATTAGATGACTAAGGTTGATAGGACAGCAGTCATCGGTTGATCCTTGTGAACTAGCCACTTTTCGTCATGTACATTACTTCTACCACAAACTCTGGCTGAACTAGGACAGCTTCTAGAAACTGTGCACATGTCAGCAGCTACCAGCAGGCTCATTATAAAACCAGTGAAAGGCTCCTTCTCTCATTACGGACTGTGGGCTTAAATACAGATTGAAGACATGTTGTAGTTCCACAGGGCCAGAGCCCGTGGCAAACCTGTTTTAGATTATAAACCCATGTATAAATGGATTGAAATCAAACTCTGGGCTGGTCAAAAGGTCAACATTTCATCTGAGCTCATGAATTGGACCCTGTCCACCATGGTGGCCCCTGGTCAACCTCCTAATGCCCTGCTAAATATCTCTATGGACAATTTAGGATTTATTTACGATAACATTTTGCTAAGGGAACGCATACAAGCTTTGGTTTCTATTTATGAAATATGGAGTGTGGGAAATGGAATGGAAGCCGACTCCGCTTTGTGTGGGATTGTGGTAAGAGAGTCCGAGGGTGAGGGGGAAGACAGGGAAGGGGGGCAGGGATCCACTAAATAGACGAGAAGTTAAAGAGAACAACTTTCTAATGAGTGACTGGTTAGGAGGTTGAACGTGACAAATCAATGGTGGACAGAGCTGGTTAAATGAGAAACGGAGCAAAGTGGACACCGTGATCCTCTGGTGATCCTGCTGAGAGAATCCCCTGACTGTGGGGCTGCTTGACAGGCGTTGGTCTGTTTGTCCCAGAGGGATTGTCCTGTAGGATTCTCCCATCTCAGCCCAAGAGATGTTTTTCTCTGTACTCCCCTTTGTTTTTGGTGGGGAGCCCAGCTTGGAGGAGAGAACTTCTGACTGGAAGGTGGAAGGGTTGATTGATTGGTGCAGTTTTGGAGCCCAGGGGATCCAATCATGCAATCCGTTTGTATTGATTGCTGCTGTGTCTATTGAGAGAGCATTGTGAGTCTGCCAGTGACTGTGTGTACTGGCCTGGCACGCAGGGAGATTTGCTGCAGTCCAACCTGAGCTTGGTGCTGGAGATTTGTAGTGTCCAGATAACTAGAATGGAGGATATGTTGTTTATTATGGGCTTCTCTTATACTGTATTTAGAGGATTATTGTCTTTATCTAAAAAAGTACATTGAATTATATTGTTGTGCTTGATTTCTTAGCAGCCATTAAATTTGAGATTGTACATCTAATGAGGATATTTTCTCTTGGGTGTTGAACTTGAAGGTTTATTAATTTTGTCTGTCAAGACTCAGGGTAGATGTGATAATAATGTACTGTGATGTATGGAGCAATTCAGATGTCTGATACAGCCTACTAATGAGGGCAGTGTTTTCTGTGTATTGATGAAAATGTGGCCTGTGGACAGAAGGGGGTAGGGGAAGGGAATTCAATTCTCTGTTTGGAAGTAGAAGCCTATCCGCCTGCATGCTTTTAATGAGCTCCAAAAAGATGGTGGTTTGAAAGTCATGCCAAAGTCAAATCTTTAGAGTCTGGTTTACTTGAAAACAAGCCAGAAAAATGCCACCACCAGTAACAGCATGAACTAATCCTGGAGTAGGGACAGCATTACAAAGCCAAGCTAAAACCACAGTAATCCATAGGTATGTTTGGTCAAAACCATCCCTTTATTTCATATTCAAGCATACAGATGTAATTAACCAGACCCATGTCTGTCTTTCTCTCCTTCAGATCCGAGTGGATGGGCCTCCTGAGGGCGGGGGGCAGTATGAGACCCTGACCGTGATGACAGATGGCAGTCCTATCCTCCGAGACATGGCCTTCACTCTGGACCGCAACTTTCTCTACGTCATGTCTGACAGTCTGGTGAGGAATCTCCCATTTCCTGCTGTATCAGAAGCAAATGTTTGTAGGTTAACAAGACCCTTAACTATGAACAGAATGATGTACGTACTATATGGGTTCAAAGTTGTGATGCAAAGAAAAATAAAGAAATTGATGATTAACAAACACTATTATGGCTCAGGGTAAAGTGTATAATATACACTATATATACAAAAGTATGTGGACACCCTTCAAATTAGTGGATTCGACTATTTCAGCCACACCCATTGCTGACAGGTGTATAAAATCAAGCATACAGCCATGTAATCTCCATAGACAAACACTGGCAGTTGAATGGGCTTACTGAAGAGTTCAGTGACTTTCAACATGGCACTATTATACGATGCCACCTTTCCAACAAGTATGTTTGTCAAATTTCTGCCATGCTAGAGCTTTCCCGGTCAACTGTAAGTGCTGTTATTGTGAAGGGAAAATGTCTAGGAGCAACAACGGCTCAGCCCCAAAGTGGTAGGCCACACAAGCTCACAGAACAGGACTGCCGAGTGCTGTCTGTCCTCGGTTGCAACACTCACAAGTTCCAAACTGCTTCTGGAAGTAACGTCAGCACAAGAACAAGCGTCGGCTGGAGTGGTGTAAAGCTCGCAGCCATTTGACTCTGGAGCAGTGGAAACGCGTTCTCTAGAGAGATGAATCCCACTTCACCATCTGTCAGTCTGACAGACCAATCTGGGTTTGGCGAATGCCAGGAGAACACTATCTGCCTGAATGCATAGTGCCATCTGTAAAGTTTGGTGGAAGAGGAATAATGGTCTGAGGATGTTTTTCATGGTTCGGGCTAGGCCCCTTTGTTCCAGTAAAGGGAAATCTTAACGCTACAGCATACACTGACATTCTAGACGATTCTGTGCTCCCAACTTTGTGGCAACAGTTTGGGGAAGGCCCTTTCCTGTTTCAGCATGACAATGCCCCCGTGCACAAAGGGAGGTCCATACAGAAATGGTTTGTCATGATCGGTGTGGAGGTACTTGACTAGTCTGCACAGAGCCCTGACCTCAAACCCATCTAACACCTTTGGGATGAATTGGAATGCCGACTGAGAGCCAGGCCTAATCACCCAACGTCAGTGCCCAACCTCACTAATGCAAGTCCCCGCAGCAATGTTCAAGTGGAAAACCTTCCCAGAAGAGTGGAGGCTGTTATAGCAGCAAAGGGGAGACCAACTGTATATTAATGCCCATGATTTTGGAATGACGTTCAATGAGCAGGTGTCCACATACTTATGGCCATGTAGGGTATATAACGAGAATTGAAAATAGTAAAGATGAATTTGATCCAAAATATTTTATCTTGTGCTCTCCTTCATACATTGTGATACTATTGTACATTTTTTATTCTTCTCTGATTATATTATATTATACGTACACTCCATGTTGGGTTGTGTGTAAAATATGCAGGGCATGTTCAGACAGAATGACAGATGCTCTAATTACTCACCCATGTGCACTGACTAACATGTACCTCATACTACACACAGCCCATAGAAACCACTAGACTAACATGTATCTCATACTACACACATCCCACAGAAAACCATTACAAGTACATTCATCTACACACATCCCAAAGAAATGACTTGCCTTCGATGTATCTTCTAATCTACATGCTACACACATCCCATTGAAAACCAGACATTTCATTGGTTTGGGGATGTTTTTTGGTGTTCTCCAGTTGGGCCAGCATCACAGCAGCTAGCAGAGCAGTTGTTGTTGGCAGATATCCTCTGGACTCTTTGGAGATAAGAGGGAACAGTGGTAATCACTTTCAACTCCCATCAAGTGATTTTTCTGGCACAGTCACATGGCGTTGTGTAATGGGATTAGATTTCAGTACGGCCAAAAGGCCTGCTATCACTGCTACACTCACTTGTCTCCCAACTGTTGGAATATATTTTTTAAACTAAACTGATGGACAAAGAGGCAGAGGGCGTTTGAACTACACAGGCGGCATACATTTCTTTAATGTGTCTAGAAATAATCTCTAAACATCAAGTGAAGGAATAAATGAGGTTGTCTGTGAGAAATGAGGGAGAAACGGGCACAGGCATTGTACATAAGTGTCTCTTGATACAAATGAAGGAAGCACTTCCTAGAGTGTGATAGACTAGAAGAGACAGGACATCACTTATTGACGAGCCCTGGTTGTTCAAGGAGATACTCTTCCCATTCGGACTGTAGTATGAGAACATGGATGCATGTAACCAACCAAACCAGCCCATGGCCATGCACTCGCTCTCTCCTAATATTGGAATCATACAGTCTGCTTGTGGCTTTTGGCCCCTAGGGACCAGGAAAGGAGTAAAGCCTTCCTCCCTTTCTCTTATTCCAATCAGACCTTCCTAGAGCTTTACAGAGGAATTCCAGGAGGAGAGTGGCTTGCTGGGCTGCTCTCTCAGATTTCCTGCTTTCCCAGCCGATCCCAGAGTATGGGGATTTGGGGATTTCTCTGAGCCAAACAATAGAGAAATTATGTGAAATGAGGAGCGAGGCACAAACAGATTTGACTGCGATCAGGCGACCCTCGCAGAATAACAATGAGCCTCTCTGTCTCCTGCCGAGCATGATGATGCAGAGTGGAGAGGAACGGAGTGTGTGTGTGTGTATATGTGTGTGTGTGTGTATGTGTAAGTAGTCTAAGAATGTACTTTTTTTATCCTACCAAGCAGCTTTATAATAGTGGATCTGTTTGATGTCCTCAGGTTGATTATTTATCTATCTATCTATCTATCTATCCCTGCTTTACCTTGAGAAGTATTGGGGCAGCAGGGTAGCCTAGTGGTTAGAGCTTTGGACCAGTAACCGGAAGGTTGCAAGTTCAAACCCCCGAGCTGACAAGGTACAAATCTGTCATTCTTCCCCTGAACATGCCTTTGAAAATAGGCTGTCATTGAAAATAAGAATTTGTTTACCTGACTTGCCAAGGTAAAAAAAAATGTCCAAACATACACACTCTTCATTGAATTGTAATGGTCTGATGTAGCATGGGGTCAGGGGTTTAAAGCTGGTCCATAACAAGTGTTATTACAGTTATTTATTCAGAGGGAATACAACCTGCATACAACCTGCATTGCCTACAAGGCAATCTCTCTACAAGTGCTGCACTGTAAAATGTGAAATAATTGCTAAAGGTTTCACATCTGCTGCTTCACAAACTCCATTTCTGAGAGTACCATTGTTTAGGACACATTAGATAATGAATTCCCCTCTTATTCCCATTTTAGTCAGTATAATTAACCTGAAGGCAATAGCTATAACCCGGGTGAAATGTAACATCATCATACAGGCTACACATCGTACATAAACAGTATAGGCTGCCTGTAGTGCTTATAGAGCAGGGCTCTCTAACCCCGTTCCCGGAGTGCTAATGTCCTATAGGATTTCACACCAACCCAATCTAGCGCACCTGATTCTAATAATTAGCTGGCTGATTAGCTGAATCAGGTTAGTTACAACTGGGGTTGGAGCGAAATCAACAGGAGGGTAGCTCTCCAGGAACAGGGTTGGAGAGCCCTGTTATAAAGGCAGCCATGACCCGTCTCGTCAAGGAACAAAGGCAGAGGAGGAAATACTTTGTATCTGGGCATTTTGTTGAGCGTGGTTTGGTTGGACATTGTGTGAGGTTGTTTGGACAGGAAGGGTTAAGTCTCTGTCCTGGCTTCTGTCCTGACACGTCCTTGAACCTTTTGTTATCCCTGTCAAGGGGTCAGCAGCTGTGAACACAACAGGTCAGGGAGGAGAGCAACCTCTGTCTGTCCTCCCAGCAGATCGACTAGTCACATAATAAGCTGATGGTTGATGGATAGGGTCAGTTGAAGAAAGATAACAATCTGAAGCATTCATCAAGTGACTGCCAATGATTTCAATGTGAAAATTAATTTGAGTTACATTTCTATAGATTTTCTAGGGCTGTACATTTGTAGGAGAATGTGGTCCTAAAAAAGTCCTGCTGTCAATTTCATCTCATTGTGATTCACAGCTATGCCTTTATGCTCAGGTAAAATCCGATGGACAAATAAACTCCCGTCATCTGAGCACCAGAGGCGCGCAGCACCAGAGGCGCGCAGCACCAGAGGCACGCTGTTGGCACAGTGACACCAAGACTCTGTCTGTCTGCTCCTTCCCATTCTCAGCTAGTTTAGAAGAGGCTGATCTGAGTTGGGTTGGTTTAGTCGATTACTCCTCCTGCATCAGATTTGCCCGTCCATCCATTCTAAAATCATTTTCCTAATGGAATGCACTGTGTTCTGAACACTTAAAAAAATAAAAACGGATTTTGCGGGAAGAGGCAGATAATCAGTTTTGCTAACACAGACCTGGGAGGGAACCCACTTACGCTATCAAGTGCAGCAGAGACGTTCTAATCCATAATTCACTCTTCATTTGTGACTGCTTACAACAATAAATTGCTTGCATTGTCCGTCAAAGGGGAGAATAATAGCAAAGTATAAAATAGCAAAGAGCTTCAACCTGTTTGTGTATGCACTGGCTGCTGGCGCTGCCCACTCAACAGCAACGTCTGTCACAGCGACTAATGGGAGCGTATGCTTTGCCAGGTGTCCACACAGAGAGGAGGTGTGTGTGTGTGTGTGTGTGTGTGTGTGTGTGTGTGTGTGTGTGTGTGTGTGTGTGTGTGTGTGTGTGTGTGTGTGTGTGTGTGTGTGTGTGTGGGCTGATCTAGGCTGTGAGCTCACCCATGTAGATCAGGCTTATCTTTGCTGTGGCTTTACTCCTTCCTCAGCCTGTTTGCCAGAGCCACTTCCTCTGTTGAACACACCCACAATCAATCAGCCGAATCAATCTGATTTCATGGACCTCCAGTCTTTTCTCAATTTCCTTAGATAATGTAAACCGTGTGTCATTGGTCAAGCCAACAGGAAATACACTATTTCAATGGATACATGACATTTATCACATACCACACACAATTAACCAGCTAAAAAAGTAATGAAGCAATTATATAGAGCAATATGTTTTACACTTATTCTAAATCATATGCTACTCATATCTATGTGAATGTGAATGTTGTAGCCTCCATGGCCTCTGTGCTGCATCTAAGCCTTCCTCTGTTGTGTTGTAGGTGACCAAGGTCCCAGTGGAGGCATGTGAGCAATACGGGACCTGCGGAGAGTGTCTGAGCTCTGAGGATCCTCATTGTGGCTGGTGTGTCTTGCAGAACATGTAAGTCCACTACCACACTATTCTTAAAAGGCACAATGGCCCTGGTTTAACACACCAATCACATAACTTACCAACACCTGGAATTTAGATGGAAAAAAAGGAGTAAGAGTTTATAGAATCCCTTGAATAGATGAATAAATGATGCTATTGAGCACACAGATACAGACAGACAAACTGTCACTGCTGGTATGGGGGGACAGAATGAGACAATGGGGACAGAGTACAGAAGGATTACAGGGAGTAGACAGGGTAACCCACTGGGCTGCTGCAGACTCTATAACATTTTGGTCTTTGAGAGACTGGGCTTACATCTTAATTGTCTGACCGGCATGTTAGCTTACGTAATAGAACAGGACAGACCAGAAGGGATTCAGAAGATTAAAACCCAGGCAGTGTTTCTGAAAATTTACTGAAACAGACCTCAGAAAGGATTTAATATGCAGTATTATATTGCATTTGCATTTCAGCAATCTCTACGATCATCATTATCTAAATTGCAGCTCTTGGAGTGTACTCTTATCATCCTACTTGACTAGCAAAACACAGAATAGATTTATCCTAATTATACTGAACAAAAATATAAATGCAACATGTAAAATCTCGGTCCCATGTGTCATGAGCTAAAGTAAAAGATCCCAGAAATTGTCCACATGCACAAATAGCTTATTTCTCAAAAATGTTGTGCACAAATTTGATTGCATCCCTGTCATTTGCTTAAGATAATTTTTCCACCTGACAGGTGTGGCATATCAATAAACTGATTAAACAGCATAATCATTACACAGGTGCACCTTGGGCTGGGGACAATAAAAGGCCACTCTAAAATGTGCAGTTTTGTCACACAACACATGCAATTTGCATGCTGACTGCAGGAATGTCCACCAGAGCTGTTGCCAGAGAATTTAATGTTCATTTCTCTACCATAAGCCACCTCCAACTTAGTTTTAGAGAATTTGGCAGTACGCCCAACCTGCCTCAAATTCGCAGACCACGTGTAACCATGCCAGCCCAGGACCTCCACATCTGACTTCTTCACCTGTGGAATCGTCTGAGACCAGCCACCCGGACAGCTGATGAAACTGTTAATGTTAATGCGAGTGTAGCGAAATGCTTGTGCTTCTAGTTCCGACCATGCACTAATATCTAATAAGTAATCTAACAATTTCACAACAACTACCTTATACACACACATGTGAAGGGATGAATAAGAATATGTACATTTAAACATATGGATGAGCGATGGCATGCGGCACAGGGAAGATGCAGTAGATGGTATAGAGTACAGTATATACATATGAGATGAGTAATGTAGGGTATGTAAACATTATATAAAGTGGCATTGTTTAAATTGACTAGTGATACATTTATTACATCCAATTTTTAATTAATAAAGTGGCTAGAGATTTGAGTAAGTATGTTGGCAGCAGCCACTCAATGTTAGTGATGGCTGTTTAACAGTGATGGCCTTGAGATAGAAGCTGTTTTTCAGTCTCTCGGTCCCAGCTTCGATGCACCTGTACTGACCTCGCCTTCTGGAAGATTGCGGGGTGAACAGGCATTGGCTTGGGTGGTTGTTGTCCTTGATGATCTTTTTGGCCTTTCTGTGACATCGGGTGCTGTAGGTGTCCTGGAGGGCAGGTAGTTTTCCCCCGGTGATGCGTTGTGCAGATCACACTACCCTCTGGAGAGCCTTGTGGTTGAGGGCAGTTGCCGTACTAGGCGGTGATACAGCCCAACAGGATGCTCTCGATTGTGTATCTGTAAATATTTGTGAGGGTTTTAGGTGTACGCCGAGGAACTTAAAACTTTCCACCTTCTCCACTACTGTCCCATCAATGTGATTTTGGGGGTGCTCCCTCTGCTGTTTCCTGAAGTCCACGATCATCTCCTTTGTTTTGTTGATGTTGAGTGTGAGGTTATTTTCCTGACACCACACTCCAAGGGCCCTCACCTCCTCCCTGTAGGCCGTCTCGTCGTTGTTAGTAATCAAGCCTACCACTGTAGTGTCGTCTGCAAACTTGATGATTGAGTTGGAGGCGCGCATGGCCACGCAGTCATGGGTGAACAGGGAGTACAGGAGAGGGCTGAGAACGCACCCTTGTGGGGCCCCAGTGTTGAGGATCAGCGGGTTGGAGATCTTGTTTCCTACCCACACCACCTAGGGGCGGCCCGTCAGAAAGTCCAGGACCCAGTTGCACAGGGCGGGGTCGAGACCCAGGGTCTTGAGCTTAATGACGAGTTTGGAGGGTGCAATGGTGTTAAATGCTGAGCTGTAATCGATGAACAGCATTCTTACATAAGTATTCCTCTTGCCCAGATGGGTTAGGGCAGTGTGCAGTGGGATTGCGATTGCGTCATCTGTGGACCAATTTGAGCGGTAAGCAAATTGGAGACGGTCTAGGGTGTCAGGTAGGGTGGAGGTGATAAGATCCTTGACGAGTCTCTCAAAGCACTTCATGATGACGGAAGTGAGTGCTACGGGGCGATAGTCATTTAGCTCAGTTACCTTAGCTTTCTTGGAAACAGGAACAATGGTGGCCCTTTTGAAGTATGTGGGAACAGCAGACTGGGATAGGGATTGATTGAGAGAAGCTGATGAGCTCAGGGAAGCTCATCTGCGTATTCATCATCCTCACCAGGGTCTTGACCTGACTGACTGCAGTTCGGCTTCATAACCGACTTCAGTGGACAAATGCCCACCTTCGATGGCCACTGGCACGCTGTAGAAGTGTGCTCTTCACAGATGTCCCAGTTCTTCCATGGCCTGCATATTCACCAGACATGTCACCCATTGAGCATGTTTGTTATCCTCTGGATTGATGTGTACGACAGCATGTTCCAGTTCCTGCCAATATCCAGCAACTTCCCACAGCCATTGAAGAGGAGTGGGACAACATTCCACAGGCCACAATAAATAGCCTGATCAACTCTATGCGAAGGAGATGTGTCGCGCTGCATCATGCATTTGGTGGTCACACTAGATACTGAATGGTTTTCTGATCCACGCCCTTATATATATTTTTTAAGGTATCTTTAATCCCACACATGTGAAATCCATAGATTAGGCCCTCATTTATTTATTTCAATTGACTGATTTCCTTACATACTCTATAACTCCGTAAAATGTTGCATTTATATTTTTGTTTTGGTACTTTATTCGTCATTTGTTTACTTTAGTGCAGTTTCCACTCCAAGTCCCAGTATTATTCCTGTATGCATGCTACTTCCATGAGCTACTATTCACTATATAGCTTATACTGCCTGAATTAAATACTCAACTTGTCTCTCAAGAGTAAAACAGGGAGTTAGAAAATGCAACATGCAATCACTGTATATGCCCACCCAAAGCATGTGGAGGTAAACCCCATGTGACCTACAGAAGAGTGTGTGTGGTGGGTTAATGTCTAAGGGGCTAGGACAGGAGAACAAACAGCTCTATCAGACATGACATGGAGGGGGAGATGAGATAAAAGGGAATGAAAGGGCGTCTGGGATGAAATGCCTGTCCAGAGGCACTTCAATTAATGAGAGGCCAAGAAGTTAGTGTCTATTCTCCCTGTGGGTACAGGCTGTATCAAGGAGACGGTAGGAACAACAACCATCCATTCTGCCTTCATTGTCTTGTAATTACAGTTGAGGTCTCTGTGCGCTTTGAAGGCTCTCATGAGATGTCACCCTCGACAACATCTGAGAGTTCATTAAGCACCGTCTCATCCCGCAGTGGGCATTACAAATGTAAAAGAGAGACACGCTCTATTGTCAAATCCTCGTCAAGAGGAAGCGTGATCGCTGAGAGATGCAACCTTGAGATCCTCTCAATGTCTTAAATGCTTTTTTTGTGTGTTTGTGTGCATTTTCTAAATCGCCACGTCCCAAGCTATCACAATTTCTCATTTAGAGACTGATTATATAACCCCAACATAAAACACAATTTATCCACAATTTATCCCATCTTACAACAATCCAGAACAATCCAATCACACTGATATGGGCTCACTTTCCTTAGTTGACCTCAATTGCTTTGACATTGCAGCAATGTTGTTACGATGTCCCTTAACATTTTGAATAATGTCCTGGTTCCCATCCATAGGTGTGCCAGAAGAGACCGGTGTCAGAGAGCAGAGGAGCCTTTCCGGTTCACCACTGATATCGAACGTTGTGTGAAAATTATCGCTCACCCAGACAGCATCGCTGTGTCAGCACACAGTGTTCCCGTGAGTCAAGTCTTAACCATTCGTTCTTTACTTCTGATCAAACTGATTCTTACATGTTTTGAGTTGATGGTGGTGACGTGGTCCTGAGTTTTTCATGACAGACCAGACAGTTCCAAACCAGCTATCCCTCTCTCCTCCTCTGCTATAGCTCCTATTGGAGGTGAGCAACGTGCCTGACCTCTCAGCTGGGATCAGCTGTGCCTTTGGAGAGCAGGCGGAGATGGAGGGTCATGTCAACGGCAACAGAGTCATGTGTCTGTCCCCATCTGGCAAGGAGGTCCCACACATACCTGAAGGACAAGGTGAGAAAGGATATAGCTCCAGTATAGAACCTATTTCTCTGTGTTCCTCAGTGATACAGATGTGACCTCTTTTTCAGAGGACCAACAGCCTGAATAAAGTTAAGCACTGTATAACCAAAAACCTGGAAATACATAAATATACTCAAAATCAGATGTATCCTTACCCCCCCACCCCCCCTCCCCCATCTATCAGACTGGTTGAGTGTGGAGCTGCGTCTGAACTCTAAGGAGACAGGTCAAATGCTGGGCAGTACAGAGGTCAAGTTCTATAACTGCAGCATGCATCACACGTGAGTACAACACCCCCCGGCCCACACATGATCTGATCCATTCAATAGATAGTAGAGTACAACCTCATACAGGCAGGTAGGTAACCTCTAAATTCAGGTCAACCTTAGGCAGTCAACCCCGCATTGTTAGCTTATTTGGTTCTACTTAGTGTTTCTAGAATGGTTCCCTGAGGAACAGTGTACATCAGGGATCATCAACTAGATTATGCAGTTTATCATAGCGCACTGCGCTTTATTACAGGTGACAATTTTAGTACTCATCACTGCATCATCTACCAGAAAGTTGGTTGGTCCTCTTTGATGTCATGTAGGTTGGTACATTGCTACGTTATCATTTATAAAGCTATTTTACAAAAAGTCCCACTGTACCTACCATCATAACTAAACTTTAGACATATTAGTTACCATACCCGGTCTTAGGGATGGCTAACTATGGAAATTCCTTTGGTCTCTACTGAGTTAGGTAAATCAGCTTTAAGTTTTCTTGAACCTTATTTGTGGAACAAAAACTGGATCTAACCAGAATAGAAAGAGGAGTGGGAGGACCCTGGCAGCGTCATTAAATAGCATCCCCACTCCTCTTTATATTCTGGTTAGAGCCAGTTTGCGCTGTTCTGTGAAGGGAGTAGTACACATCATTGTACGAGATCTTCAGTTTCTTGACAATGTCTTGCATGGAATAGCCTTCATTTCTCAGAACAAGAATAGACTGACGAGTTTCAGAAGAAAGTTATTTGTTCCTGGCCATTTTGAGCCTGTAATCAAACCCACAAATGCTGATGCTCCAGATACTCAACTAGTCAAAAGAAGGCCAGTTTTATTGCTTATTTAATCAGGACAACAGTTTTCAGCTGTGCTAACATAATTGCAAAAGGGTTTTCTACTGATCAATTAGCCTTTTAAAATGACAATCTTGGATTAACTAACATAACTTGCCATTGGAACACAGGAGTGATGATTGCTGAGAAGTTATTCCATACAAAATCAGCCATTTCCAGCTACAATTTCTAAGTGACTCCAAACTTTTGAACAGTAGAGTATATACAAAAGTAAATGGACATCCCTTCAAATGAGTAGATTCGGCTATCTCGGCCACACCCATTGCTGACAGGTGTATCAAATCCAGCACACAGCCATGCAATCTCCATAGACAAACATTGACAGTAGGATGGCCTTAATGAAGAGCTCAGTGGCTTTCAACGTGGTATCGTCATAGGATGCCACCTTTCCAACAAGTCAGTCTGCCAAATATCTGCCCTGCTAGAGCTGCCCCAATCAACTGTAAGTGCTGTTAATGTGAAGTGGAAACATCTAGGAGCAACAACGGCTCAGCCGCAAAGTAGTAGCCCACAGATGCTCACAGAAAATGCTCACAGAACGGAACCACTGAGTACAGAGGCATCTGTCCTTGGTTGCAACACTCACTACTGAGTCCCAAACTTCCTCTGGAAGCAACGTCAGTACAAGAACTGTTCGTCGGGAGCTTCATTAAATGGGTTTCCATGCCCGAGCAGCCGCACAGAAGCCTAAGATCACCATGCAAAATGTCAAGCGTCGGCTGGAGCGGTGTAAAGCTCGCCACCATTGGACTCTGGAGCAGTGACAAGTCGTTCTCCGGAGTGATGAATCACACTTTACCATCTGGCAGTCCGATGGACTAATCTGGGTTTGGCGGATGCCAGGGGAATGCTACCTGCCTCAATGCATAGTGCGAGGAGGAATAATGATCTGGGGCTGTTTTTCATTGTTCGGGCAGGGGCCTTAGTTCCAGTGAAGGGAAATATTAACACTACAGCGTACACTGACGTTCTAGAGGACTCTGTGTTCCCAACTTTGTGGCAACAGTTTGGCGAAGGTGCTATCCTGTTTCAGCATGACAATGTCCCTGTGCACAAAGGGAGGTCCATACAGAATCAGTTTGTCGAGATCGGTGTGGAAGAACTTGGCTGCCCTGCACAGAGCCCTGACCTCAACTCCATCGAAGACATTTGGAATTAATTGGAATGCCGACTGAGAGCCAGGCTTAATCACCCAACATCAGTGCCCGACCTCACTAATGCTCTTGTGGCTGAATGGAAGCAAGTCCCCGCAGCAATGTTCCAACATCAAGTGGAAAGCCTTCCCAGAAGAGTGGAGGCTGTTATACCACCAAAGGAGGGACCAACTCCATATTAATGCCCATGATTTTGGAATGAGATGTTCAATGAGCAGGTGTCCACATACTTTTGGTGAAGTAGTGTAGCTCTCTGGCAGGTACATTCAGGTCAACTTTAGCATATTACTATAATATAAATGCAGTACAAAGCCTCATCACATCCAATTCATCAGAATGAGGTGTCCATTAGCAGCTAGCGACCCTCTCTGGTCTATAGTGTGATTAATATGTCAGTCTAAACAGCCTCCCCGTTCTCTCCCCTCCCTTTTTTGCCTCACACAGCACAGCAGCATCACATCAGCCTCCGTGATTAATTATCCTGTGTTTGAAACGGCCTGGCAGGCCAGTTCTATTAATACAGAGCTGTTACAGAACATACTGACTTACTGTTGCTCGTGGCCTTTCTGAAACACTGCTGTATTAAAATGATGCGCTAGTGGTATAATGTTGAGGAAAATAACTATGCTCTCTTCATGCACTGCATCTTGGATGGATCATTAGAGACATACTAAGATCATGTGTTTGGCCACAGAGTCTGGAAGCATTTGGATGTCTGTTGGCTGGTTGGTCATATGATGTCTGTGACGTGTCCATCTGTCCCTCCCTCTGTCTTTGCCCTGCAGGTGTCTGTCCTGTGTGAACAGTACCTTCCGCTGCCACTGGTGTAAATACCGCAACCTGTGTACTCACAACCCCTCCAGCTGCTCCTTTCAGGAGGGCCGGGTCAATGCCTCAGAGGTAGCTGCATGGCTATGGATTAACAAACACTAGATGAACAATTTTGTCTCTATAATACACATTAACACATGTTTACATTAACCAGTGTTTAATCTTTCTTTATAATTGAATGGACCTTGATAGAAGCTTTTTGATGTCTGACCTTTGACTCCTGGCGTACGTTCTACAGGACTGCCCCCAGCTGCTGCACTCTGGAGAGATCCTGATCCCAGCAGGGGAGGTGAGACCCATCACCTTGAGGGCCCGGAACCTTCCCCAACCCCAGTCTGGCCAGCGGGGTTACGAGTGTGTGCTCCACGTCCAGGGAAACAACCACCGCGTCACCGCCCTGCGCTTTAACAGCTCCAGTGTGCAGTGTCAGAACAGCTCGGTACGCACTGTGTGACCCTCTCTAACACTCCCGCCGAGACCAGCCTCAACCTGGCTGTGCATTGTCCAGGACCATTATCTCTAGTGTAGTGAATTACATCTGAGGTAGTCTGAGCGTTATCTGAATCTGATCTCATCCCACTGAAATGATCTGTCATGCGGTGTCTCGATAAAATAAGAAGTAGGTTGTCTGCAGTGGAAGGACTAAAACAGACATCTAAATTATGTCTGAAACCTAACATGTCCGTGTCATTCAAACATACATACATCTAGGTCCTTGTGCTTCCCTTGAGACTCAAGTTTTAGTGGAGACGAGGAAGAGTGGCAGACAGGGCTACACAGACTACATGACATTTTAATGTATCTATACCTCACTCTCCTCTCTCACGTCCAATGAACAGCCTCTCTAGTCCCCACAGAGTCCTGTCCCAATATGGGCAAGTCCCAGGGGAGAGGAGCAGATAGTGATCACAGAAATGACAGGTGGTTAAAAGCCTCATCTCTCTCTCTCTCTCTATCTCTCTCTCTCTCTCTCTCTCTCTCTCTCAGTACATCTATGAGGGTGTAAAGATCAGTGACCTGGCGGTGGACCTTTCTATCGTTTGGAACGGCAATTTCATCATCGACAATCCCGAGAAGATTAAAGGTGCCTGTGCCATCCATCATTGCCTGCAATTGCTGAGGAGTGGAAAACAGTCACTCTGTTGGGATGAATGGGGTCTAGCCCACGTCAAAGCTTTCCCTCTGCCTTCAGATAAAGTTCACATGGCACTCACGCTCTACTGTGTTATTATTAAGGCCAATCATTTGTGCTGTGAGAGTGAAGGGTGAACTTTTGTGTTTACCATTTTTGGTTTCTGACTGTTAGAACTCTTTCCATTATGTATTTGGTTGTAGAATAGTGCCATTCAATATCTAAATACTGTGAAATATACACGCACTGAATATAATTCAACTGCGGTCCTCCTCTATCCCACAGTGCACCTGTATAAGTGTGGTGCCCAGCGGGACAGTTGTGGCATGTGTCTGAGGGCCGAGAGGAAGTTCCAGTGTGGCTGGTGCAGTGGAGAAGGCCGTTGCACCATGCAGCAGCACTGTTCACCCATCAGCCCCTACGCCAGCCGCTGGCTCAACCTGTCCGGCAGGAATGTCAAGTGTACCAACCCACGCATCACTGAGGTTAGTTAATCAGTGAGACCCTTACCTTTTCCTGCAAACCTCTACTTTAACCTTCATCATTATCCATCATAGGGCCTTAGTAATAAGAGGCCTTCTCAGAAATAACCAGTAAAAACACTGGGATCAGTCCTTAGACATGAGCATCATATCCTCCTTCAAATCAGTAGAACACAATTAAGGAAGGACTATTACGAGACACAGCGAGTGCCACATACGTTATCTCTGCAACCAAATGAATGCAGCCATGAGCCGTGCACTATGCAGCCTATTTTGTGAGTCTTTTTGGCCCTAACTCCTTCTTTATTACAAGAGACACAGTGGGTCAGACAGACATATAACTAATGCTCCCACTTCAAAGAGCCGCAAGCCTTTGAAGTCCCTGTCACATTATTAGTGTTTCAGTGGCAGTCTGGGAGGGAATTGATTCAGACCCGGACTGCTACTGCCTGCTGCTGGGAACAGGGATAGAGCTGCACTACAGACCTCAGGGGTGTTTGTGTGGTCAAGCCATTTTAAGGAGAGCTTCTGAATAATTATCTTTGTACATAGTGATGCAGTGCTGCTACAGGGCCTACGCATGGAATATTACTTAAAGGCTCTATTTGAACCGCATGATTTCTGATTGATATGTTTTCTACCTATTATTTTATCCTCTCACTTTCAAACACTAATATACAGTGTTCTGAAGTGCTCTAAGTCTCGCACTTCTCCATGCCACTGTCTCCTCCCTGTAGGTGAGTCCAGTGGCAGGGCCTCCAGAGGGGGGGACACTGGTCACCATACAGGGAATGAACCTGGGCCTGTCCTTCTCAGAACTGTTGGGGAACGTGGAGGTGGCAGGGGTACATTGCACTCCACAGGAAGAGGGCTACATCACTGCAGAACAGTAAGAACCAACACGCACACCCAGACACACATGCATGCACAAACTCAGGCACTTACACGCAAAGACACACACACACATACACACAAAGATTACAACCAATGATAGAGATAGAGATAAACAGTTTGCAGCAGGCTTGCTTTAGTGTACTGAGGAGTGGAGAGCAGAGCTGTTTTGTGTGTCTTCGTGAGGCTGACGGCACCGCTGTAATTGAAATGCGCTGCATGTCACTGACTGCAGGGACAATCTGTTAGCCATGGGTTTCTCTCACAGCCATGTCATTCAATTGGTCTATGGCTGAGGGCACCTTATTTATATCCTTGTATAAAGAAACATGCCAGCAGAAAATTGGAAAACTCGCCCGACATAGCAGAGGGGGGCAAGAAGAGGATTCATTGGGTCCTGTTATTGTCAGGTGAAAGGTTAATCCCTAAGACATTTCTGGGACTACTCATTTAGGCCCCACACAGTGCTTTAAAGCATGGTATTACAACCATTATTTTTACTGTAGGTCAGTTTTATAATGACTTATTCATTGCATACTTTATCTTATTGACCTGACACGCTAACAAATGTATGGAGAACACACTGTTGCCATGGTGCCCGAGGTAATGGTGGGTGGTAGAGATGGGGTGTAGTTTAACATTGCTATTCTATTGGTGCTATTGGTTTTCCATTAGGAAGAACGATGGCCTTCCATATTGACCTACCACTAGTTTGAAAGTCTGCCACAATCACATTGAATGGAGAGACCAACAGAAAATAGCACTTTCTGTTCACTTGAAAAATGTGTACAGCAAAGTTCTCTCCCTCTCTCCCTCTCCCTCAATTCAATTTGCTTTATTGGCACGACGTAACAATGTACATATTGCCAAAGCTTATTAATGTCGAAATTGTCAACAGGACAACAGTGACAACAATAACCAAGTGTCAAAATAACCATACATTCAACAATAACAATAAGCATACAGTAGTCTCTCTCTCTCTCTCTCTCTCTCTCTCTCTCTCTCTCTCCCTCTCTCTCTCTCTCTCTCTCTCTCTCTCCCTCTCTCCCCTCTCTCTCTCTCTCTCTCTCTCTCTCTCTCTCTCTCTCTCTCTCTCTGTGTGTCTGTGACTTGACAGGATTGTGTGTGAGATGGACTCTACGTCTCAGGGAAGGGCACCTGGTCCAGTCCAGCTGTGTGTTGGTGAATGTAGACCAGAACTACAAACTCAGTCCTCCCAGCTCTACTCCTTTGTGGTATGATATGCATACATAGTACACATCTCTCTACTTCAATATTATTGCTCTGGAACAGTTTGTTCTCATAGACTCTCATTCTCATATGAGCCATCGACAACAGAGTTGACAAAGTAACATGCCATGTGGAATATTGAGAAAATGCTCTTTTCCCAGACCTCTAACCTGGTGGGACTGACCCCTGGCCGAGGGCCTGAGTCTGGCGGAACTAAGGTCACCATCGTGGGGGAGAACCTGGGTGCTGGTAGCAGATTGAATGTTACCTTTGGAAACCAGACCTGTGAGCTGTACAGGTGAGTGCAGAGGAGAAGGCCAAAAGAGAACCCTCTACAGAAGCTCCTACAAAGATCCTTATATAAAAGTGGGGACTTGATGAAAGTCCAATTTTAAAAGGTCCTGTGCAGTTAAATATGTGATTTTCCCAGATTCTTCTGTTGAACTATTTCAACGCGTTTCCACTGCTCCAGAGTCCAATGGCGACACCCTTTACACCACTCCAACCAACACTTGACATTTTGTATGGTGATCTTAGGCTTCTGTGCAGCTGCTCGGCCATGGAAACCGATTTCATAAAGCTCCCGACAAACAGTTCTTATGCTGAAGTTGCTTCCAGAAGCAGTTTGGAACTCGGTAGTGAGTGTTGCAAACGAGGACAGACGTTTTTTACTCACTACGCGCTTCAGCACTCGGCGGTTCCGTTCTGTGAGCTTGTGTGGCCTACCACTTCGCTGCTGAGCCGTTGTTGCTCCTAGAAGTTTCCACCTCACAATAACAGCACTTACATTTGACCGGGGCAGCTCTAGCAGGGCAGAAATTTGACAAACTGATTTGTTGGAAAGGTGGCATCTTATGACGGTTCCACATTGAAAGTCAGAGGATGCCATAGTCTTTAGTAAGGCCATTCTACTGCCAATATTTGTCTGTGGAAATTGCATGGCTATATGCTCGATTTTATACACCTGTCAGCAACGGGTGTGGCTGAAATAGCTGAATCCTCTCATTTGCATATATACTTTTGTATATATGCTTTTGTATATACAGTGTATTTTTCCACAATATGAGGTTGGATTTATTATGATAATGCTCTTTTAGTTTAAGAGCTGTTTGAAAATACTCCCTGAAATTGGTGGGATGGAGTTTTGGCCTGCCTGGTAACAGCAACAGGCATTAATTTAGTTAGTAGACCAAGAAAATGAATAAGAAATGATTTATTGGGAAATTGCTAAGAAGCCATTTATGTTTATTTTTGACCATTTTAATTTAAAACAATCCCAGAAGGTACTTAATTGTTACCCAGAAGAGTTGCTATTTGACAATGAGAAAAAAAAGACTGTATTGGACCTTTAAAGATCAAAAAGGCCTTGTTGTGAGAGTCAGTAGGGTGAAGAAGAGGAACCATTAGCTATAAATCCTCTAATTACCACTTTTCCTCTGTAACGTGTCTCTACTGAGGAAGAGGCAGACAGTAATGCTCCCTCGCCCTGCATGGTAATGTGCATAACTCACTGTAGTAGAGTTAAGATTCCCATGCGGTAAAGAGTAGGCACAGACAGAATCAAAGGAATTTAACCTTGTTGGTATTCCCTGTTGGTTTTCCCTGTTGGTATTCCCTGTTGGTTTTCCCTGTTGGTATTCCCTGTTGGTTTTCCCTGTTGGTATTCCCTGTTGGTTTTCCCTGTTGGGTTTTCCCTGTTGGTATTCTCTGTTGGTATTCCTTGTTGGTATTCCCTGTTGGTATTCCCTGTTGGTTTTCCCAGACGGACCATGTCGGAGATTGTGTGTTTCTCGGCACCCTCTGTGACTGGCGCTGGCCTGGTGCAGGTCAGCCTCATTGTGGATCTGGCCAAGGTGCCAGGAAACCTGAGCTTTGAGTATATTGAGGATCCCACAGTCCAGCGCATCGAGCCAGAGTGGAGCATCACTAGGTACAGTAACCCCCCCAGCAAAGAATAAACTGATATTTGAATAAACTATTGATGTTTTTCCCCATTTGGTTCAGCTGTATATTACTGAGGGATAAGGTGAGTGAAGATGCAAGGCACCACAGCAACCTGCTCTGCTGGCCTTCCTGTCAAAGATTATGCATGATAGTTGGTGCAGTGCGGGGTGTGACTCGAGGACACAGAAACAGCCAGCCAGGGAGAAGTTGTGCAGTGGAGTGGCTAGTGGCTTTCTACTAAGTCAACTGACAGAGGATTTCACAGACTTATAATTAAAGTCCCATCGTCTCATCATCTGTGTGCAGTCACACCATGTGGCCACCAAAGCTTAGGTATCCTTAGAAGTGTGGGAATGACTGGATCCATCTCAAGCTAACTAGACAGATGTTCCACTTTTCCATTTAGTTTCTCTCTTCTCTTCAGATCGGTCTCATTTTATTCTGAGCTCTACATGTAGACCAAGTGATAACAGGGTTAGTTTGTTTGTGTTAATACATATAACACAATCAGGTAGCATTCAGGAAATGCCAGTCTTGGATACCTGATAGATGAATAAACAGGAAGCCAGCTAGCAGAACCGTTCCACTTGGCTCTAACTGGCTAGAACAGTTCAATGTTTTCCTGGTACTAAAGATGCATTTATGCTGAAAAAAGTACAATTCAAATCTGGATGATTTTGATGACGACAGGAAGAGGAAACTGCCGTTTATCTCCTGGATCACCTATTCAGTGGCCAATACGGAGGTGTAAAATGGTGTATGTGTTGTGTTTTCTAGTGGACACACTACCCTGATGGTGACGGGGACCAACCTAGATGTGGTGCAGGAGCCGAGGGTCAGGGTCAAGTATGCCGGTCACGAGTCTGTCAACGTGAGTCTGTCCACTGATAACATATTACTGTATCTCTTTCCACTGTCCTGTATATTGTCTAGTCCTGAGAAATGGTGGCCAATTCTAATTGTCATTTCGAAAGTGTTGACAATTATTTCTTTGTTCTTGTCTGTCTCTGTCCTTGGATCTCTCCCCAGGTGTGTAAGGTGCTCAACACCACCACGATAAGCTGCTTTGCTCCCTCCCTGAAGGCAGAGTACACACCGGAGCAGGAGTCAGTGAAACACGTGGAGGAGTTTGGTTTTGTCTTCAACAACGTGCAGGCCCTGCTCACCTACAACAGCACCAGTTTCATCTACTACCCCAACCCTTACCTAGAGCCCCTCAGCTTGTCTGGGGTGCTGGAGCAGAAACCTGGCTCTCCCATCATACTCAAGGTGGGACCACCCAGCCCAACCTAAAGCAGCCCATAACTCTGTAGCAGTACTGTCATAAGATGAGGAGTTCTATCTACTGACCTGACGGATGTGGGGTTTCCCTCTCTGTGTTGCAGGGGCGTAACCTGGTGCCCTCGGCATCTGGAGGGGCCAGGTTGAACTACACTGTTCTGATCGGGGACACACCCTGTTCCCTCACCGTCTCTGACACACAGCTCCTCTGTGAGCCACCCAACCTCACAGGCCGGCACAAAGTCCTGGTCAGTTTGTCTGTCGAAGTCCAGTTCTAGATAAACTATTAAAGGCCCAAAGCAGACGTTATTGTATCTGTGTAACAATTAAGGAAGAATTTTGATAAGACAGTCTGTGAGTGGTCTGAATGGGGAGGGGAAAACTGAAAACGATCTGTTAATGGTAGACAGGTTGGTTTGGAACTCTCTTTATTATCGGTCTATTA